>NC_044562.1:15464909-15770425 GCF_007565055.1 Rhinopithecus roxellana | reverse complement strand
TGTAGTATTCTTGGCTGGCAGTTTTGTTTCGTTTGTTTTCTTTAAGCACTTTGAATATATCATTTTACTCTCTCCTGGCCTGCAAAGTTTCGACTGTGAAATCCACTGATAGTCTTATGAATGTTTTTTATATGTGAAAAGTTATTTTTATTTTTTCATCTTTGACTTTTAATAATTTATTTATTGTGTTTTATTATAGGCGTTTTCAGATTAACTCTATTTGGGATCTTTTAGGCTTCATAAATAGGAATCTGTATTTTTCTTTCTAGATTTCAGATGTTTTCAGTCATTATTTTTTAAGTAATCTTTCTACCTCTTTCTCTTTTTCTTCTAGGATCCCTTAATTTGTTTATTGGTTTGCTTGATGATGTCCTAGACCCAAATGCAAGAGCAAAAACTAAAAAATTTCTAGGAAAAACATATATAAAAGGTTATAAGGTTGGGTTTGACAGTGTTCCCAGATAAAATACCAAGAGCATGATTCATAAAAGATAAAATAATAATAATTGACCCAGTTACATAATAATAAAAACCCATTTATGTTTCAAGGGACATCAATAGAAAATGTATAAACAAGTCACAGGCCCCCAAACTTGAGGAAAACATTTAAAAATTATGTATATAACTTGTACCTAGAGTACATATATATGTATGTCTGTGTATATATACAGTAATATATATACAATGGGATACTTTCATTAATAAAAAGGAACCAACTACTAATATATGCTATAATATAGATAAGTCTGTATTATCTTATATGAATATCATAAATGAAACCAGTTAAACAGAAAAAGCAACCTATTTTATGAGCCCTTTATGTTAAATGTGCAGAAAAGGCAAATTTATAAAGACAAAAAACAAACAAACAAAAAACAGAACAATAGTTGCATAGAACTGGGAATGGGGTCAGCGTTTACTGCAAATGGTCATGAAGAAAATTCATTAGATAATGAACACTTTCTAAAACTGGATTGTTGTGATGAATGTAACATTCTATGAGCATATTAAAAATATTCAATTTTACCCTTACAATGGATAAATTTTATATTTAAATATACCTCTACAAAACTTTTAAAAATGTGTCAGAATGTCCATTACAAAATTTTGTCAGAATGTCCATTAAAAATGGTTTTTAAATGTTCAAACTCAGCAAAAAGAGAAATACAAAAATTCAAACCTTCATTTAACATTCCATGTTATATCATTCAGAATGCAAATGTGTATATCAGACAATATCAACTCCTGGAAGAAAAGTGAAGAAAAGAAAACTCATATGCTGGTGAATGAGATTGTGATAGTACTCTTTAGAACAATATGGGAAACTTGTAAGTCAACAGTATGCAAACCTTAAAGCCCAGCAATTTTTCTTTTCCATGTGTACCTACTACCATGCTTCTTAAACTGTGCAGAGGAATTATCTTGTTTTTTATAATTAAAATTCTGATTTTGCAGAAGTGACAGCCTGAAATCATGCACCTATTCTCAGATGATATCAATTTTGCACAGTTTTGTCTATAATGCACATACCTTAGGAGATGCATAGAAGAATCTTTGTCATAGCATTGTTGACTTTTAAAAAGTCAATAACTGGTAGTCTTATCAATAACTGAGTGAAAAATTAAACACATATGTTTATACAATGGATAATTATATAGCAATAAAATATTTTAAATGAAATGTGATACAGTGTAACAAACTAAACCCATACATATTAACACAAATGTATAAGATATAATGTTGAGAGAAAATAGTAAGTACCAGAAGAATAAGCATAGGTCTTTTTGGCAAATATTTTAAATAACAAAGTGATAAAATATATTTGTTAGAAAGAATTTAAATATCATAAATATGTAATAAAGAAAGAGGAAAACATGATTGAGAAACAGTTTATGTAAAGCTTCAACTGCATTCATCTGCAATTATTGCTTTAGCTGATGGTGAGGACAAACAATTGTTCAATGTATTTTTTAATGAACCATTTTGCTTTCAGTATTATAACACAAACAATTTTTAGAAATAAGAATAAATTTAATGAAATGTATACCAAAGCTGTATAAGTAAAACACTATAATTCTGATCAGAGGAATAAAAGGAAAGAGAAGAAAAAGGCATATGCTCTCCTTAGGTATAATGTTTTCACAAAGTTTCAAATTTTTCCCAAATTCAACTATAAAAATAAATAATTCCTGAGAAAACTACCAACAGAAATTTTAAAGAACTAGATTAACTATCTTTGATTAATATAAATAAAAGCTCACGAACTGCCAGAAGTATTCTGAAATGGAAGAGTTTTGAGCATAAATTAGACCTAGCTGATACAGAAAACTGTATAGCTATAATCATCTAAACTAGGGTGCTAATGTAGAAATAAACACATTAGAGGAACAGAATGGAAAGCACAGGAATATATCTAAATAAATATAGAAATTTAGTATACAAAATTATAATGAAATGTTATCAGTCTAAAGATACTTTATTAAATAAACAGTGTAAAGACCACATCAGATATTTATAGTAGACATCCAGAAAATAAATTAATATAGCAGAATTAATTCTAGATGGAACAAACACTCAAAGATAAAATTGATAAAATGATTTAGGTAATAAGGTAAATTTTTTCTGATGTTCTTTTAAATTATGACAAAAGCTCAAAATTATTGATGATTGATATTCTAATTTTTTTTAAATTTCCATATGTTTAAAAAAGACAAAGTCAAATAACAAATGAAAAATTGGGGTACCCTGAAAGATACGCTAGGTAACACCATTTAGGACATAGGCACAGGCAAAGATTTCATGATGAAGATGCCAAAAGCAATTGCAACCAAAGCAAAAATTGACAAATGAGACCCAGTTAAACTAAAGAGCTTCTGTACAGCAGAAGAAACTATCGACAGAGGATTTTTTTTTTTTTTTCAAACTATACATCTGACAAAGGTCTAATATCCAGGATCTGTAAGGAACTTCAAATTTGCAAAAAAAAAAAAAAAAAAAAAAAAAAAAGCCACACATAGAAAAGTGGGCAAAGGGATGAACACTTGTCAAAAGAAGACATACATGTAGCCAACAAACATATGGAAAAAAGCTTAACATCACTGATCATTAGAGAAATGCAAATAAAAATCCCAGTGAGATACCACCTCATACCAGCCATAATGCCTACTATTAAAAAGTCAGAATATAACGTGCTGTTGAGGTTGTGGAGAAAATAAAATGCTTATACACTTCTGGTGGGAGTGTAAATTAGTTCAGCCATTGTAGAAGACAGTATGGCAATTCTGCAAAGACCTAAATACAGAAATACCATTTGACCCAGTTATCCCATTACTGGGTGTCTACCCAAAGAAATATAAATTTTTCTATTAAAAAGACACATGCACAAATATGTTTATTGCAGCATTATTCACAATAGCAACGACAAGGAATCAGCTTAAATGTCCATCAATGATATGCTGGATAAAGAAAATGTGATATATATACTCCATGAAATACTATGCAGCCATAAAAAGAATGAGATCATGTCCTTTGCAGGGATGTGGATGGAACTGGAGGCCATTACCCTTAGCAAACTAAGACAAAAATAGAAAACCGAATACCGCATGTTTTCACTTATAGGAGGGAGCTAAATGATGAGAACACATGGACACATGGTGGGGAACAACACACACTGCAGCCTTTGGAGAGGGGACAGTAGGAGGAGGGAGACGATTAGGAGAAAATAAAGGTACTAGACTTAATACGTGGGTGATAAAATGATCTGTACAACAAACTCCCATGACACAAGTTTACCTATGTAACGAACCAGCACTTGGACCCCTGAATAACATTTGTTTAAATGTTGGGATAAATCTTTGCAATACATAGTACAGATCACTAGATTATGTCTTCAATAAATAAATCTTTATAAATTAATACAACAATTTAATGAGACACAGAAAAATGGCAAAGAATGTGAGCAAACAGCTCAAACAATGAAATGCAATGTCTTGAATTGGCTAAAAAGGGGCATAGTGTCATTCAAAATAAAGAAGTGTTCACATTTAAATTACAATGGGATAACTTTATTTCAAGTGATAAAGTTCAAATATGTTTATAATACACTGTATTGTTTGATAGAGAAACAGTAATTATCTTACTTTCTTAGAAAAAGTGTGAAACTCCAATTCTCTGTAATGGCATTTTGGCAAAATTCATCAACATTTAAAGTGCACATTAACATTTAACATCAACATTTCAAATGCACATTGAAGTACACAGCACCTGGATTTCTGTGACTATGTCGTGAAGATGTACTAGCACCCATGCAAAATGATAAATGCACAGGTTGCATATAGAGTATGTGTATTAGCAAAAGATAGAAAACAACTTAGAATTCCATCAATAGTGGACTGGCATTGTAAATGTATATAATTCAGTATCAACTTTTCTTTGCTTTGTTGGTGCTGCAACAAAGACTGAGAAGTCTGTATACGGATATAGAAGAATTCTCTAGGTATATGATACTCAACAAAGATGAAAGAAGGAATAGAATAATGCTTATAATGTGCTACCATTGATTAAAAAATACATTATATATTTGATACACAGAAGATTCCTGGAAGGACACACAGGAAAACAATAGGAGGTGTTACTTGACAGGGGCATTGGGTGGCCAAGGAGGATGAAAAGATACAAAAATTTCTCGGTATATCTATTAGAATAGCATCCATTTTATAACATGTTCGTATATGACTTACTAAAAAAAAATTACACAATATACAGAATGGGTGACAGAATGGGATTACTGGTTTTTCATGTTTGTCTGCAACTAGAAGACTAAGAAATAAAACAAGAGTTGCCAAATATTTCTACATTCCAAAGCAATATACTAGATAACTGATAGAGAAGGTGTTCAAAACCTGGCTCTTCCATTCTCACCCTTCATCTTCTTTCTCTCATCCATCATCCACTACAATGTTACATTCCATACAGAGGGGCTAAGGGATTGATCAGGAAGCTGAGAAGGCAGGAAGGTATTAGGTTTTTTACAAAGAGTTGATGATACTCTGTGGCCCCTGCATCTCCCACAATCCTTAAAAAAGAAGAGGAGTGATTTTCTTCACCTTCATGCGGATGTGAGGAGCTTCAGGGGAACCCCTTTAGGGCTTTATCTTTGTCCTGAAGTTTTCACAGTGTAAAGTCATATCATACTCATTGCTGAAGAAACTGACTTTTGAGAGGCTAGCTAAAGGGTCTGAGGAGGGTTGATGAACAAGTAGCATATCTAACAATTTTGGGCAAAGAATAATTTTGAATAAATTATTTGAATAATTTTGAAAAGAATCCCCGAAATGAGAGTTCCTTGAAAGTTAACCTCAGTAGATATTGTCTGTCTGGTGAGGTAGGCTTTTGAGTGTGGAAGCTCATGGGACACCATAATGGCCATCAGAAGGGAGGTAGAGAAGCTACACCCTGCAGGGAGTTCTGACAGAGAAATTTCTGGGACTGCCATGAGCCAAATAATCCACATTCCAAATTCACTGTGCTGAGCAGATTATATATGTCTGTTCCAAGGCCAAAAAGGAAATAGAGAACCAAAAGAAGCACAGGAGATCCTGAGAAGCTGAGCAGGGGACAGTGACGGATCTCAGAGGTTTATCATGGCAAGACGCCCTTACCACTTCAAGAGGCAATGAGAAGGGGCAGGGATCTTGAGCCCAAGGGCTGGAGTTATCAAATAGTAGGCTGGTAGGAACCTCAGAGGGCCTATAAACAAGAGACAAGACCAAAGAAGAAATGTCACCTGAAACATTTCAGAAAGGGAAAGAAATGGCATAGCTTTTCTTTTTCTCTTTGTCGTAATCTTATTCCAGTGACTTCCATTGGTCAAGCCCAGCCAGAAGTTCACCTCTTGCTGGGTATGCAGTCAGCAAGGGCCAGCTGCCCTGAATCACAGAGCAGAGAAGAAGGCTGAGAAATGTATCTGAGTGCAGTGGTGACCAAAACAACTGAAACAACAGCAATCAGAGAACTTCGATGTTCCTGTCTTTTCTGTAGTACAAAATAGGAGAGAGAAGGATCACACCACAGAAACCAGAGAATAAACCAGCTATTCTCTTCCTCCTTCCTGTCACTCCCAATCACCCTCCCCGCACAAACACACACAGAGCCACTCCTCCCATCTTCCACTGGGAGAGGCTCATCTGTGTAAGATTTGACATCACAGCAACAATGGTCCAAATGAACTCCACACCAACCATTGCTCAAACTACACTGAATACAGATTCTTTGTACCACCCAGACCAGTTCCATTCTCTAAACTGAATATAGTCACCAGCTATCATGGAATTTTTCCTAATGGAAGGACATAGAATTAGGAACTATATGGATTCGAATTAAAATCTTGTTCTATTCCTGTTGATACCTGCAATCTCAATCAAGCTGCTTACCCTCTCAGAAATGAAATGTTTTCATGTGTTAAATGAGGATGGCCATGCCAATAGTTTAGGCTGTTGTGGGATGAATGCCTTCACTTAGAAGTGGGTAGATGCTTATTATATATTGGTCTCATTTCCAGAGTTTTATTAATTAGAATGTTCTTAATCACTTCTCCATTTGTGAAAAGCTGGTCTCTTCAATAAAGCCCAACTTAAAATCTCCTTTTTAAGATTATATCTCTGTCAAAGAGAGGAATACTGTTTATCCATTTATCTCTTTCCACTGTATCCATTCCTTTGCGGTCACATGTAGTTATTCGAGATACGAAAGATGGGGGACATGGAGGATGATCACTTGGGAGAGGATCATTCACATAGTGGGCTCCAATTCATTTTGCCTTCTTCTGTGTATAATCACCATTCGCTGAGTGTTCACTGTTCACATTCTTGAGAAGCTCAGGACAAGAAGCCAGATGGCTTTGGTTCAAATCTTGGCTGTACTTCTTGGCAACACAGGGACTTTGGGAAGATTATTTAACTTTTCTCTTCTGCAGTTGTGCCATCATCTACAAAATCAAAATAATGATAGTACCTACCTTATAGGATTATTGTGAAAAATTAGTTTATGTAAACTATCTAGTGTTGGATCTAAAGGCTTATTCATACCTACAAAAGGTAACAACATCCAGTGTTATGCTTTGGAGGTATGAATAAGTCTTTAGATCACTCAACAAGTAACTCATGTTCATTCAGGTGTAGTTTGTTACTGGAAGAGTTTTCTGCTATTTATTTATTTGTGTGTTTATTGATCCATTCCTTTTTAAAGATTATTTCCCACCATATTTATTACCACAGAGAATTCAGATGAACATGAAATTATCCAGATTCATTTCATCAAATATTTCTGATGGGCTGAATTGATTTTATAGGTGGCTTTTCTACAATAAATGATAGACATCTGAATAAAAATAAACATGTGGCTGAATCAAATTTCATGAGAAAATGGAAATCTTATCTATATGTCTGTATGTCTTGAAAAACTACCTCGGTATATACAATCTTCGTATATATTTCCTCTTAATACAAGAAATTTTAGAAAATTTAAGTATTGACTAAGACTGACCTTTATTGTTTTGCAGAAAATTAAAAAAACTAAATTTATGTTTTAATGTTTGCAATTTTTGGCCATCTTTTCTCACAAAGGAATTTGGTCTCTGACTTCCGTCTCCAGCAGGGTCTATGTAGTCATGCCACATTCTGTCATTCTGTACAGTTGATAGTTTACAAAGAAGAAACATAAATTATAAATGGGTCTACCCTGGCAGAGGCACCTGTTTCAGTGAGCAATCATGTCCAGGCTGACAGGTTCATAGCCTCACATCTCTGAGACTTGGCACCCTCTTACCTTGCCAATGGGATGATTGTCAAATTAAACTTTCACACAGTCACCTTACAAGGAAGCCATGAGGTTGATTGTCTTGGTTTCTGTCTTTCAGGTATTCTAATGAACACCTGTCATTTTTAGATCAATGTAATTTAAAGCAGTTTTTTTATTTTCTTCTCCTCTCCCCTTTGCTAAATAAAGGTTATAGCACTACCCACTACCCAAAACGACTCCCCCACATACACTTATCCACTAGCAAGGCACATCCAGCCAGGCTGTTTTATATCCAATTTGTTTATCGTGATGAGAAATGAGGGAATCTTTGGCAGAGATCATTAATTTTATAGCTTGTGTTTCAAAAAGTAGTTCCTGGGCTATTTACATCTCTTCATATTAACACCTGAGAAAATGAGTGTGCTGAAGACATAAACCTGAAAGCAAAGTGTGTTTACCGTCCCCCCTAAATATAATTCATGGCTCAGAACAGATCTTTATGACTCATAATCAAATATTTTCCTGGGGTTGCATTTGATGTCTGCTGCAGTGACACTGAATGTCTTTGGGTCTTTTGATTCAAAGACAATTAGCTGCCTGTTGGATTTTTATATTCAAGATGGAGTTATTGCAATTTATTTTGGCAGGGGGAATCACTCTTTAAATTAACTGGTATTAGTATCATGCATTGCAAAATATTATTAGTCCAGAAAAATGTAATAAAAAATATTTGGTGAGAGGAAGGTCTTATAGGAATCCCTGAGATTCCATGGTGTCAACTTACAGTTTTGATAGTTAAGGCAAATGAAATTTGATAGGTAAACAAGGACAAAGGCTATTCTAACTCTAGCATCTATACAAAACCTTGGATAAAATATGCTTTGAAACGTATTTCACAATGAAATAATGTATACTATTTCCTTCCCTTCTTTATTTCTTATTTTTCTACTCTTCTAATGTATGTTTATTGAATGTTTACTGGTTAATCAATTAAAAGTATGTATAAACAAAGGCTGGGTTCATTTTCAGAGATGCTATGAAAGGGGACAGGTCAGCCGGGTGCACTGGTTCAAGCCTGTAATCTCAACATTTTGGGAGGCCGAGGCAGGCAGATCACCTGAGGTCAGGAGCTCAAGACCAGCCTGGCCAACATGGTGAAACCCCATCTCTACTAAAACTACAAAAATTAGCTGGGCACGGTGGCCCATGTATGTAATTCTAGCTACTCAGGAGGCTGAGGCAGGAGAATCGCTTGAACCTGGGAGGCAGAGGTTGCAGTGAGCTGAAATCCCACCACTGCACTCCAGCCTGGGTGGCAGTGTGAGACTCTGTCTCAAAGGGGAAAAAAAAAAGAAAGGGGACAGGCCTTGAGCAAAAGCTCTGACCAGATCTTCTCTAAGGCGAATCATCTTAAATTCTGACCTGCACGCCTGGGCCTGCCTACACCACTGCAGCAGAAATTAATTTTAAAAAAATATTTATAGATCTATTACTATATGCTCTATTCAGAAGGACTGAAGTGTAATTTAGGGCCATACATGTTATTATCTTCTTTCCATTCTTTGCTTAAGATGCAAACTGATTTATACCTTTTACCTATCAACCTCCCCAAAGTTTAGTGAAATTATATAGAAAATACACAAAGGATAATAAGTAACAGAAAAGAGGAGGTGAAGGGCACCAGTGTTTTTGATGACATTCTGGAACACAGAAAGAGACTAGGACCTTCCAATTGTGCTAAAATCTCAGCCCAGAGAAGCTACAGGAAATTGGAGCTGGGGCTATTCTTCCCATTAAAGGAGACTCTCTTTGAGATTGGTGGGAAGAGAAATTCAGAGCAGAAACAGTACAAAAGATCAGGAGGATTCATTAATCAGAACTGTCATATTACCTCTCCCTGAATCCTCCCCATGAACAGATACAGGCACCAGAGAGTAGATTCTCATCCAAAAGGAGAGGATTCCCATCTAGTAGTGTTTTATTATCTGCCTTGGGAGAGCCAGAACTCCTAGTTTGTACCTAACATCAGGACTTAGTCTTTAAATCTATGGAGTGGAAGTGGGGTAGAAAATCTCATACTTATCTTACTTCTAAACAAACAGACCATCCACAAACACAAGCTTACAATGAGCCCCTTACCCTCTTCAAAACCAGAAACCTATGGTTGGAGAGACAGACCAAAGAACAGAGGAAACCCATGATGGCTTCTTATGCTAAACAACATTTGCCTTAATCCATAACTATATATGAATAGGCAAGACACCACGAGATATTTAAGAAAATCAACTGCAAGAAGAGCAAAAACAAAATGAAAATGTCAGGAAAAAATTCACGTATCCAGATAATCAAAGTAGGTATTCGAGGGGATAAAAAGAACTTAACAACAAAAAAGATGTTTTTTTTTTAAAGGTATTTTTTCCAGAAGAGAAAAAAAATCTATTATTTATTAATTAATAAATATTTCCCAGGCACTTGCTATGAGGCTATGAGCGAGGCTCTGTTGAAATAGAGACGGTATACCATAGAAAGGAAGATAGATGATGTTCTGCCTTCATGAAGCTTACATTCTAGTGGGAACAGCAGATATTAAGGAAATTAGCAAGATAAATATAATTTCAGGTAGCAGTAGTACTAAGAAGTTAATTAAGCAGGTTAAAGAAAAAAAAAGTTGTAAGCAACAAAATTGACTTTGCTGAATGCAACAGAAAACAAATGCAATGACAGCATCTCAAGGAATCCTGGAGAATCAAGCATTTACAGTGACCAAAATCAAGCCATAAAACTGGTGCAGTGAAGGAGGCCCATGCTGTTACCACCTGGTGTTGTCTACATTATCATGTACCTTTATTACCAGAAATCCCTGGAAATCATGCAACTGCCACTTTGAGACAGTGCATGCAGCTGCTTCCTCTGTCAAGCAAACTGGGGAGCCCCACCTTTAGTCATATTACCAGCTTCCAACTTAAGGTGAGTGCACCTTAAGTTCCCAGCAACTAGGAAAAGGCTGTAACAGTCGGCATGTGGCATTTTTTGTTCTATAGTGTGAGGCAGCCTCTGATTTTTTTTTAGACAATCTTGCTCTGTCACCCAGGCTAGAGTACAGTGCTGTGATCTCAGCTCACTATTACCTCCCCCTCCCCGATTCAAACTGCCTCCCTAGTTCAAGCAATTGTCCTGCCTCAGCTTTCTGAGTAACTGGGATTACAGGTGCCCACCACCACACCTGGCTAATTTTTTTTTTTTTTTAGTAGACATGAGGTTATACCTTGGTTAGCCAGGCTGGTCTCGAACTCCTGACCTCAAGTGATCCACCCACCTTGGCCTCCCAAAGTTCTGGGATTACAGGCATGAGCCACCACACCCAGCTAGCCTCTGATTCTTCAATGGAGGATTCCTGAGACACAGGGAGGAATTTAAGAGCGTGGGCTACCAAATCAAATGACCAACATTCATCCAGTGTAAAAAGGATCAGACTGCAATTCTAGGGCATCTTTCGAGGCTTTTGTTTCTTCATCTCAAAAATTAAAGAGTACAATTCAATTCAATTATTGCTGAAGTCACTTACCTCCTTAAATTCTAAGATTCACCGATTCAAAGAGAAAAGACAAGGTGAAACAGTTCAAATAGATGTTCAACAAGTAGACAGTTGGGGCAAAATGGGAAGATAATTTTCTGAGTCAAAAAGAAATTCAGTGCAGTCTTCATATGGAGAATAAGAGGATGTAGATGTACAAAAGAGAAAGAGAGAAAGAGCAGGGGACTAGAGCAAAAGAAGGAAAGAATAGAGTTCACAGAGAAGCTGACTCATGCATTCATGAGACAGCTGAATTATTCTGCTTGGTAATATGAATCAGTTGAACTAACTTATACAAGAAGAAAACTATAGACAGGCCTTAGCTTCACACTCATGACCAAGGGAGTTTGTTCAGCACGTGAAACTTGTGATACTGAGTGTCTTACCTGAGGTGGTAAAAGATTAAGAATGTATAAAAAGAATATCACTCATTCATTCAGCAAACATTTTTCCCACCTCCTGCATTTATTAAAATGAAATGTATACTCTGCTTCAAGGACTCACAGACTAGATACACTAACAATAGTATTAGTATGGCAAATGTCATAAAACCAGTAAACATATTATCTCAGAGAACAGAAAAATGGTACCTAACAGTTTGGGAAGAACATATTGTATATATATAAATATATATATAATGTATATATGTTATCTATATGTTATATAAATATATACAAAATATATAAGTGTATACATAGTATATAATGTGTGCATGACATATAAATGTATACATAATATACAAATGTATATATAATGTATAAATGTATGTGTATATAATATATAATGTATATATAATATATAAATGTATAAATGTGTATATATAATATATATACACACACTGTAAATATTTGAAATACACACAGACACACACAAACATGTACACACATATTTCCAAAGATTAAGTTGCGTTTCTAAAGAAAAAAAGACCTTACCAGGATGATAAAGAGAGCATGGCTATTTCAGAAAAAAAGAGAACATACGATCCGAGGAAAACACTGAAACAGGAGAGTCTTTGACTTTTTCGAGATCAGTGCAATTGAGATGGTGCTTTTTTGCAGAGAAAAGCACCCGGAGATTAGGATGTTAGCCACCTCACATTGGACTTTGTGTGTCAAGCTAAGTTGCTTAGGTTACATTCTGAAAATGACAAAGTGACACAGGAGAATCTGGGACAAGAAAATAACAAGGTCAGAGCTGCCAAGCAGTTTGGAGGTTAGAAGCAACAGAACACATGAGAAAATGATTTTAACAGAATAGAAACGAAACAATGTTTGTTGGGTCCAAGGAAAGATGGTGGAGATGGAAACAATGGCATGATGGGTTCAAGAGAGTATATAGACCACAGAAAATGACAAGGATGTGAAGAGATGCACAGGCTAAGTAGCTCAATTTAGCCATTCCACAGTGTATAGGTACTTCAGAACAACATGTTGTATGTGACAAATATATACAGTATTTGCCAATTAAAATAAAGCAATAAAGAGAGCAAATACGGAAGATCTGTTAAGAGAAGGCAGAGAAGTAGAATCCTGAGGATGGTTTTCGCAATCCCTACCAATAACTTTCAATCCAAGAAGAAGGAAAAGAAAATATATGTGTATTTGTGTGTGTGTACAGACATGTATGCATATATAGTATATAGACACAAAGTTATGGAAAAGCATAAGAGAGTATATTGTTACTTCAGATGTGTTTTGTGATCAATACCCTGAGTGCCACATTTAATAATGGTAAATGGTAGCATTTTTATGAGGCTAATATATTCAAGAAACATTTACTTTATGGAAAAATACAATTTGTGTTGAATCTTTAAAAACAGTTAATATTTAACTGCCCAGAAAAAATGAGAGGCCAGGTTTTCAGCTGTAGAGAACAAATTGATGTGTAAGTTGTGTATGAGTCTAATTTGAGCTGGGGTAGTGAGAGATGATGCCACCTAAATAAGCAAACTAAACAGTTAATGCTAAGGAAGTTAAAAGAATCAGATATCCAGAAGAATCATTGTTTTGGTCCATGGATCACTGTGGTAGAAGGAATTCAGAGACGGTTGGCTTAAGAAATAATTTGGAGACAGAGTGGCGCCACATGAGATAAATACACTGGCCGGTGTTGGAGAGGAGGCTGGCTGTTAGTGGTTAGAAGAAAATGGAGACAGAGCCCAGGAACTGAGAGGGTTGAGAGAGTCCCTGGGAGCAGGAGAGATGGAAGAGATGTGTTGATCATGGAGCCAAAGTCCAACAGAAAGACAAAACGGAAAGGTCATTTCAGACAGCAGGATTATCCTGTGTAAAGGCAGGCAAGAACACAGTGGCAAGGCATGTTCAGAGAACTAGAACTGGACATGTACAAATGACAGGATGTGCGTGCGTGCGTGCGTGTGTGTGTGTGTGTGTGTGTACACATTTGATTTTGGGTTTGGGATGCTGAGAAGATGGTATCAATCATGTTTGCAGAAGAATGTAGTGGGTGGAAAAGGCACACGGTTAGAGAAACACAAAAGGTACATTTTACAAGACCTGATGTAGAATATCATGGAGCCTGAAGCCTGAGATTTATTTAATAAAATGGTGTCATTAAAAAGGTCTATGATAAGATTGCCAATTTTGAGAAATACATCATTATAATGGAGAATGAAGGGAGGTAGGAAGAGACAGAATGATACCATAATAGTTATTCCAGTGGTTATCAGCATTTATTGCGTATATGAAATTCACCTGGGGATATTGTTGAAGCTCAGATTCTGATTCAGAGAACCTCACTGCATCCTGAGTTTCTGCATTTGTAACATTTCTAACATCAGAAGATACAAGGCTGCTGGCCTATGAGCAGCACTTGGAACAGAAAGGAGTAAAAGATAATTTGTCTGACCCTGGTGAAATGGTGAGAACCTGAATTATACACGGTAGCTGTTGCCATATACCTTTGTAGTGTCTTAACTAGGTATTTTCCTGATTAGTTGTAATACTGATATGTAACACGCATGAATTTCAAGTATTAACTGCTATAGCCACTTAATGTTCCCACAAGCCTGTGTCCTCCAGGTTTTCTCTTGTGTATGAATCAAGGACACATTCTATTGCCATGCTTCCTCATATCAACACGTCTCGTTTCATTTACAGGTGAGTTCTGAATAAAGTTATACGTCCAACTGATTGTATTACAACAGCTTTTGTAATAATACTCATGGAAGGAAGTCTATACTTCAAGCTGGAGAGGCTGTGCATAGTAAATATGTTCTTTTGCAATGTACACTGAAACACTGATTAATGAGGCTTCTGTTTCCTCTCTTCTCAAACCAGTTTGGGGATCTATACTTGTCAGTGCGAGGGGCTTTCTTATGTTCTATCCGCTTCCTATTATGTGTGCATATTACTCATTTTGGTCATTGGCTTTGGGCTAAAGAGCGGCTGAGCCTTCATTTCCTAAACAGAACGAAAGCGAAAGAAGACCTGTATGCTTTTATTTTTGTAAATTTGGTCAAGCTGTTTGAAAGTCAATCTTCTTTCATTATCTGACAGCAACTGTATATGATATGCAAAAATAATTGGTCTATACAAGTTTTAGTTGCAAAATGTTTTATTGTCCCACTTACGGCTTTGATTTTTACCTACCTGGTGTTTATCCTTTCTCATCTCCTGGACCCGTTCTTAGTCTTACCTAACTTTCCTTTTTTTCTGAAAATACTATCCAAGTTTCTCCTAAGAAAACACATTAGTCTATTAAGTAAAAAGAAGAAATGAAGTGAAATATTTCTCTATAAATTAAAAAAAAAAAATCCACCAGGTCCACTGTCTAAAACTACAGCAGGTCAAATATTTTACCTTCTTCATAAGCTAAGAAGTTAGCTGCTGTATTTTCAGGGGCCTAAGAGAAGAAACCAAGACTCCTAGGTGAGAGGCAAAAGACATATACTCATAGCACAAAATATTTGCACAGGCTTCAGGTGCATGTTGGTTTCTCTTGTCACTCCATCCCCGCTCCCACAGGGACAAACAGGGAGAAAGACACTGCCCAGGAAAGACACTGCCCAGGCAGCAAGTGTGTGTCACTGCTGAGAAACTGGGCCTTAAGGAACCCGGATCTTTTATAATGGGCTGCAAGCAAAGTTGCCAAACTTTCACTCTGCAGGGAAATACAATCCTTATTACACTGGACAGTAACCCAGCCTGTCCTCTCTTCTAAAAGGGAGACACTATCT
Source organism: Rhinopithecus roxellana (assembly GCF_007565055.1). Taxonomy (NCBI): domain Eukaryota; kingdom Metazoa; phylum Chordata; class Mammalia; order Primates; family Cercopithecidae; genus Rhinopithecus; species Rhinopithecus roxellana. The sequence continues at coordinate 15,754,856 of NC_044562.1, read as the reverse complement.
CTATCTTCCAAAGCTGCTGAATCTGTGCACATCCTTGACAAGACAGTCCAGAACAAAAAAGCTGTCCGTGCCTCCACTCACGAGAGGTGTAGAAATGTGACAGACCCATGGAAAATTGTCTCCCACAGCTATTACCTGACTTCTGTAATTGAAGATGTAAGGCCTCAATACCAACTTCACAAATGTAATGGATTTTTTAAAATTTCATTTTGATCAGCTACCACAATGAAAAGTTACCATTATATTTCTCAAAGAAGGCAGCAAGAAAAGGCCTTTGGGGGTTGAAAAATCATGAATTTAGTTATGGCTCGACTACGTCTAGATGAATGACTTTGGACAATATACATTACCTGTCTAAATCTCAGGTACCAGGACCCTGAAGAAGGGACACTGACACCTCTGTAGTATGACGCTCTTAGCCCAATGCCAGAAATATTGCAGGCACTCACTACGTGTGTTTGCCTCTCACATCCTTCTTCCCAGCATTCACTCTAAGAGTCTACTCCTATCAATAAAAGTATCCCAGTCTTCTCCCTCAATTCTAAGTAGTTGTGGAAAGAGCTCACTGTCTGCGATATACTTGTGCTTTATTCTCTGAGTAATCGAAGAAGAAAAGAAGACATAATCGGAGACAGTCTTGTTAGAGAGACAAAAAGCAGACACACTGGACTGCAAATCTTACTACAAATTCTAAGAAAACAATTGTTACAATGATACAATTTGATTAGTTAGGGTTATCCTCAGGCATATGGCATAGCAGTTGGAAAAGAACACAAATGCTGGAGTCATGCTTGCCTGAAACTCCACTCTGTTACTTAGTTTATATGCCTGTAATGTTATCAGACCATGGAGTTTTCCATTTTCTGTATATGAAATGGGCTTTAAAATAGGTATCTATGTTATTGTAGGGATTAAATGAGATAACATGGGTGAAGTACTTAACACACCAAATGGCAGATGCACAAAAACCGAAGTCTCCTTTTCTTATTTTCTCCCCTCTATCATTTGTATCACAAAGTTTATTTAACTTAATACTTGGTGACTCTCTGATCACATTTGAGAAAGGCCTCACATGACCTCTCTCTTCTTTCAATTACTATCTTACTTTTTTCTTTCCCTAATTTCTGGAATTCTCAAGTGAGTGACCTTATATCCATCACTTTTTAACAAGTTTTCTTAAACAGGGGCTCCCTGCCAACCATAATGCCGCGATAAATCAGTACAAATCCAACGTCAAATCACACACCCTGGCCAGTCTCTCAAGCGTGTTTCCTGTCATACTTTGTGATGAGTTATATTTTCCAAAAATGGTCACAGACATATTTGCAGCCCTCCATATCCTTTCAGAACCTTACCACTCCCACCAAGAGGTAGAGTCTTTTTCTCTTCCCTCTGAGCAGACCTGTAATGGCTCTGACATGTAGAACATGACAGAAACCATGCCATGGGACTTCTGAGGCCAGGCCATAAAATGAATGCAGCTTCTTCCTGGCTCTTTCTCTGTCTTAACATGCTTGTCTTTGAGTCCAGCCACCCTGCAGTGAAGAGACTGAGCCATAGGATGAGGCTGTGTGTGGTGTTCCAGCCTTGTAGCCCCACTGAATTCCAGCAGACAGCCACCATCGGCCACCAGATGCGGGTGAGCAGCCTTAGGGAAATTCCCGCTTTTAGCTACTGTGTCCTTCAAGCCTTTTCATCTTCCTAGTGGAGGCTCCAAACCTTATGGAAGAGAGACAGTCTGTCTCCACTGTGCCTTATCTGCATTGCTGACTCACAATTCTACAAACGTAATAAATGCTTTATGTCACAGATTTTGAGGTAATTTAATTTCTCAGACCTGGTAACTCGAACATATTCCTCACCAACCATTCCTTCTGAAAATTCTCCCCTATTTAAGGGCTAAAAAAACACTTTAATGTTCTAGGCTTTTACCCTGATCCTGTTATAAATCCTCTTTTGTTCTAGTTTGTCTTTCTGCCCTGTGATGATGCCAAGATTTCCTCCCTAAATCTTTCTCTCAGCCCTACGGCATCCCTTGTGGAGAATGCAGGTTCATGCTAAGTGTTTTGGAGCCTCTGTCTGAGACCTACAACAATGGTGACACAAGCAAGGCTCCTAAGAAACAAGGTTTAAGGAGGCTGTCACAATCAGGATCACACAAGTCCCTCCTCAAATTTGTATCACAGTTGCTTCACTTGCCTCCTCTGAACTCTACCTTCTGTCACTGGATGTATTTCGACCAAAATCTCAGCCCTGCCTCTGGCTTAGTGATAGAAAGAACAGGCTCATGAGTTTGTCTCTATTTGAATTCCAAGTTTGCCACTAACAAGCTGTGTCATAGTAGAGGATTATTTTAACTCTAAACATTTTAGTTTTGTCCTCTATAAGATAAAAATAGTATTATGCATATTTTAGGACTAATGGAGAGAAAAAAACGAATGAATAAAAATAGCTTACAACAATGCCTGTAACATAAACTATTGATAAACATTAGCTATTCTCATCCTCTATTATAATTGTTACATGCCTCCTCATCACAATCATTTCCACGAGTGTGAAATAGGACTCACAGTCAAAGTCTAAAATTACATATCTTCAAAGTCTCTGCACTCCAGATGATGGTACCAACATGACTGAAGTCGCTTAGGCCCAAATCTAAACTAACCTTTGAGCTCTTGTTTCCCTTCAGCCAATTTTGCTGATTTTGCTTTACCCCTATAGCTTGTACCAATCTCTCTTCTTCATCTGGTGTTTTGGCCTTCAGGTATTTAATGCAATCTTGATTGTATAAAAATTATCATTTACGTGCATTTTACCAGATTCTCAGTTGGACTGCCAGCCTCACCACTCCCCCCAGAAAACGTTCCAAAGAGCATCCTCATGGCCGTGTGTGTCACCATCTCTGGCTGTTGTGCATTGACTCATACTTTCTAGCTGACTTATTTTTCTATATCCTTTGTCCTGCATGTCAATCTTATTATAAAAAATCAGCCTGGGCCCCCTATTTTCTATCACAGCAATCTACACATCCCAAGCTTACTGTCAAAGCTATGCAAAAAGTATGTGTGATTAACTTAACTGACCTCATTTTACCCAATTTGCTTCTTTCTCTATAGGTATAAGATATATTTTCCTCTCTCAGGTAATGTTGTGTAAAGATACATTCTTCTGAGATTCTATAAAAATTAGCAAATAAGATGCAAATTGATGTGACTAGACCGCATAATCACAGAATCATTGAAAAACTTATCGAAGGCATGAAAAACATCATCGAAGACTTGATGTTGTTTTCTGGCCAGGTTTTATCTAAAACCATACATATTAATAAAATTATTTATAATTACTGTATTTATCTTTTCTTAATTCACATTAAATTTTATCTCAATTTTCTATAAGATTCAAATTTCCTCCTTAACATTTAGTTTAGAGTTTAAGTTATGAATAAAATGATGCTGAATTTGTTACTTTTTTAAATTTTTTAATGCATCTTGAAGCACTAAAAAATCCTGTGCTATTATTATGACTTACATGGGCTTCTCAATTTTGATACTATAATCACAAGCAAAAACTAAACAAGACCATCTTCCAAGTAAACTATAGTTTTTTCTAACTGACAGATGGAGAAATTTAAATTGAGACGATTGTTTTGGTAGACAAATCAGTGAATTGTAGAAAAAAGATTTAAAATATGTTGGAAAAAGAAAAAATCTTTCAGGGGCCGGGTGCAGTCACTCATGCCTGTAATCCCAGCACTTTGGGAGGCTGAGGTGGGTGGATCACAAGGTCAGGAGATTGAGACCATCCTGGCTAACACAGTGATACCCCGTCTCTACTGAAAATACAAAAAAAAAAATTAGGTGGGCGTGGTGGCGGGCACCTGTAGTCCCGGCTACTCGGGAGGCTGAGGCAGGAGAATGGCATGAACTCAGGAGGCGGAGCTTGCAGTGAGCCGAGATCATACCACTGCACTCCAGCCTGGGTGACAGAGTGAGACTCCGTCTCAAAAAAAAAAGAGAAAGAAAAGAAAAAAATCTTTCATTGAACGCTATCCTTTTAATTTATTAAAGAAGATGAAATAAATAATAATCTTGAAGGGAGAAATCTCAACAGTCTGTCTTTTGCAAGTAAACCTGTCCTTTCTCTAGGTATTGAGCAGTTGATAATTAAAACTGTGACCAATATATTGATACATCACAGATGAGAGTTTCCTATGAAGCTAAGCAAGAAATGAGTGACTGAGTATCTTGAAAGGCTATGACTAATGCATTTCTCAAGCCACTGTATTTGCATCTGAAACCTCTCAAATGTGAAAAGCAAATAAATAAATACATATTATATTTTGTAAAAAAAAAAAAAAAAAAAAAAAAAAAGGAAAAGAACTCTATTAGGGTACTTCCCTTCAAGCTGCAGAAATAGCCGCTGACCTTCACCATTATCTTCTGTAATATTTAATGTCAACCATCAGAGCTATTAACAGAAACAAAATATAAGAGAAAATGAATGTTTCAAGAACATGGTGCATTTATGATGAAGAAAATGCATACTACTACAGATCAAACTCATCCCTAACTTTGTTTCATTAATATTAACAATAGACAAACGATAAAGAGTCTTAATTCTGTTAGGTAATTGGAAACCATGAATTCAGCCTGGATTTTATTTGAAGCAGTGTTTCATGGATTGACGAATGACCAACTTGCTAGATCTAAAGTCAGGTGATAAATGGAAGCTAGTAGGCTTTCCTGTGATGTGCTATGCAGCTGAGAGTTGGGTCGCATTTAATTTGTCATTGTTATTAATAATATGAAAAACAGGATAAACAACAGATAAATGAGCAGGAAGACTGGAAAGTGTTGTATGCCAAGGCAATACAGTGTTGAGGCCCAAGGCAAGCTGAAAATCTATCATGCACCCAAAAGATGACAAATCACCATTTAAACCAGAAAGCAAGAAAATGCACACAAAAGCCAATAAAACATATAAATTCAGGGAAAATGAAAATAAAAGCATCAAGTTCATCAAGTTAAAATAATTAAGACTTGAATGGCCTAGGATATATCATATATGTGGTTTTCATATATTCAAGTAGCCAGGGATCTCTGAACACTAATGTTCTCCTTTATTGTACTTCAGCTCATTTATATTGTCAAGTTCAAGCATTAAATGTTAATGGTAAATGTCTACTTAAATAAAAATAAATACATGGTTAGTACCATTTCTTCTGAATATATGGTATAACCAAAGTTAAAGGAACAGCGACTTAGCAAAAATTAAGCTTTTTAAATAGTTGTTTCAAGGGTCCTACCAGCATAGAAACTGTCAACCATAGTTCTGTGCCTCATGTGCACATAAGGGACAAGTAGATTCTCACTTCTATGTAGTTCTGTATTCTTGGCTAAACAGAGATCGTGTGTGCGTGTGTGTGTGTGTGTGTGTGTGTGTGTGATCATTTCTCATGAATCTACAACCTTGTAGTGCTGCAAACCCATTTTAGAATTGCCTTCTTTGTGTTCCTAATTCTCCTTCAAATGTTCAGAATTTCACAAATTGTGACTGGTGAAAAATATTTGTGCTATGTACAGAAAAAAAACAATTCTTCAGGATAGCGATGGGATCTTAACTCAGTATACTTTATGGTCAACTGCTCTCTCTTTGTGTGGGAAGGAGTTCTGCTGGGACAGGAGCCACTAATCAACACAAGAGGGCCAACTTATTGACTCCAATTGTAATAGGCTTCAAAAAGATATGTAACAAATAACAAAACACCAAAAAGTATCAAGAGACTGCCAAGTTGGTCAAATATCCACCAAATTGACTCTGGTTATAGTAATCACATTAAAACATTCTTGGAACACACAACCAAGTATCGAATCATAGACTCTCAGAATGGGAAGGGATGTTAGGTCATCTATATTAACCCTCCAACTAGAGTTATAAACTCCAAATAAGTGACCATGTAGCCTCTTACTACACACTTTCAGTGACGGGAAATTCACTACCTCACCAAGCAGTTTATTCCATTTTAGGACAACTTTAATTATTTGAAAATTCTTGCTTCCGTTAAACCAAAATCTAGCACCTATTAATTTTCACATATAGATCTTAGTTTTTTCTAGGGCTACAAAATAAAGAAGAAATAAAAATAAGAGGTCTAACAATTTCTTCTTAAAACAGGCCGCTAAATAATTGAAAACAGCAATCATGTCAACCTACGTCTTTGTAACAAGCTAAATAATTTAATTCTTCTCTTTATACACCCTCAGTTACACCCTCGCTACCTTCTTGGCCTCTCTTCATCTCTAGTTTATATTGGTAATTTTAATGGGTTTTATTCAAGATTTACTCCTGATTCTAAAATGTAATGCAATGAGCATGATGTAAAGTGGTACTGTCACCATCTGGTGTCAAACACTGAGTTCATTCCACCACCAAAGACAGCACTAGTTTTCCTGGAACTTCTATTAGCTGATGATGCATGCTTAGTTGGTGGTTGGTCACCTACATGGGATAATTTCTAGCTCCTTCTCCTCTCAAGTCTCTTTCTTTCATTGAAATATCATTAGTGTCTCAATAATTTTTAAGCAAAAAAGTAATTTCTCATTGCAATCTCCCTTGGTGGAGGGTACACAATCATTTAAAATCAATTATATGAAGGCATAAGTAGTTATCAGATTATTACCTGAGCAAATGAGGAAACTAGTAAAGGATAATTTTTGTATAAGAAAGAAAAGGGGACTACAAAAAAAATGTATACCTGTAAAAATATTTTGCTAGCTTACACGTTTTTCCTAAAGTTATTCCTGAAGATATGTGTGGTGAGGTAGAAGTGTCATCTGTGAGAAAAATATACCAGGCTGTGAATCCATGCTCATCTACCTACCCGCCTTCTGAATTTAGAGCAATTAAAAAACTCCTCTAATCTTTGATTTCCTCCTTCATAAAATCTATATAATTCTAGAACATACTTTGAAAGCTTAAAATGGTAATAGGTTAATGTATGACATTGATAAGCATAATTGACCAGTATGCAGCTCTAAATTTATACACAGTAGTTTCCTTTTCCTCCCTAATACCTAAGATATAAGTCATAAAAGTCTATGAATAACTCATTAATAACTCTGATTACTCTTAATCCAAACATTAACTAGGAGTAGATGGATATTTATGAATTGTTATTTGAGGGGAAATAAAAGTAGCTTTTTCCTGTAAGCAACCCCTTCCTCTCTTCCACCTCACTACCCCGGTGTCTTGATCCCTCCCAAGTAATTCAGGTAGCAGAAGCTAATGTGAGATGAAGGATTCCTGATACCCCTGGACAGAAAAGGTTGCTGGACATTCATGGCCATTGAACGATGGTCTCTGGGTATGGAAGGTGGGATTTTCCTAGAATTAAGATAGATAAAACGCAACCAAGCAAATATTCTTTTGAACTATATCACATGTTAGCCCTTACCAAAGTAACATGCTAGTTCCATTTCTTGTATCTTCAAGAATCTTTGTTTTACATGATCTAGAAATACTGAGAATGTACTAATATGCATGACTGGGCAAAATACCAACACCATAATTATCACAGACATGTTAACTATAAATAATGAAGTTGTTAGTTAGATCTGAGCTCACAAAAAAGAAGGGTAGTGATTAATGCATCAGTGCCTAAAGAAGCCACAATTGCTTGTTTTGTTTTGTTTTGAATTCTCATTATAGACAATGGTGGGTCCTGTTTACTTGGCTTGCTTTGTTGAAACTCAGTTTTGTTTTGAAACAGGGTCTCACTCTGCAGCCCAGGCTTGAGTCCAGTGGTGCAATCTCAGCTCACTGTAACCTCCACCTCCCAGGTTCAAGCAATTCTTATGTCTCAGCCTCTCGAGTAGCTGGGGTTACAGGTGCACACCACCATACCTGGTTAATTTTTGTAGTTTTACTGGAAACAGGGTTTCACCACATTGGCCAGGTTGGTCTAATTCCTGGCCTCAAGTGATTGGTCCATCTCTGCCTCCCAAAGTGCTGGGATTACAGGGTGAACCACCATGCCTGGCCTCAGTTTGCTTTTTGTTTTATTTTGGTTTATTTATCTACAAATATGTATGAGTGCTATATTCTTGGCTGCTGAACTCTGGTTGTTATTTTCTACAAATGAAGTAGGTAAGAAAAATATTTTCTTGAATGAGGAAGACTAAAAAAAGTTTTAAAGATCAAATCCATTACCTTAATTACAGTTTGAATAAATCAGATTCCATTTTTAAGAATTCTTTTAGCTCTATACAACTTATAATTTTAGTTAATTCTTAAAAGGTCAGCTGTGAGATTGTAAGTCTTTTGTCAAGAGCCTTTGTTTCAGATGCATAGAACAGCATAAAATGAGTAAGTCCACTGTGGTCACGTGCATGCACGCACGTACACACACACACACACACACACACACACACACCCTGTGCAGCAGAATGAAACACAATCATGCTGCAGAACCAACCTCACTCAAATTCAGCTGAAGCCCATAAACTTAGCTGTGTGACCTTGGAAAATGCATTTAACATCTCTGTGCATCAGTTTCGTTAACTGTAAAACTTTCTCAAGTTGATTGTACCAGTTTGGATAACGCTGGCAAATAGCCTAGCAAACAGACATTCATCATCTGGTGGCCAATATGATCTTCTCCCATATGTATAAAGAACTTAGCATAGTGCCACATTCATAGAGGTTATTTAAGAGATAGTGCCTAGTATTATAGTTATTTTACCCTCATATTAAGTTATTACTACTTTACCCTCATGTTATCCTCATGTAAGTAGAGGATGAAACAGAATACCATATATATAACTGCCAAAAAATAAATGATAGTTGCACAGTGTGATATAGGTAGACTAAAGACTATTCTTACACCAATACAGAAGGTGAGTGTTATCCAGGTCAGGACTACATGCATAGGAGACCCTTGATAGATGGTGGTGATAACAGGGATAATTCATATTGCATGAAAAACTCCTACTACCAAACAAAACCCACAATAGCTGCTTCATAAATGGTAGATATTACTATATTCTCCATAACCAGTATCAGATATTTATCCATTGCCTCAATCGATATCCATATCAATAGTGACTATTTATGCTTCGTAAGTGGATTAACTTTCCTTTAGGAGGCCAGCTTTCATTTTCAGTAAGTCCTCTGCCATTTTGTTTTGTTTTCTTTGTTCAAAGTTATTTAGGTCCTTATTGATACAAGGTTTATCTAAAACAAACAACAGGAGTCTGTGCGAAGGAAAACGTCAAGTCAGAGGAAAGAGATGTCTATCTCAGAATCCCGGTAAATACAGGCAGATTGGAAGTTTGCTGCAGATGCTACCCTGCTGACACAGAGCTTCCATACATCATGCTGTCAGTGCACGACCGTCCAGAGCTGACAATCATGACACAAGCTCACTGCAAAGTGCAGACTGCAGGAGATAAATGTGAATGGGATATTTTATTAAGCATTTCTCCCCTGTTCACAATCCCAAAAATAAGGACCACGATCCCTTTAATCTGAGGCGGTGAATCTGCCTTAGCCAGCTTTCAAGATCATACTTCTGAGAAAAGTGATTGTAATAAGCCAAAAGAGAGAGAGCAAGCTAATTTAAGCATGTTGTGTGATTGTTGTTTTGCTTGTTTTTGTAACTGGTCATTGTTCATACCCACTTATGACTACTACTGGGTTAAGATTCTGAAAGTTGAACAAATTTACCTAAGATTCACCCTTAAAACATGCACATACACTCCATATATAAGAACAAATAGAAATTTGTAAGAACTATTTGACTCAAGCTTAAGAATAAATCACATTCCATGTACTACAGATTTAGAAGTCCTTGAGCTGCGTGCCTGCTGAGAATGGAGCACAAGGTCTCATCTAACAGAGTATTTCTGCTTTTCTCTTCAGAATGTTTTCATTGATGTTGGGTTCCTGACTCCGTGCCAGATGTTTGAAGATATCCTCAGACTTGTGAGGAGGGTAAGTCAATGGTTATGATTAAGCAGACAAGCTCGTGGTGCACATGATAGACTGGCTGAGGCATTGGCCTTCAAACTTTACCACCATTGCTTTTCTGAGATTCAGTCAGTCAGGTTTCAAGAGACAACTAAAAACTCCAGCCTCCTTGGGGAATAAGCACAGTGACTGACATTTATAAGTGATTATCAACAAACTTTCCTGAAAATGAATTCAGATTAAAAAAAAAAGGCAGGAAGAGAGAAGATGATTCAGGATAAAGAAGGAATGGCACTAAGAGAGTCAAAGTGATGAAGAAGTTTGAAGGACAACTTTGTCACTGTATTTCAGCAAAAAGTCCACCCTGAATAGATATTAGGAACTAACACATTTGTGTGTAAACACTAAGATATGTAGGCATGACTATAGCAAATTCATGGGTAGAAATCTTTTTCTGGTTTAATTAATAGAAAAGAATTTGCATAGCTGAATTGACTTTATTAAAACAATCATGATACATTTTGTTGTATTTACTTTTTTTTTAAATAGAGACGAAGCCTCACTATGTTGCCCAGGCTGGTCTCAAAACTCCTGGACTCAAGTTATCCTGCCATCTCAGCCTCCCAAAATGTTGGGATTTCAGGTGTGAGCTGCCAAGCCCAGCCAACAATGGTGGCATTTTCTAGAAAGTCTCTGGAAACTTGACTTCTAAAGAGCAAGTTAGACTCAGAATATGGAAAACACACTTACATGAGGCACATTCTATTCATTAAAGTTTTTAGTTTTCTGCTTAGTTTTCTCTCACAGTGTTTATTTTGGTCTGGGTGTATAGTAGCTTCTTCTCAGCCTTTCAACATTTTTATTTTGTGTATTTCTGATTATAGCCATACTAGTGGACATGAAGAGATATCTTATGGTTTTGATTTGCATTTTCCTAATGGCTAATGATGTTGAACATCTTTTCATGTATTTGTTGGCCATCTCTATAACTTTTTTGCAGCAATATCTCTTCAAATTGTTTGCACATTTTTAATTGGGTTTACATTTTATTATCACATTGAATACCACATTGAAGAGTTATTTTTGTATTCTAGATACTAGTTTCTTGTCAGATATGAGATTTGCAAATATGTTCTCCCATTCTGTAGGTTCTCTTCACTTTTTTTTTCTTTAAAGACAGGATCTTGCTCTGTCACCCAGGCTGAAATGCAGTGACACAATCATAGCTCACTTCAGCCTTAAACTCCCAAGCCAAACAATCCTCCCATCTCAGCCTCAGAATAGCTGGGCTGATTTTTATGTTTTTGTTTTTGTTTTGTAAAGACAGGTCTCCTATGTTGCCCAGGCTGGTCTCAAACTCCTGAACTCAAGTGACCCTCCTGCCTCAACTTCTCAAAGCACTAGGATTATAGATATGAGCCACCACGCCCAGCCTTATCACTTTCTTGAGAGTACATTTACAAAACAAATGGGCTTACATTTAGATCTACAATCCATTTTAAATTAATATTTGTGTAAGATATGAAGTTGTGATCCAACTTCATTCTTCTGGACGTGGATATCCAGTTAATACCAGCAAAGTTTGTTTAAAGACTGTTCTTTCCCACACTTAATTGTTATGGTTCCCTTGTTAGAAGTCAGTGAACTATATATTAAAGGATTTATTTCTGATCCCTCAATTATATAGAATTGAAATATGTATATTATGTCTCTATCCTAATCCCAGTAGTACACTGCTTTGATTACTGAGAGTACAGAATGTTTTCAAATCAAGAATGGTGGAGAGTGGCTGTTAATAGGACAGGGGTTTCTTTTGGGAATGATGCTCTGGAATTAAATAGTAGTGATGAGGACACAACTCTGGATATACTAAAATCATTGAATTGTATACTTTAAATATGTGAATTTTATGGTGTGTAAATTATATTTCAATAAAGCTGTTGAAGAAGTCAGGGAGCACTTCCCAGAGAAGCTGAGGTTCCATTTACATTTCGTGTAAGAATCTGTAGGCAAAGAAGAGGCTCCAGGCAGAGAACCTACGGAAGCAAATGCAGGGAGGCATAAGACTACACCTAAGTGTGCAGGAACTCAAAACACTTTAGTGCTATTTTATTTAAGTGTAAACTGTTGCAGAAGGAAAAAAAAGTCAATTGAAGATTTTATTCAATGCATTAAAAAGGAGTTCAGATTTTATTCTGTTAATAAATATAATGTATTTTTACCATGTGCTACCTATATATATAATTACATAGCTCCAAATTTTAATATATATTCTACTTATTAAGTGTATAGTATCTATACATTATACAATAATATGTACTATATTTTAATATTTTATATAGCTTGAGTATATGATACTTAATATTTTAAAATTATTGAAGCTATAAAATGAACAAAAATATAAATAAATATAAAAATAAATATAAGCAGAAATGCTAATATTCACTTATCTCTTTCCAAGCAATCCGGTTTACTCCTTGGGAATGATCAAATAAAAACAGAACTCTTCATTGTGTGAGAGAGAAAGAAAGAGAGACAAAGGAAGGGAGGGAGTGAGGGAGAGAAGGAAACAAAGAAAAAGAGAGAAAGAGAAAGAAAAAAGAAAGCAAAGAAAGAAAGAAGAAAGTGGTGTATGCTAATTTGATTTGCAATAAAAAAAAATTGAAATTCCAAAGGGAGTCCATTTCTAAGAATGAAGTTTAGCCAAATGTGAGATGTTGACAGAGAAAAACTGTGAAGGCTGGAGGCCTGTCTGGCACATTTAAAATAAATGTGATTTGATTGATGCATTTCTTTACCTTAATCCACATGTCTCAATCCTGCTATTGCATAATCTCTTTTTTTTTTATTTTTATTTTTAAGGACCAAGCTATGGAGAAACAGAACAAAATATCACGATCTCTCAAAATTATGCACTTCTGGCTGGCTCATTTCCCAACTTCAGTAGAAAAGTATTTGTATCATCATATTACCTAAAACATGTTCCTTATGATTACTTAGAATAAAAAATAATAAGGTAAAACTCTTGTTCTCTTGACTGTTTGAAGAAAGGACCAATTACTGAAGGACTAAGGAATGATTTTTTTCTAGTTTTCTTTTACCCTTCCTGTGTGGAAAAATAGAAAGCTTCATATTTCATAAATGAGTATTCAAAGTGCCCTTACTATTTCATCTGATGGTAGTTTCAACCTGTTTAACAGTAGAAAGAAGCAATTTATCATTTCTACATTCCAAAGAAATTACAGATAAACAAAATAAAAAAACTGACATTGTGAGTTCTTCTGTACTACACATAATACTTAACATCCAAAATCTTTTAAAAATTTTTTACCAAAACTCTGTGAAATAAGTATTATCTTCCCATTTAACAGGTGAGCAAACAAAGTAAATAAGAACAACCACAACATGGAAAGCAGCCAGCCAATATTTAGAAGCAAGTTCTTCTGCTCCTGGATCAGTGTGCATTTATTCATTAAATAAACACTTACGCAGATTTAACTGTGTGTCAGCCACTGTTCTGGATACAGAACAGCGGACATGATTTAAATGGATCAAAACTTTGACTTCACTTGGGCAGCTTACATTCTTGAAAAATCATACAAATAAAAGTAGAGATATGTAACATAATCCCAAGTGAAAATAAGTTTTATGCCTAGGAAATAAAGCAGAGAAAGAAGTCAGGAACGGGCTGGTGAGGAAATGCACTATTTAGGTAAAATGGACAATAATAGCTTCTCTGACCAAGGGGACTGGTACATGGAGATGGCAATAGAAGTGAAGAGAGCGCCTTGCCTAGAGGTGGTATTGGAGTGTTCCAGGAAGAAGTGGCAGCAAGTGCAAAGGCTCTGCAGGATGAAGAAGCAAGTAGCCTGTCCTTGCTGAGTAAGAGTAAGAAAGCTGGTGTAGCAAGGGTGGAATGATACATGAGATGGGAAGATTGGCAGGGCCCATCCATGTGGGGTTTTGAAGATCAATGTAAAGACATGGGCTTTAATTATTGGCGTGTGGTAAACCGTTGAAAGGTTGTGAAGTAGAGATTACCATGATCTTTTATAAGATTTAAAGATAGTGTTCAGGAATAGAAACAGGGAGACTCGCTGGCTCTCTGGACAAGGGGTGATGCTGTTGTAAAGAGACTGTAATGGAGTGGAATAGGAAGCAGACAGATGGGAAATATTTAATAATGAAGAACTGATAAGACCTATGGATAAGTTCAATTTGGCATGCGAAAGAAATGAGGAATTTAAAACAGCTCATTTTTATTTTTTTGTTTTCTGTTTGTTTTGCCTGAGTGACAGGGAACATGGCATGTCTAATGAGTGATCTTGAGGAAAACTGAGTAGGAGTAAATTTTGGGGGTTAGTGAGCTAAACATTCTGTTTGTGGCATGGTGAGTTTGGGTTGTCTCTAAGCTGTGCAAGTAAGAATGTAGAATAAGCAGAGGAATGTGCTCCGATCTTATTGATTCCAAGGCTCATTTTCCAAGCATGCTTTAACAACTCTGTAAAATAGAGTTGCCTTTTTTTTTTTCCTCAGGATGGCACATAGGAGGCAGTACTAGCATGCCTCTCCCACTTGGAAGGACAGAATAGTGGGTAGAGACTCACACTGTGAAAACATTTTCCCCCGCCAAGAACCACCACAGGAACTTACCAGGAAAACTAAAAGAATCCACAGACCCTTTAAAAGAAGCTACAGGCTGCAGCCTACTCCATGAGACAGGTGAAAAACTAAGTTTCTAGAGTGAGAGAGGGAGAGCCAGCCTCTGAGCATATATCCACACCAGGGAATCTGAAAATCCAGAGCATGCATGAGGGAGGCCCTTAACCCAATCAAGAGCTGGAATAGATTTTGGGAGCCGTGTGAAATATAAAGGTAGAAGCAGCAGTGGGAAGAGACTTGCCAGCATTCCCAGTCTCCAGCGCAAGCCCAGGGAAGCCATCCTTGACTGTATCTCACAGGGTCCCTTGGGGAAGTCAGCCAGTGAACACAGGGAAGAGTCACAGGGTGAAAGAAGTTTCCAACTGAAATTTGTGACATCATTTTGATGGGGACGAACTCCCTTGAACAGAACCCACAGCAAGAGGGAAGTGTGTGGCAGACAGGAGCTGAGTGGTCAGTCTTATGAGCAGACGGGGAGGGACGTGGCCTGAAAGCCACTGTGCTTGCTGTCTGAGGGGAAACCCATGGTCTGGGGCAGCTCTGAGTTCTGTGTACAGAGTGCCTAGATCTGTACCTGGCACTGTTAGTGGGGCACTGCAGGAGTGAGACCAGCTTTGCCAACTGCATGGGAGCTGGGTGAGGCTTACTGCTACCCACTACTCCCCAGTCCCTTTGTGAACTCTTTTGCACAGCAGAAGCAGTTATACTCCCTTCAGGAACATTACCCCAGTGGCCTGAGAACCACTCCCCATTCTCCACAGTGGCCATGGCTGGCAGCACCCAAGAAGAGTCAGAGCTCAGATCTGCCTAATCCTGCCCCTACATGTGCTATTTCTCCACCTGTCCTAGTAGCTGAACACAGAAGACATAAGCTTTTGGGAGCATTATAGATGTGCCCATCACCTGAGAAACCAGAATGCTTCCCCTAGTCAATTTAGGACAAGTTCAAATCCCACTGCTAATACTGCAGCTGGTTCTCTCTTGAAAGCACCAGCACGTGGCTGCAGGCCAAACCACTCAGGCCATTACAATACCTCTCCTCTGGAAAGGATAACACCCTGCCCAAGAAGGAGAAAATGGCTGCAGGATCTCAGCTAACACCACTGCCTGCAACAACTCAGCTAACCAGAGGTCCTGAGTCTGTCCACATGACAAGTTCACTGCTAGTATGACCAGCATTCAAGAAAGCCAGCACACTAACCCCATGTACAATCAAGGAATCTCACACAGTCTGTGTCATTCCCCTGCCACATCCGTCAGAGCAGGTGCTGGTATCTACTTTTGAGAGACATGAAGATAGATCACATCACTGTATCTTTTGCAGACTTTCCCCAGCACTATATCCAAGAGCCTCATAGCCCCAGTGGTGGCAAGACCCAGAAGAGCAATAACAATCACTGCAGTCCAGCTCTCAGGAAGTCTCATTCCTAGGGCAATGGGGAAAGCACCATTATCAAGGGAATACCTTGTGGGACAAAAGAATATCAATGGTAGGCCCTGAGTCCCAGATCTTTCTGCTGGTGGGAAGTTTCTTACAGCAGAGACACAACTGCGATGTTGGGCATAGTCAGGAAAGTCTCCACCTCTACCCCAACAGGCTGGCAGCCTTTGTGATTATGAAAGACCTTGGAGAAGGGATCCTTTCCCCACCAGTACACCAGTGAATGCAGCTGGGGCTTCTCCCATGGGAACAAAGCATGGATGCACCTATGAACAGCCTTCCTGGAATAATTCAGAGTGATTGCCGCCCTACAGGAGGGGAACTTTCCAGATTCAGGCAGTCAATTCCTCCCGATTTGGAAGATCAACATTACTATAGCGGAAAATAGGTGTCTGTATGATTTGAATAGCTGGAACACTAGAGACAGAAGTGAGGCTATGATATGGATAACTTTCCTACAGGCCTGGCTGAGCTCTCAAGCTTCATGCTGATAAACCACCTCAGCATATCTCAGGGTTCCCTCTAGGCACCTTCATCAAGGCTGGGACCTCTGCCCATGTGCCTTAGCTACAACCAGTGCCTTCCCAAAGATACCTCCCATATTGACCTGAAGCCTGATCATCAACTCAGTATATAAAATACGGGGAAAAATTAAAAAAATAAATAAAGCATACACTATGACAGAATGAGGTAAGCTTCAAGAGATCCCTGCTATTTCAACCCCATAGGAGATGGTGAATTTGCCCACACACCAAGTACATAACTACTACAACCAGCATCTAAGAGAGCCAGTACACAAAGACTCACTGTAACTAAGGAACTCAGAGTCTTTACCCCTAAAAGCACCAAGAATTAAATTAGGCTAAAATAAACTATAAACATTAAAATTAGATTATTAAGAGGGGAAAATAACAACAACAACAAAAACACAGTCCAGTCAAAAATAAATTCAAGAATAATTTAAACAAAGAGTATACCCAAATGAAAAGAAACCAGAAAAGTAATTCCGGTAATATACAAAACAGGGACCTGTAACATGCCCAAAAGATCACACTAGCTCTGCATCCATCAGTCTAAACCAAGAAGAAATCTCTGAAATACCAAATAAGGAATTTAGAAGGTTGATTATTAAGCTACTCAAGGAGATAGAAGAGAAAGGTAAAAAACGACTTAAAGAAATTTATAAAACAATTCAGAAAATGAATGAAAAATTTTCCAGGGAAATAGATATCATAAATTTAAAAAATTCAGAACTTCTAGAAATGAAAGACACACTTAGGGAAATACAAAATGCAGTGAAAAGTTTCAACAATAGACTACAACTAGTAGAAGGAAAAATTTCAGAGCTTAAAGAGAAGGTTTTTGAACTAACCCAATTAGACAAAGAAAAAAGAAATTTTTAAAAAATGAACAAAGTGTTTAAGAAATATGAGATTATGTAAAACAGCCAAACCTAAGAATAATTGGTGTTCTGAGGGAGAAGAGAAGTCTAAAAGTTTGGAAAACTTATTTGAGGGAATAATTGAGAAAAACTTCCCAGGCCTTCCTAGAGATCTAGACATCCAAATACAAGAATGTCAAAGAACCCCTGTGAAATTTTTGCAAAAGAATCATCATTAAGACCCATCACCATCAGGTTATCTAATATCAAGATGAAAGAAAGAATCTTAAGAGCTGTGAGATAAAAGCATCAGATAACCTATAGAGGAAAATCTATAAGATTAACAACAGATTTCTCAGCAGACACCCTATAAGCTAGAAGGGACTGGGGTCCTATATTTAGCCTCCTCAAATAAAACAATTATTAGCCAAGAATTTTGTATCCAGCAAAACTAAGCTACACAAACGAAAGAGCAATGAAGTCTTTTTCAGACGAACAAATACTGAGGGAATTTGCTTTTGCCAAAACAGCACTTCAAGAAGTGCTAAAAGGAGCTCTAAACTTGAAACAAAAGTTCAATTTGTACCAAAATAGAACCTCCCTAAAGCATAAATGCCACAGGGCCTATAAAACAATAACACAATGAAAAAAAAAGTATCTAGGCAACAACTAACATGATGAATAGAACACTGTCTCATATCTCAATATTAATATTGGATATAAATGGCCTAAATGCTCCACTGAAAAGATGCTGAATAACAGAATGGATAAAAATACCAAGCAAATAAACACCATGTAACACATAAAGACTCACATAAACTTAAGGTAAAGGGACAGAGAAAGTTTATTTCCTTACAAATGGAAACCAAAAGTGAGCAGGAGTAGCTATTCTTACATCAGACAAAACATACTTTAAAGCAACAACAGTAAAAAAAAAAAAAAAAAAAAAAAAGACAAAGAAGGGAATTATGTAATAACGAAAGGATTAGTCTAACAGGAAAATACTACAATCCTAAATGTATATGTACCTAACACTAGAGCTCCCAGTTTCATAAAACAATTACTACTAGACCTAAGAAATAAGATAGACAGAAACATCATAATAGTGAAGGACTTCAATATTCTACTGATGGAACTAAACAGATCGTCAAGACAGAAAGGCAACAAAAAAAAACAGTGGACTTAAACTGTACCCTACAACGAATAGACTTAACAGATATTTATAGAACATCCTTCCAAAAACTGTGGAATATACATTTTTCTCTTCAGCACATGGAACATTTTCCAAGACAGACCATATGATAGGCCACAAAACAAGACTCAGTAAATTTAAGAAAATAAAAATCATATCAAGTATCTTCTCAGACCACAGTGCAATAAAACTGAAAATCAATAGCAAAAGGTGCCCTCAAAACTATACAAATACATGATAATTAAATAAACTGCTATTGAATAATTTGGGGGTTAATAACAAAATCAAGATGGTAATTAAAAAATTTCTTTAAATGAATAATGTGATACAACTTATCAAAATATCTGGGATACAGCAAAAGTGGTGCTAAGGAAGTTCACAGCATTAAATGTCTACCTCAAAATGTCTGAAGGAGCACAAATAGACGATCTAGCTCAAAGAACTAGAGAAACAAGTATAAATTAAACCCAAACCCAAGAGAAGTAATAACAAAGATCACAGCAGAACCAAATGAAATTGGAAAAAACAAACCAAAAAAACTATACAAAAGATAAATGAAACAAAAAACTGGTCCTTTGAAAAGATTTTTAAAAATGATATATCATTAGTGAGAGTAACCAAGAGTAACCAAGAAAAGAAGAGAAAAGATCTAAATAAGCTGAATTAGAAATGGAACTGGAGATATTACAACTGATACCACAGAATCACAAAAGATCATTCAAGGCTGCTGTGAACACCTGTATGTACAGAAACCAGAAAAATCTAGAGGAGATAAATAAATTCCTGGAAAATACAGTCCTCTTGGATTAAATCAGAAAGAAATAGAAACCATGAACAGCCAATAATGAGGAACAAAACTGAATCAGTAATTTTTAAAAAATGCCAAGAAAAAAAAGTCCAGGTCCAGATGGATTCACAGCTGAATTCAAAGAAGACTTAATATCAATCCTACTGAAACTATTCTAAAAGACAGAGAGAGAGGGAATCCTCCCTAGATCATTCTATGAAGCCAGTATCACCTTCATACCAAAATCAGGAAGGGACATTAAAAAAAAAAAAAAAAAAAAGAAAGAAAGAAAGAAAATTACAGACCAATATCCCTGATGAACATAGATGCAAAAATTCTCAACATAAAACTAGCTAACTGAATTCATCAGCGTATCAAAAAGATAATAAACCATGATCAGGTGGGTTTCATACTAGGGATGGATCCCTTTTACAACAGCTACAAAAAATAATAAATAGAATATTTATAAATGCACTTAATCAAGGAGGTGAAAAATATCTACAAGAAACATTACACAATGCTGTTGAAAGAAATCATAGGTGACAAAAACAAATGGAAACACATTCTATGCTTATGGGTAGGTAGAATCAAGATTGTGAAAATTACCATACTGCCCAAAGGAATCTACAGCTACAATGCAATTCCCATCAAAATACCACCATCATTTTTCACAGAACTAGAAAACACTATCTTAAAACTCATATGGAATCAGAAAGGAACCCACATAGCCAAAGTAATACTAAGACAAAAGAACAAATCTGGAGGCATCACATTACACAACTTCAAAGTATACTACAAGGCTACAGTTATCAAAACAGCATGATGCTCTTATAAAAATACACTCATAGACCAACAATATAGAATAGAGAACCAAGAAATAAAACCAAATACTTTCAGCCAGCTGGTCTTTGACAAAGTATGTGAAAACAAAGTGAGGAAAGGACACTCTATAAAACAAATGGTGCTAGGAAAACTGGCAAGCCACATGTAGAAGAATAAAACTGGATCCTCACCTCTTATGTTATACAAAAATCACTCAAGATGGATCAAAGACTTAAATCTAAGACCTGAAACCATACAAATTCTAGGAGACAAGACTGGAAAAACTTCTCTAGACATTGGCTTAGGCAAAGAATTCATGCCTAAGGCCCCAATGTAACAAAAACAAAAATGAATATATGGGACCTAATTAAACCCAACATATTCTGCACAGCAAAATAAATAATCAGCAAAGTAAACAGACAACCCACAGAGTTGGAGAAAATATTCACAAACTATGCATCCAACAAAGGACTAATATCCAGAAACTAGAATACACTCAAACAAATCAGCAAGCAAAAAACAATCCCTTTGAAATATGGGCAAAGAACATGAATAGACAATTCTCAAAAGAAGATACACAAACTGCCAACAAACATATGAAAAAATGTTCAACATCACTGATGATCAGGAAAATGCAAATTAAAACCACAGTGTGATACTACATTCCTCCTGCAAGTATGGCCATAATTAAAAAGTCGAAAAACAATAGAGCAACATCTGGTGTTGGATGTGGATGTGGTGAAAAGGGAACACTTTTACACTGCTGGTGAGAATGTAAACTATTACAACCACTATGGAAAACAGTATGGAGATTTCTTAAGGAACTAAAAGTAGAACTACCATTTGATCCAGCAATCCCACTACTGGTTAGCCATCTAAAGGAAAATAAGTCGTTATATGAGAAAGACACTTCCACACCCATGTATATAGCAGTACAATTTACAATTGCAAAAGATATGAACACAACCTAAGTGCCCATGAACCAACAAATAGATAAGGAAAATGTGATATATACTCAACATGGAATACTACTCAGTCAAAAAAAGTAACAAACAAAATAATGTCTTTTTCAGCAACTTGGAGAGAGCTGGAGGCTGTTATTCTAACTTAAGTAACTCAGGAATAAAAACTAAATATCATATGTTCTCATTATAAGTGAGCTAAGCTATGAGGATGCAAAGACATAATAATGATTTTGGGGACTTGGGGGGAAGGATAAAAGACTACACTTGGGTACAGTGTATACTGCTTGAGTGATGGGTGCACCAAAATCTCATAAATTACCACTAAACAACTTATCCATGTAACCAAATACCATCTGTACCCCAAAAACTATTGAAGTAAAAAAAGTTAATTATAAAAACAATAATAAATAAAATAGAGTTGCCTTCTACAATTGATATTTTCTTTATCGCTGGTAGTCAAGTGGTGGTCATCAGGTAGCTGCCATTGTCTGAACATGGGCATGCTTAGTCATAGCTGTTTATTTTGTTAGGACTTCAATTAAGTGCTGTACATGTTAGTTTTTGTTTGTTTGTTTGTTTTTGAGACGGAGTGTCGCTCTGTCACCCAGGCTGGAGTGCAGTGGCTGGATCTCAGCTCACTGCAAGCTCCGCCTCCCGGGTTTACGCCATTCTCCTGCCTCAGCCTCCCCAGTAGCTAGGACTGCAGGCGCCCGCCACCTCGCCTGGCTAGTTTTTTGTATTCTTTAGTAGAGACGGGGTTTCACCGTGTGAGCCAGGATGGTCTCGATCTCCTGATCTCGTGATTCGCCCGTCTCGGCCTCCCAAAGTGCTAGGATTACAGGCTTGAGCCACCGCGCCCGGCCACATGTTAGTTTTATCCCACACAAATGCCTTTCTGGTTGCTATCCAAAATAGTTTGGAAGTCTTCAACATATAAATAGCATTTTAAGCCACGGGACTGTATGAGATGCCCTATTTTGATACAAAGACAAGAAGCCTCAACCTTAGCCCTGTGCCATGCAGATATTCAGAAGTTATAAAGCAAGAGAAGACTCAGCTAAGGAAACCGAAAAAGCATAGTCAATTAGGTAAGAAAAATGTGAGAAAATGGTGTTTTAGAAGTGATAGAAAGTGTGTGTTTACAGAAAGAGAAAGTAATCACCTGGGTTAAGTGTTACTGAAAGCTTAAATAAGATATAAACTGAGGACTGACCATTGAATCTGGGAAAATATTAGCCTTTTGTGACTTTGACAAGGGTGGAAGCTGTTCCGTGAAGAGGCGCAGACAAAAGCCTAATTGGAGTAACTTGGAGGAAGCAAGAGTTGAGGAAGTAGGGTCACAGAAGATAACTTCTCAAAGAAGTTTCAGAATAAAGGTGATTCGAAAACATAGATAAGGTGTGTGTCAAAACAGATTTTAAGATAGAAGATCTTAGAACCTGTTTACAAGTTTATTATAGTATCATAAGGAAAGACAGAAAAAGATAGGAAAAAAAGAGATATGAAAGGGTGAAGTGATTATAGGGACAAAGTTGCAAAGTAGATGAGAAAGAATGAGTTGTGACATAGCAGGTCTGGGCTTCACGGGCATAGGAGCAACACAGTGTTTATTGCATGGAAGAGACTTCTGCACATTTAGCAGAGGGGAGATCATTAACCTGTACAAAGGGCAGTCAAAGTAATCTAAGGCAGAATGACTTGGTCTTCGTAATAGGACACTCCATGCTTCCCCTCTGTCAAATGTATGCCACACAATGTGCCTTTAGATAATGCTCACAATGCTACAGGGATGCAAGGAAGGCTCAATACCAGGATGGTGTGAATAGCTCATCATGCTCTGCAATATGCAAGGTGCTGTTTTTCATCACACTGCTATCAGAATCATTTTTTCTTCCCTGTCCTAACGTGTATTTGGATGACACTCTCATCAGCACCCCGATTTATTTTGTTGGCAACAGTGAAAAGCCTTGCTAGGGGACGAACCATGTGTTTCCCTTCACATAGCTTTCCGCATACCAGCAGCTCAAATACCAGGACAATTTGGAGCACAGTTGGTACCCTGGATCTCCTGGTATGCCTTTCCTTAGGGTGCAATGACTGTCTCAGCACCACCTGGCACCCTCCAAGCAACCAACTGCTGTGCTTTGGAAGAGTTCATGAAGGCCTGGATGCAGAAGGAAATGTAATGCCATATATCTTCAGAAAATTGGAAAATGTGAAGAAATATTAGTGAGATTTGCTAGCCAATGGATTTAATTTTTTTCTTTTTTAACTTCAGATGTATGTTGTATGTGTGTTTGTGTTGATTGTTATCCATTAATTCTATAAATACCAATGGAATGCCTACATTTTACGCATCTCCTCAACCTTTGAGAGGCTCAAAGCCTAGTGATGTCAGTACACAAATTATTGTCTGAGAAAAGCCAATCAGGAAAAAACTCACATCCCAGAGTTCCTCAGCGGATGGAGAAAGCAACTATCTCCACACACAACTAGGCAACCTGGGAACCCCAACCATATTTTAAAGGAGATAGGGGGTGGGCATTTCAGAAATGCCAGAAAGAGAGAACAAGCATTCTAAAGACTCAGAGATACACAATGGCAACATTTGTGAGAACTGTAAAGTTTTAAGTGGATCATTCTTCTGAAGATTCATTGGATCATCAATTACTCAGGAAAAGGATTATCTTTCATTTTTCTATCACCTAATGACAGAAATAAACAGTACAAGATGTGTATTGGACATGGTCAACATGTAGCTGCATTGCTCAAATCCTCATTCAAGAAAGTTTCTGCCAGATACAGGGGCACCATTAGTAGTGGCATCTTATTGTCAGATGTCTCAGGATCTGCCTCTGCTGCCGAGGAGAGCCCCACCTCAGGACATGATCTTCCTGCAGTGGCCCACATGTGGTAACTGACAAACATGGAGGTATCAAGGCCCAGCCTTTTAGCCCCATGTGAGAACACCTCTATCAACCAATATTCATTCCAGGGCTCCTACCAGATATTCTGATGGGTTGTGGGCCTGCATTATGATTGGACTTTTCCTTCTGTAGGTGTTGAACACCCTGCACTTCAAATTCTGTGTCAATGTCTGCTCCTGGAAAGCTCAACCTATGATGAGCTTTGCGCATGGTAAGCACTAAGCCAATGGTGGCTATTTATTGTTTTCTCTTGTTTTCATTATGGTTATTACCAGAAACAGAAGACAGAGAGTGCAAGGAAGATAAGCTTCACCTACTCTATAACTTTACCCAGGTCCAGTCTTCTTGCCTGTGGGAAAGAGAGTTTCTGGTGTGCCAGTTGAGTTGGTCTCCCCTGTGTGACACACCCATGGGAAGGCTGAGGAGAAAAGTCTCCTTATTGCCTCCTTGTCTTTATGCCTCCAGAGCGTAACCGTTCAGCGGCATTCCACAGGTTGCTCAGGGAGATAACACGCTCCCTTGAAGCAGTGGAGTATAATCAAACACCTTGGTTCCTCCTGAAACCCGCTCCTACCCGTTTTAGTCCTAATAAGTTAAAGATCTTAAGTAGTTTAGATGCACGCCTTTGCTCAAGGAAATTCACAGAAACTGCCACTGCTATATATCTTATCAAAGGTCTCACGAGTTCTCCTTCACTGATTAATCCTTTTCCTCATCCCTTCCTCCCCCTCCCATCATCCCTAAGAACAAAGAACTTGTAAACCAATAAATTAGGCAGAGCCCAAGAGCTCTGGGCCATGAGCAAGCCTCTGATGCTCTGGTCCCCTGGATCCACCTTTTAAATGCTTATTCTGTCTCTTTCTAACTCTTTTGTCTCTGCTGGACACAGGGTACCCACTGGGTGGCATGGGACTGGTTTCCCCAACATTGCCCATTCAAACCAAAGAAAAATTGCTTAGCATCAATAGTTAAAAATAAATGAATAAATTGCTATAATTGTCTGCAAAGTTTTGACACAAACGTAAAAAAATGGGGAAACAAGACAAATAAATTAGTAATGATAAGAGAAATTGAGATAATGAGCCATTGAGAATAAGTGCTGATTCACTCTTTTAATTGCAATACAGATCAGAACTGATTCAGACCATCTCAGAGGAGACATGAAAAGAAGGAAAGAGGGGTGTGAATATCAAATTATTTCAAAAGCATTAAGATCAACTTAGATAAAAGGCTTATGAAATATTGAATTTTAAGTAAACATTCAAGGGATGAAAAAACTCTTCTTGCCGTGTATAAATAACTGGGTCTGCATTAAAGGAGTGTTCTTTTATCAATACAGCACAATATCTGTTCTCTAAAGAGACATTATCCAGGCTTTTGTTTCTGTTCAGTACTTTTATGGGTGTTATCAGGCAAATATTTTTAATATATATTCCTTCTAAAACTAAAATGATGATCAGTAGCAAGTTTTCTCCCATATGATTTAACCTAATGCTTTTGTTTTAAAACTGATACAGAGTCCAAGGGAGATAAAGCAGTTTATATCAGGAGACAGAGATGGCAGAGCCAGGATGAAAACTTGGGTCTTAAATCCCAGGGCAGCATGCTTTATAATATCCCAAGCTGCAAAGTATAATTTCATGGCAAGCGAAGCATGTTTCCATGTTTCTATCACAGATAACACAATTCTTTTTGTCCCAAAAAGTGGTAGAAAATAATTCAGAGGTGTGATGATATTCTGGCTCTGTGAGGGAAATCTGGGGAAAAAAAGCCAAGATTTGCAGCTTTGCTGATTTCTGTGATGTAAATATTCATAAATGTGTTCCATCTGGACAATTTGAAGCTGCAAAGTGACATCACTGGACACTAATTTGGAAAGAGGTATGCATGATCAGCTATAATCAAAATCATCCAGATCATTAAACTTGGCCTGTGGCAGCCATCCACATTGCCTCCTGTTTTCTCAGATTCTTTGCATGTTCAAAGAAAGCATTCCTCACAGGTTACAAATACAGTTAATTAGAGAAGAAACAAATGTCAGCTACTACAAAGAATCTGTAGAGCTGACCCTGAAATATGAATTACTTGCTTTTGAGGTGCTTGGTAAGCAGGTGGGAAAGGACAAAAAATGTTTCGCATCTTTAGAAACTAGGATACATGTTGATATGCTAGAAAAATCCTGTCTCCACTTGAACCTTGTAGTCCTGGATCTTTGAAAGTTGCATAATTTAATATTTTAAGCTGAAGGCAACATTCATCACTTAATGGAGTCTCCCTATTCTTACCCTTAACAGATGAGAATCAGAAGTCTGGTTACAAAGCTTATTGGCAAAGTGAGAACTAAAAGTCTGTCTGCTTACTTCCAAATGCTCTCAAACTGACTGCTGTCTACTGACCTAAATCAATTTTTGTTTCCAGAATTAGCACTAAGTTTCTATGAAAACTTTTTATCTCCTAGAAATTGAAGGGTCTGGAATTTCTTCCTCCTATGGGAAGATCTTAATATGAACTGTGCCCTAGGCAGCTTACACCTGTCTCCAACATCACCTTCTTGAATTCTGTTTTCAGTATGACATTCTTTCTTTCCTATCTTCATCCATTGACTCATAAAACATTTATTGTGCAGTAATAGATCCTCAAAGCCAGTATTATGAGTGCTCACTGTCTAAAAGAGGCTGTAGACAACTCAAAACGCCACCACCAACAACGGGAATATCAAAGCAAAATAATAAATATAAAAATGCATGTAAGCACACACTGGGGAGACAGGCTGGGGTAATCTAACCTTCTGTGGCAGGTAATCAGTGTTTCAGCATTGACGTCTGAGCTGAGTCTTATAAGGGTAATCAGAAGTTTGACACTAGGTTGGGAGAGGGCAATCCTGGCAGAGGAAATAACATGTACATAAGACCAGATGTTTTTAGAGAAATCCAAAGGCATTCTCTCTCTCTCAAGCTATACTCCCTTTGTACTTACTTTCTTTCTATCCAGACTGTTAGGTTTAAGAAGTATTCTTCACTAAGAATAAGAAAATATATACCTCAAATGCTTGGCTTTCACGTTGAAAAAAGCAAAATTCCAAGTCCAGCAATGGAAAGATTTTGAAAAACATACTGGAGATTGAAATGTCTACCTCCTGGAGAAGATATAAAATTGTTAGGCCAGAGGATTGACAAGAGGGCTAAAGAAAAGCTAAAATAGGTGAACGGATGAGGTGTTTGAGAAAGGGCCCTACCCCTGTTCTCCTCTTCTTTCCAGGAAATGTTCCAAGAAGGAAGAGTGTCAACAAAACCCTTAGTTAAGTTTGGGAGATCAATTTCAGGTATGAGAGCACAAGGAACTCTGCTAGCATGCTCCCAAATGAAACTGGTGGTAACTATTTTAAAAAAATGAAAGACTTTGGAAATGGACTGAAAGTGAAGCGGCAAATAAAAACCTATTCAAACAATGTATGAAACATTGGCTTAGAAGAACTCAAGATTTTGTGATATTTGAACCAAGACTGCTCGCTTCCTCCTCCCACTACCCTCAGCTCTGTGAGGTGGAGGATGTACTCCAGAGGACCACAGTGAAGAACACAGTTTCATTTCTCCCAAGCCGAAAGACTTTCTTTCTGTTCGACAGGACATCCATAATCCTGCTCCCATGTGCCTGCTGTTGAGGCCAAGTCACAGATAGTGCATTAGACAGGTGAGGGAGTACCTTCTTCTCTCTTGGCTTCACTCAGAGAACAAAGGCTGTGCTTCAGGAATCACATGTCAAGAACAGTAGGGTCCAAAGAGTTATTTCCCCAGCATTTGAAGAGTTTGCAGTGAAGATGATTGGTAAGATAGTCACAGATCTAATGGAAATACAGCCTAAACTACAGGCTAGCTTGTTTGCAAAAGAGAACCAGAGAATAGGAGAACTGGGAGAACTGATTCCTTCTGGAATCAGAGTAAGTATTGAAAATTGACCCCAGAAACCATGTTTTGGAAGTAGCGTTAATTGGGTTGGATTTGTTTATAGAGAGACCTATGTCGCAGGGTATTATTAAACATAGTAGAGCCATGGCTATTAGTAGATTTTAACAGTTGAATATGGTTTGAAAAAATGTGGAGTATAGCCCTTCCAGGATCACTGTCTTCTCAGAGTAACTGTGGGCACACCCCTAAACTGTGCACCCCTGAGGAGCAGACCCAGAGGCTGATCACTGTGTGTGTGTGTGTGTGAGAGTGTGTGTGTGAGTGTGTGTGTGTGAGTGTGTGTGCGTGTGTGTGAGTGTGAGTGTGTGTGTGTGAGTGTGTGTGTGCCTGTGTGTGTGTGTGAGTGTGTGTGTGAGTGTGTGTGAGTGTGTGTGTGTGTATGTGTGTGTGAGGGGGGTGGCACACAGACTTCACTAAAATAATCCAGCCAGTTACTAAACAAATAAACAAGTGGATAACAATAAGAAGCCTCAGAAGAATGTGGAGACCAGTACCTGGAGTTGCTACAAATTATTTTCTAAAATATCCAGCTTCCAACATGAAATGAGTCATACAAAGAAAGAGGGAAACATATAACCCACACAATGGGGACCAATCTGCCTGTAAGAGCAACCAGATGTTGGATTTAACAAAAACTAATTTCAAAGTAACCAGTATGAATATGCCCACAGCACTAAAACATAGCATGATTAAAGTGAAAAAAAAAAAAAGACAATGCCACATCGAATAGAGATTATTAATAAAGAAATAGAAATTATAAAAAGTAACCAAATAGATACTCTTAAGTTGAAAACTATAATAACTGAAACTTTAAAGAATCACTAGAGAGGCTCAATAATATATTGACCTAGCAGATAAAATAATTACCAAAAGTAAACAAAGATCAATGGAGATTATGCAAACTGAAAAACAGAGAAAAAAATTTTAGAAGAAAGAACCGAGCTTCACAGAAATATGGGATACCATTAAGAGCACCAACTTAGAAATAATAAAAGTACCAGAAAGACAAGAGAGAAAAAGGATAAGAAGAACTATTTGAATAAACAATGCCTGAAAGCTTCCAAAATTTAATTAAAGATCAATAACTTACACATCCAAGAAGTTCAATGAACTCCAAGTGGTATAAACACAAAGAAATCCACAAGTAACACTTCATAGTAAAAATGCTGAAAATCAAGGAGACAAATCTTAAAATCAAGAGGAAGATAATGTGTCCACTTACAAATCAACCCAGTGAGTTATTGAGTGAACTTCTCACCAGAAACAATGGACAAAAGGCCGTGGAATAACATATTCACAGTGCTCAAAGGGAACAAATTAAACAAACACTTCTCAGACTTGTATAACCAGCAAAATTCTCTCTCAAAAATAAAGGCAAAATAAAAACTGTCTCAGAAAAGCAAAAGCTGGGAGAATTTGTAGCTAGCACCTCCGTCTTAAAAGGAGCACTACAAAAGTTCTTCTGGCTACAAGCAAGCAACCTCAGATAGTAATCAGGAACCACATGACTGAACACAGATCACCAATTAAAAAGGTAATTATTTAAACTATAGAAGACACTGTAAGTGTATATTGTCTCATTTTTTCTGATTTAAAAAGAATGTATATAAAATAATATGTAGATTATGTATTGCTGAGACTATAACATATAAAAATATAATATACGTATGATATATTTGCCAAAGTAGTACAAGGGAGGTGGGTGGGAGCAAAGCTGTGATATGCTAAGGAAATGACAGATGGTAAAGTAATAACTGTAACAACGTATGGTTGGGTTTCTAACATTAGTGGATGTCATATGTATAACAATAATATTACAAAGTGAAATATAGCTATATAGGAGAAATATTTTCATATATTACTGGAACTGAGCTAGCACAAATCCAAAGCTTATTTTGTTAAGTTAAGGAATATTTAGTAAACCATGCAGAAACCATAAAGAAATACCAAAATAATCATTAATATAATTAAAATGCTACAATTTCAAAATACTTAATCCTAAACAAAACAGTAAAGGAGAAAGAAAGAATATAAAAGAAACATGTAGAAAACAATCATTTAAATGGCATATATAAATTTGGCTATGTCAATAACAATATTAAATGTAGATGGATTAAATAATTAAATAAAAAGAGATTGCCCAGGCGTCATGGCTCACGCCTATAATCCTAGCTCTTTGGGAGGCCAAGGCAGGAAGACTACTTGAACTCAGGAGTTAAAGACCAGCCTGGGCAACATAGCAAGACTTCATCTCTACTTAAAGAAAAAAAAAAAAAAAAATCGTCAGACTGCATTAAAAACATGACAAAACATTATTTACAGGAAAAACGCATTAGATTCAAAGGCACAAATCAAATGAAAATAAAGGGATGGTTTGAACATTACACACCAGGGCCCGTTGTGGGGTTGCGGGAGGCAGGAGGGATAGCATTAGGAGATATACCTAATGTAAATGACGAGTTAACGTTGCACCACACCAACACGGCACATGTATACATATGTAACAAACCTGCACATTGTGCACATGTACCCTAGAACTTAAAGTATAATTTTTAAAAAATGTAAAAAAAAAACGAAAAAAGAAAGAAATCTGATATGGTAAGGGAAAATAGGTTTTAAAATGGAATATACTGTTATGTTATTAACTGTACTCTATATATGTGTGACATGTGTTCATACATACATATATGCTCTCTCAAGATACAACAGATTCTACTTCTCAGTTCTGAGAGTGTGGGAAATTTTTAAATGTATTTTATGATATTTTCCAGTATTCTATATAGTACATTAGTATTATGTCTATATAGTAATTAGTATTATGTCTATAATAGATGTGTGGGGGGGTGCGTTACAGGGTTATATAGTAAAATAAAATGTTACTTCAAGCCTTAAAAAAAAAAAAAAGAAAAGGATTGAAAAAATACTGTGAAAACAGCAACAGCATGAAAACCAGAGTGGCTATAATTATATGAGACATAACAGAATTAAAAAAAAAAAGATTGCTAGAGGTAAAGAGGACCTTGTATAATGATAAAAGGGCTAATCCACCAAGAAGATATGAGAATTATAAACATGTATGTACCTAGTAATAGAGCACCAAAATGTGAACAGTAAAAACAGAGATGAAGAAACATATAGAAAATTACCCTTAGTAATGGCTAAAACAAGATAGAAGATCAAGAAGAGAATAGGAGACTAGAAAAAAACTGAACCAACTAGTCTTAACAGATATCTAAAGAATATTACACCCAATGACAACAGAATATGCATACTTCTAAAGTGTGTATGAGGCATATTCCAGGATAAACCACATCATATGCCATGAAACAAAACTCAGTACATTTAAAAGGATAGAAATCAAGTATCTTCTACAGTTACAATGGAACAAAGTTCAAAAATTTATTAGTTCTTTATCCAGAAAAAAAAGGACCAGAGGGAAGATTTTAAGCAATAGTCTATTCTGCCATAATTGGGAGGAAAGATCAGAGTAGATAAGACAAGCAATAGGGAGACCTATTGCTTTGGCAATACTCTGGCAAAGGGGTTTGGACTAGGGCAGAGGAGGTGGGAATTCAGAAGAAATTCATAAACGGTCTCTGTACTTGATTAGAAGAATGCTACCAATGAATATGTGTGATAAAAGTAATTAGCATAGTAGCAATAATAAGAATAGCAAAGCTAATCAGAACAAGTATCACAAGCAAACATATTTGAAGAATATATATTTGATGTATTGGAGTGAAGAGAAAGTTTATAATATAAACAGTGTTAGAAAACATTTTGAGTCATTGGATCTTTATTAACAATACATAGGAAAGTGCAGGGTACCTTGAAGGTGAGAGAACTATTGGGAAAGAGAAAGTCTACCTTTTGCAATGAAGTTTTGCACCTGAGTTTGTTCCTGTGAATTGAGGGAGGAGACATAAATTAGGTAAATAAAATGATTTGGACTAGGCTTCTGTTTAGTTTACAGCAGGAACTAACCACTCACATGTAAGCAGGCACAGGGATGAAAGGCAAGAATAACAGTAGGTGAGAGGTAATGCTACAGCTCATGACTAAATTCACAACTATGTATGTACAACAGGTGTATGGATATATGGAATTAAGCATACCCTGTAGGGGTTTTCCAAGTGCAGATTCAGAAGAATGGAGAATCACGGGTAAATGAAAGAGGATGACAGGACAATTAAGAGGATTTGATACTAAATGGCAGATTTAGTGACCTCAAGAGTGACAGGTGTCAACAGCTGAGCTCCCCGCAGAACCCATTCCTCACTGGATTATCAGCATTTCTGAGGCAAGACTGAACTAAATTATTGTGCCATCCCTCATCTCCAAAGGTAAATGATAAATTATTTAAGCTGACAATAAGTTCTGCTACATTGCATGAGATTATGAGGCTCATCTTAAGAAAATCTTCATTCACGTTTTAGTAAATGGAATAGATAGAATACGAATTAAACTTACATCTTTAAAAGTGTGCTTAATACCCATATTGAATGTGAAATTGCTCAGAAGTATCTAAAGAGGTAATAATTGTGATACAGTTAGTGAAATCAACTTTTAGAAAAAAACGTGAAGAAACTCTTAGCAGTGGCAGAGGTCCTAGTTACCTTGAGTAACCAGCGGTGAATCCAGATGGGTCTGCGGCAACCTCCATTCTTGCCTCCTCAGAAGAAATAATTCGACTGAGGGGCACAAGGCAGAAGGAGAGACCAAGGCAAGTTTCAGAGCAGGAGTGAGAGGTTTTCAAAAAGCTTTACAACAGTAAGGAAAAAAAGCAAAGAAAAAAAAAAAAAGACAAAGAAGGAAAGTACAACTTGACAGAGGACCAAGTAGGCGACTTGAGAAACCAAGTGCTCAGTTTTGAGCTCTTGACTTGGCGTTTTATACATTGGCATACTTCCGGGATGGTGCCTTACTCCTCCTCACTCCTGAGACCTTATGGGGAAGCTGCTGATCCGTTTCAGGTGTTTTCTATCTACTAGAAAACTGTCTTTTCCTAGTGCCAGCTGTGAGCAATTATTACTTTAGAGAAACAGTTAACATCCCCATGACCATCACCTGATGGTTGCCTAGGCGTGTTGGTGGGGAACCCTCTCCTCCCCTGCTCATACCTGACTAGCTACCTACTGTAACAAACCCTGAAAATTATAAAATTTAAAAATAAGAACGCTTCAGGGGATCATAAATCCAATTAGACTGTTAGTCCCCCAACACCACCTCCCGAATTTCCTCTTCTGTGGCTTTCTTTGTACATCCAAGCAAGCAAGATGGCCAACCTTGCCTAAGATTTTCACTCTTTGAGAAACCCCTTCATGATTTTTGTCTCCAAAATGTGTTTGTGGACATCTTTAAATTGTTTGAGAACATTTTTCAAGTTCATAGCCGAGAGGCTTTCTACTCAGCCTACCTCCTGCTAGAGTGTTAGATTTGTTATGGCGACTACTGCAAAACTTTGGTTCTTTGCAATGCCATAGAGGATAAAAGCACATAAAAGTGCTTTATACATTAAGAGGAGAGAACTAAATTCAGTGTCCAAAACTGTTCATTCCCCTCCAATGGCTAGAAGTCTGCTGATTTTCAAAGTTGCTCCAGAGTTGGATGGGGGGATGGGAATAGGACGAGTGAAAAGGCAAACAGCCCATTATTCTTGCCAAGGTTCAACATTTTTTTTTTCTTGAATATAAACACTTTTCAAAATATTACGAGCTTTTGGTTAATTTACAGAGTTCTGAAGAACTTGATTTTGACAAATTTTTGTAGTGTTTTTGTTACTTTTATGAAGGAGTAGATTTAGGGAGGTCCTCACTCCCCCATCCCAGGTTGTGTACACAATATTTAATTAGATCTTCATATTCTAAGCAGATATGTAAGAAGAAAGAGGAAGAGATGAAAGAAAAGAAACAAAGAAGAAAAGTAGATGAGTAAAAGAGAGGAACGGAAAGACCAATGAACTGATGCTTAAGCACTTGGCTTGCCTAAAATCAAATAGCAGAGCAGGGGTGGGGGAGTACCCACACCTGCATCTTCTAACTCAGAACTTTTAGAGTATATTCAAAGAGAAAAAGTGTAATTAAAATAAAAAAGTTAAAGTAGATTACTTAGTTGGAAAAAGATGTGACTAGGCCCAAATGCAGAGCATCTCATAAAGTCAGTGGAGCAGTGAGCAGATCTCAAAATGATGAACAACTTTCAGAGTCTCTTCCCCACAGAGCGTGTAGGTCAGAATCACACAATTGTTTATGACATTCACAATAACACCATAAAAACTAGAGATGTTTCAAAAACGCACTAACCTCTTCTTCAGCATTGGTATGCATGCAAAAAAAATAACATCACTTTGATAATTATTTGTTTTCCTTTTGGGCCCACTCCCAATTTTTTAACGACTTGAGTTCATATACAAAAATTATTTTCCCACAAATATTTGCCTCTTAAGTTACCTTGAAGACCAGCCCAAGGACTTCATTGTAGTGGGGAGAAGGAGGATCCGAAAAGTTAAGTGATTTATCCAAGGACTTTATCTTAATAGTAACAAAACCATAGCTGGGACTCAAGTCTCCTGATTCCAAGAGCTGATGTTTTCATATTATCCTATTCTCTTTAAAAATAAAATTGGCTGAGTGCGATGGCTCGCTCTTGTAATCCCAGCACTTTGAGAGGCCAAGGTGGGAGATTCACCTGAGCCCAGGAGTTCGAGAACAGCCTGGGCAACATGGAAAAACCCCATCTCTACCAAAAATACAAAAAATTATCCAAGCATGGTGGCATGCACCTGTAGTCCCAGCTACTTGGGAGGCTGCAGTGGGAGGATCACTTGAGCCTGGGAGGTGGAGGTTGTAGTGAGCCGAGATCTACTGCACTCCAGCTTGGGTGACACAGCAAGACCATGTCTCAAAAAAAGATGATGATGATAATAATAATAAATAAAATCATGTTTCTTCCTGGCTATCATGAAGTCAAGAGTAAAACAGTAATGTGCGTCTGGGTGAACAGGGTTCTGGTCCCAATTAGAGATGAGCAGGCAGAACTGAGAGCTTGTTGAAAAATCAGTAGTGAGATTGATATTTGGATTAGGTTGCTTAATTGTGGCATGGAGTACCAATTTTTTCACTGCCTTTTCCTACTTCCAACCCTGAAATTGAAATTATCTTTATCATAAAATGTTTGAGTTGTTTAAAAAACACATTTTCATGTCATTACAGGTAGCACGGTTGGGGGGTGGACAAGAAATGAGAGAAAGCGAAATAATTCATTAGTCAGTTGTCCATCATCACAGGCTTTCCTGACAAGTAACTAGCTGTCTGGGGGGCTGAGGGAAGAACATTCATCCATTGACTTCTTCCCCCAATTGGTCAAAGTGACCACATGACTGCTAACTTCTATGTTTAGATGCACATGATGAGTGACAAGCAGGTTCCTGTGGATATGGCATGTTGCAAAGTGAAAGAAACCCTAGGGTGGAAGTGTTCCAAGGCAAATCACCAGCAGGTTGCACCTGCGTGAACTGATTAATACCTACGAGGTGGGGTTCAGAGGATGTGACACAGTGCACAAAGGCAGCAAGGCAGCCCACTCCTTGCTCTTCTCTGTCCCATTTTTGCCTTATATTACATCCACCCTGTCACAGAATTTCCTTCAATTTGATGGCCAGCTACAACTTCTGCAAAGACTTCATACAAAGGATTAATGAAATCAGCTTGAATCCCTACTATTGCAGCTATACTTGAAGCAATAATTGATTTTTTTATTATTTTCCTTTTCCACCCCAAATTTAAAATTCCTCACTTCAGCTAAACTAATTTGCTTTCCTGGTAGAATGATCCAGACTTTCATCCTTAAGTACTTTACGTCCTCAGGTGCCTTCCGCTGCTTGGTCAGGTTTGGTATCATGGTCCCTTCTCTCTTACTACCTGTATGGAAACATCAAAAGTCACCCTAGTGAATTTATGGATTGTGAGACACTCTTGTCACTGTCCACATTGTGAAGCAGCAGCTCTGCAATCAGGGTTAATCTTTCCCTGCAAACTGATGAAAATGTTTCTCTACCTCTGTCCCCAAAACAAGCATTTTCATTACAACAGAGGCTAGGTTTGTGGGGAAAATGAAAATAAATTTTATAAGCACGTCATTGTGAATGATGGTGAGAGGGGCAGGTTACGTGTACCTTTGGTTTCACAGACTCTAGCTTTTGGGAACATGACATAGTATATTAACTATTTATTCAGCACATACCCTTGGAAGGTAGCTCCCCAATGCTACCCGTCCTTGAGCAGGCACCTTATCAGACTTTAATATGTCATTTCTCACTTAAGACTTCAATAGCTCCAGTTGCATCATCACTGGATATTCCTGGGGCAAGAGCTCTCTCCAGGACAGCACGTGCCATAATAGCAGCTGCTTTTATTTTATTTCTCTGTCCAGGTTGGAGTGCAGTGGCATGATCTCGGCTCACTGCAACCTTCACTTCCCAGGTTCAAGTGATTCTCCTGTCTCAGCCTCTCAAGTAACTGGGACTACAGGTGTGTGGCACCACACCTGGTTAATTTTTTGTTGTTGTTTTTTGTTTGTTTTGTATTTTTAGTAGAGATGGAGTTTAGCCATATTGGCCAGGGTGGTCATAAACTCCTGACCTCAGGTGATCCACCCACCTTGGCCTCCCAAAGTGTAGGGATCACAGGCATGAGCCACAGCGCCCGGCCGATAGCTGCGTTTGAAACATTCAGTCATCTTCTGCCACCATAGACACAGTCTTTCTTTACAACCCTAGAATTAAACTCTGCAGCTCTTGTATTGGAGCTTGCCCACTGTACATGGCAGCCTAATCTATTACATATGCCATGGCTCCATTGGATCTGCGAGTTCCTTTGACCATAGTGACGTCCACCATACCTAGACCTGCTGAAGATTCTCTCATTTTCAAATCACTAGATAAATAATATGGAGCATTATTCCAAGTACAGAATATGCTGACAGCAAAACCAAACAGCCACATCCATTGCTATGCCTCATGCTTGATAACAGCAGGTATGAGAAGCAAGCACTTGTCTTTTACCTCAGACACAAGGTATCAGCATGTTCCAAACTACTGAGTCCATGAGAGTCAAATTATATTCAGACCCCTAAATTCTTGTTGATCTCTCTTCTCCTGTCACATATGTGTTTTACTAGAATATTTATAGAATACTCACTACCCTACAAATAAAACTTTATTCACATTATGTCATCAGTATAGTGGATTACCCAAATGTTCTAGAGAAAATAAAGCTGACTATCTTATTCCTTCATGCTGCTATAACAAAAATATTATAGATTGAGTGTTTTATAAACAACAAAAGTATATTTTTTTAGTTCTAGAGACTGGGACGTCCATGATTAAGGTGCTGTGATTAAGATTTGGTTTCTGATGTGAGTAGCTTTCTTGGTTCATAGACAGCCAACTTCTCACTGTATTTTCACATAGTGAAAGGGGTGGCAGGTCTCTCTGTGGCCTCTTTTATAAGGACACTAATTCTATTCATAAGGGCAGAGCCCAGAGGCCTCATTTTCTAGTATCTTTTTATTGGCAGTAGGTTTTAACATATGAATTAGGGAGGACACAGCATTCAGTCTATAGCAATGATCAATGTCCCTTTCTATATTGTAACAGAACCCAAAAATATTAACTATGCCTGGGGACAGTTAACATAGCAGTTTTTTTCCGCATTGATTGTGGCTTTTCTTGTTCCTTCTTATTTATGTATTTTGAAGAGAGTATATTCACCAGATTCATAGCCACATACTGAATGCCAGAGGCTTTGATATGTGGCCCACTGTAAACTTTGCCAAAGGATAGCCACGATTGTGGCATCATGCAGTACGTTTACAGAAGGTCAGTGACGTATTTCAGGGGTCAGGCAAACTCCTTGAATGTGATTATAATGGCACCA
This sequence comes from Rhinopithecus roxellana, assembly GCF_007565055.1. Lineage (NCBI taxonomy): Eukaryota > Metazoa > Chordata > Mammalia > Primates > Cercopithecidae > Rhinopithecus > Rhinopithecus roxellana. The sequence continues at coordinate 15,716,813 of NC_044562.1, read as the reverse complement.
CATGGCAGCATCCTTTAGAACTTTGCATCTTTAATGGTGGCTTAATCTCTACAATTCCTATAGGATGCATTATTACTCCTGATTTACTACTACCTTTGCTGAAGGGGGAAAGCAGGACACAGGGCCATGTCAGGGACTTCAATTCCTCCTTACCATCTACATACCTCTGATTCCACATATCATGGAACCAAAATGAGGATTCTGCCAGCTATCAAATATATTTATCTCAATTATACACTTGAAGACTAGGGAAATGATAACGGGACAATCTGCAGAAAGACTTAATCCATTGAGAGATGGCTTGGCCAAGAACTCCAATCGTAACTGGTCTCAGTAGGGCCTTTAGAGTTGGAAGACTCTGATAGCATTTCGGTTTCCCTGGTACCAGTGTTACATCAGAACTCAAAGCCAACAATTATTTTAAAAATCTGAGTTCCTTTTATCTCCTGTGCAATTTTAGTCATATATGCGATCACGATTTTTTTTAGGGGAAGGACCTGGGGAACATTTGGCATTAGAACTTGTGGTGGCATTGCAGAATTCTCCCTTATGCCCTCTCTCTCAGTGAGTTCCAGGCCTATGAACTGTCTTACATTGGGAGCCACAGTTTTCTGTGCAGGCTGTCATATGCCTCCTAAGCAGCAGTTTACAGGCTTTCTTTCTTCATTTCTTTCATCCTCCCTTCCTCCCCTCCCTTCCCCTCCCCTCCCTCCCTCCCCTCTCCCTCCCTTCCTTCCTTCCTTCCTCCCTTCCTTCCTTCCTTTCCTTTCCTTTCCTTTTTCCTCTCCTTCTCTTTCTTTCTTTTTCTTTCTCTTCTTTCTTTCCTATCTCTCTCTCTGTGTCTTTTTTTTTTCTTTTGTCATACAAGCAAAATAACACCACAACCAGGCACTGACCTGTCTTGCCTCATTGAATGCCATAATCTGTAAGCCCTCACTACAGATCTCAGGGTACAAAGCTACCCTCCTTGTCACTCTAGCTTTCCTACATTTTGGTAATTACACCTTGCCCCTGACGGTTCAATGCCATCACCTGGCCTCTGCCCTTCCAGAATCTCATTTTCTGCATTGATACCATCTGCTCATTATCTGCATTTATTCTAGGGAGCTCAGATCCATGGCACCATCTCCTGTTGTGAGCTTCAGCCTCCAGAGGAGGGCTTGCATCAATATTAAAGGTGTGCCCTATCAGCCTGCCTGGGAAATATAATGAAGACTTTTTTTTTTTTTTGGTTTTACAGAATAAATCAATTACCACATTTCCACTTCTGCTTCCCTAAACCTCTTGGCCCTTACTTCAATGCCTGACACTGCAGCCCTGCCGTCTCTATGGCATTTACTGTTAATCATTCTTACGCTCGAGCTTTAAAGCTCTACCCCCACAGTACATTGAAGCTTGCTGACCTCTTCAGATGTTAAACTTCAGGCACTGGCCATTGCTCCCAGGTTATTAAATTCTTTTCTATCCAAATTTATACTCCGGCCTTGCCCCTCCAGCTCCAACCTTCTCAATATCCATTCTCAGTCCTCCTCCCCTAATTCCTACTGGTGACTTATTATATAGATGCTGGTTGCTTTTTCTTCTTTTTCTGTTTGGAGTTATTTCTTTCCAGATATTGGGCTGTGTGTTTGTGCTGTGCTGAGACTTGACCTCCTAACCAGACTAAAGACAATGATGAAGGTGAAGGAAGACCTCCAGTTAGGACAAGCATCACCTGGCAAGGCACACACCTTTTTTTTTCTTTTTTTGAGACGGAATCTTACTATGCTTCCTAGGCTGGAGTGCAGTGGTGTGATCTCAACTCACTGCAACCTCTGCCTCCCCAGTTCAAGCAATTCTCCCTCAGCCCCCTGAGTAGCTGGGATTACAGGTGCACGCCACCACACTCAGCTAATTTCTGTATTTTTTTCTGTGTTTTTAGTAGAGACGGGGTATCACCATATTGGTCTGGCTGGTCTCAAACTCCTGACATTGTGATCCACCCACCTTGGCCTCCAAAAGTGCTGGGACTACAGGCCTGAGTCATCATGCCCAGCCAAGGCACACACTTTAGTAAGGTCCTTGTAGAGACTCTAAGGAGATAACATTAGGGCAAAGACATGAAAAAGAAAACTGGAGAAGCAGTAATAAAATCTGGGATAAGAGTCATGTAGGCAAAGCTAAGAGCAAAGCATTTAAACAAGTGTGTGCCTGACAGAACTGGAGGGGAGCATGGGATATGGGGCAGCATGCATTCGGAAGAGTCTCTGATCGAGAGGGTGGTAGGAAGTGAGATCAAACCCTACCAGCATTTGACAGGACATTGTCTTAGTCCATTCCAACTGCTATTGTTGGACAAAAATGCCATAAACTGGACATTTAAACAAGACAAAATTTATTTCTCACAATTTTGGGAGCTGAGAAGTAAAAGATCAGAGCAGATTTGGTGTCTGGTGAGGACCTGATTTCTGGCTCAAAGATGATGCCTTTCTGCTGTGTCCTCACGTGGTAGAAAGGGAGAGAGACCTAAAACACTTATTTCATTCATGAAGCCTCTGCCCTCATAAGTTAATCACCTCCCCAATGGCCCACTACCCAACACCATTACCATGGGGGTTAACATTTCAACCTATGAGTTGGGGGGAGGTATAATCATTCAGTTCCTTTTAGGCCTGATTTATCACTTTCTTCAACTCACAGCTAAGGGAACTTTCAGTGAGTTTAAATAGTTTGCTTTCAGGCACTCCCCTAGAGATACTATTTGAACCAAGGAGGAGTGTTTCTACAGAATGCACTCTTAACAACTACACTGAGTGGGGAAAGGAACATGGCAGCCAAGTTCTGTGTAAGCCCCTAAGTCTGACACTCCTCCCTGTGTACACTGTTCATGCTCTTGGCCCCAGTTTTCATTCCGGTCCCCGCTGCAGTGACAGGTAACTAGCTTTGCACAGATGTAACCCATCAGTGCTTCATCTTGGGTGCTGAACTTCATTTCCTCACTTGCTTCCCCAAAATGTCCTCCATCCTATTTTAAATTGCACACACTTCAGCCCTCTCTGTTCCCCTCCCCTGATGTATTACTCTGCATAGCATTTATATATTACAATATTATAACATAGGCCAGGTGCGGTGGGTCACACCTGTAATCCCAGCACTTTGGGAAGCCGAGGTGAGTGGATCACCTGAGGTCAGGAGTTTGAGACCAGCCTGACCCATATGGTGAAACCCCATCTCTACTAAAAATACAACAATTAGCTGGGCTTGGTAGTGGGTGCCTGTAGTCCCAGCTACTCGGGAGGTTGAGGCAGGAGAATCGCTTGAACCCAGGAGGTGGAGGTTGCAGTGAGTCGAGAGAGCACCATTACACTCTAGCCTGGGTGACAGAGCAAGACTCTGTCTCAAAAAACAAACAAACAAACAACAACAACCAAAAAGACTGCAACATAAAATAGAACAATTTGTTTACTGTCTGTTACTCAGCTAAAACATGAGCTGTGTGACAGCATGCTGTTTTGTACCCTGCTGTATGCTTAGAGCTCAGAGCAGTGCCTGGTGCATGGTAGCCATGATATAAATATTTATTAAATAAATTAATGATGAATAAATACCTGATATCCACTTGAAACAGTGTCTGACATATGCTAATAGCTCAATAAATGGCATTTATTGTTACTATTACTTGCTGTATAGCCTTGCTTAATTACTTAATCTCTCTAATTTTCTGCTTTGACATCTGCAAAATGAAAGAATTATCTGCCCCAAGTGATTGGTGTAAAAGATACTTAAGATAATGTGTGGAAGGTAACCTGCTCAGAGTAGGAAATTAATATATGGTAGCTTTTATCTTTTTATTATTAGTTTATCCATTTCATACATATTAAATTCTGTATGATAAGTTTGCTTAAATTGATAGAGACTTGTTCCATTTAATTTCATTGAGGCTGTGCAGATTCACAGATTTTTTTCTTTCAATATTTCCCTCTGTTTATTATTCATTATTTACTAAATGTAGCCATCATGGCTTAGCCTCAAGGTCCTATTTAGAAATGGCACCTCATGAAAACCAAACACATTTTCTCACACATGCACACAGGCCTTTCAGAGCAAATAGAGATGATTAAAAAATGTACGAGAAGTCCCTGGATTCTTAGAGACAGTGAATTATTCTAGGAAAACACTCAGGCCCACAGCTCTCCATCTCCCTGTGGCTAAGACCCTATTTAAGCCTGAGCCTCATGCCCCTTTGTGCTGTGGGACACCCTCTTGAATTTACTGCCATTAGTAGAACCTTCAGTGCTGGCTCATTTGCATATTGGTTATATCATATTTAAGTGAAAGAGGTTCTTGTTTTGACTTGTTTAACGTAAAAGAGTGGTTTTCCAGCCGTGGTTAAGAGCTTCATGTTTTTATTATAAAAAAATAGAATTTTCTGGAATTATTCCAGTCAGTGTTCAAAATAAAGCACAACTTCAGATGTCAATCAACTTTAAGTAAATTCTGTCTTGGCCACTTAGTGAGTAATGCATGTAACTGAACTCCACTGAGCTCGAGTCTCAGTTTTGACATCTATGAAGGGAATAATAATACTTTACAAGGTCAATATGAAAATAAAATTAAAGGAAGATAATATAAAGTGAATATCCCATACTAATAATTCAAGAACTATAATAGATGTCATAGTCTAACATATGCATGTTTCTAAACACTAACCCATGCCTATAATATACTAAGTATTGCTCTAAACTGTTTGTTTGTATTAACTTATTCAATTGTCCCAACCCTTTCAAAATAAGCAATGTTATTATCTTCATCGTACAGCTATTGGCCTGCAGAGAGATCTCACGAAAAACATCCAAAGCAGCATTTCCTACTATTCTTCCTCTCATCACATACCACCCATGATTCAATCCTTTTTGCAACTCATGCAGGAGGTACACTCATGACCAGCATTTCCCCAGAGGGGGAGATGATGCCACAAAGTCAGGTAACATGAATGCAGTCCTACTGTTGGTAAAAACAAGACTTAGAAGCCATGCCCTCTGAGTCCAGGACAAACTTAATTACTACGCTCTTCTATCCTATTTAAATCAGTAAGCTTACATGATTAAAGGAAAGAAAACAACTTATTTTTGGAAATCCACCTTCTGGTAAAGCATTATTGCTTTTAGGCTTAATGCTGTTCACTAACTCCTGGAACTGTCAGTTACACTGTTGAGGACAGGAAAAGAGACTGAGGCACTCAGCCTCCTCATCGCACATAGAGCCGCTTGCCACATGTACTGCTGTTCTCAGCCTCATGCTGAGAAGTCAGTACCCAGTTGCCAAGCAGAGATAGAGACCTAATTGGTTTTATACATCTCAATTGAAAAAATATTTATTCATGTGAACAAACATCTCGCTACATTAAAAATAATTTGATTTGGAAATATTTTTTGAAAGGGTTCTGAACAATGCCCCCATATTCTATGTCATGAAGGCAGAAAGGAAGATATTTTGAATTAAACACTTCAAAACATCTTACCCATAAGTTATTTTGCCAAATTTACAGCAATAACTCCCACAAAAGCTAATGTGTAGATTGAAAAGAGTGTTTCATTTTTTCTTTTTCACAATGAATGAGGAACAAAGAAAATACAGAATCTTCTCTTTGTAAGACGACCTCTGAGAATAGGTGGTCTTTACTGATCAAGGTTTGCAAAGGTAATTATTCTACAGTATTTATAGAAATATTTTATCAGGGCCGGGCGCGGTGGCTCAAGCCTGTAATCCCAGCACTTTGGGAGGCCGAGACGGGCGGATCACGAGGTCAGGAGATCGAGACCATCCCGGCTAACATGGTGAAACCCCGTCTCTAGTAAAAATACAAAAAACTAGCCGGGCGACCTGGCGGGCGCCTGTAGTCCCAGCTACTCGGGAGGCTGAGGCAGGAGAATGGCGTGAACCCGGGAGGCGGAGCTTGCAGTGAGCTGAGATCCGGCCACTGCACTCCAGCCCGGGCGACAGAGCGAGACTCCGTCTCAAAAAAAAAAAAAAAAAAAAGAAAAAGAAATATTTTATCAGGTGTTTTTCTTTGTTTGTTTGTTTTTCTGTTTAACTCCACTATGGGCTGGATATTCTAATCCACTCCCACAACACCCTAGGCTTAAACCTTACCACACTGCATTTCAACTGTTTATTGAACTGTCTTCTCCACTAGAATGTAAACATCTTGAGGCTGTAACCCCCAAATATTGCCTATTCGTGAGGATAATGTAAGAGAGAGCTCACATTTAATAAGTCAAAACCTTAGAGTTTAGACAGCAAGGACCATGAGCCTCTTATGTGCCAGGAAGAAAAACAAAGGGGAGAGATAAAAATACCAGGAGACATGTTTTCTTCCTACAAGAAACTTATAGTGGATTTTAATAATTTCCAACCATTTTTATCCTTTGTTTCTCCAATCAAGGAGATTTTGAGGGACCAAATTTCTATAGTTTGTATTATGAAAACAATATATATTTACTTTCTAACTATGAGATCATAGCAGCATATTGAATATGTTAGTTGACACTAACCTCACTACCATAACCCCTTCACACCCAAGAATGCTAATCTCCTTTGAGAAAAGCTGATTTCTCTTCACTGATTGAGAATGTTTTATATCTGTTGAGTAATCATATACCCTTATAAGTATCTGTGCCTAATTGTATAAAACCACTATTAAAAATGGTTCACTAATTTTGCATTTAGTGTGTATTGAATATGGAACTGTCATACAAATGGTCGTCATATTTGAAGTCGTATAATAGGTAGTCATATTTGAAACACTTATATCCAGTTGTCACAGATTAAAATTAACATGCTTAATCATGAAAACACAATTTTATGTTATTGCAGAAGCTGAGGCAAAGTTGCAAATCTCCTTCTTCTGTTTTTGCTGCTGTGATGTTTGGCCTTGTAAAGGGAGAAACTCCACCTGAACATGAGAATAAAGAGAATGTTATCTCCTCTACTTCCCATTTCTAAAAGCTCCCACTGCAATTAATCTGCTGATCAAGAATTTGAAGCCAATGGCAATGGTGTTAGCTTATACCAACTTCATTTTGATGTTAAAGAATACAAAAACAGGTAGACCACTCTGGTTTCTTAAGTCTCATTCGTACCATTTCTGACATCGTGTTTTTTTCTAATAATCTGTCCCCTACCCTAAAGATCTTCCCCTGTCTTCCTGGGAAGTCTAGCATCCTTCAGCTCCTCTGAATATATATTGCTTTATGGAACCGTTCTTGGACATTACGAAAAAACAAAAAGGGTTGAGTCATTTATAGCATGAAACTGACTTATCTGTGTCTCTCCAACTACAAAATGTTCTCATCTATTGGTTGATTCACAGCGATATTGCTTTCACTAACCAGTTGGTGTGTCAGGCATGACATTTTAAAAGTTGAGGAATTTGAAAATCACCACTGAAGTAGCTGAATAATCAAATAAAATATTCCAGAAAATGTAGCAACTTCCAGGCCAGTGTGTTTATCCAGGCTGCTCACACTCCCTGAGCACATGCTAGGCACTGAGCTGGGCTCCATGAGTGAGGAAGCCAAGTCCAAAATCATGGCCTGCCTTCTAGAAGGTTACAGCTGATTGAAGAGACTTGTGCACAGATTCCTGCAGTTTCCTGCACGGTAAGTGACAGATTCAGAGTTGAGGCATTAATATTGCAGAGGTTTAGAAATGGGAAAGATTAACAAAGTGTAATTTTTTTTTTTTTTTTATGAATCACCTGCAGCCTCAGTGCCCAGAACTTAATGTCCCCTTATGGAACCATGATGAGGAAAACTGGACAACAGTCAACCGATTTCAAACATTTCATTCATCTCCATTGTCCATACACCACCACTGACTGCTCATGAGTTTTGCATACCTCTGCCACGAGGGCTGAGAGTCGTCCCTGAGTACCAGATATAAACGTAGTTCTAGTCACTAAGGTCTGCCAAGGGTTTCCCAACTGTAAGACAGCCTCTGCATTTGACACTCTGAACTCATTTTCCGACGGGAAAAAAATTATGTAAATCAAGTTTAGTTCTCAGACTGGGCTTAGAAAATTCATATAGTGACTCACGTACTACAAGAAGCATAAGGCCAAACAATCTTGAAAGCTGTTTATAGCAATATTTTCTAGGAGAAATGTAGGTGAAGCTCTAATTTGAAATACCAGCAAGTTTGGTATGGAGTTCAGGGGAACATGTGTAATAAAGAACCACAGATATCTATGACTGCCCAAAAATGTATTTTTCTGCTCCTTGTCACTTCCAGGGTCAATTTGCTAACCTAATTGGAATACATTTTAGGACTAGAATAAATGTAAACTAGAAAAGAGTTCTGATAGCTATTTCTATTACTCTCCATTTCCTTCTCCTTATTCCTAGCTGGAGGCCTTTGGTGAGCGTTAATTCTTATTAATATTTTTATCACCTTGGGTTCCCACAGAATTTAACAGAGAGAGGTACTGGGCTAAATTTCTAGAACATGGTAGGTACTTTATAATATATGTTTTTAATTGGAGAGTTTCGTGTGATTAAAAAAGTCACCAGTTTTTAGGAAATAATGCTCCTAAAATTTAATTTTATCATACTAACTTACTTTTCTTCTTGACATAGATACCTACTATAATATTGAAAGATGTTATCTCTGTAATGAACACAAATAGGTTACATTAAATACACCTACCTACCCATTCACTGAATTCCCAAAAAATACAACTTCTCTCTACAGCTCACTTTGTTAGATTGGTGGAGCACCAGGTCAGCAAGTTTGTTCAAAGTAATTCTGTTCACAGTAGTCACAGTTGATTGGTCAATGAATAAACATTCAACTTAGGCTGGATCAATCAGATGGCGAGAAGACATGGTCTGAAAATCTGCTTTTGTACCTCTCGTCCACAAGAAAGAAAATATGGTGATCTGCCATCACTGAACTTCCACATTATGGGCCTGACTTCTTTTTCTTGACCCCGATTTTTATCTCTTGAAAGCAACATCATTGGCCCTCCTGGGTAAAACAACGAATCACTTCTGTAATTAGAATCGCTTCACAGTTTATAATAAAACATTTTGAAAAAAGTGGAATTTTGAGGAACAAACTATTAGGGTTTTCTTTTTTTTCTAATGTTTCACTTTTTTCTTTTTTAAAAATTCAGCATGCATATTCACTGAAAGTGCTAGAGTTTTCAAAATATTTTTACCTAAAATTGATACATAATAATAAAATGTTACATAATAAGTTTTAAAAATTGATGCATCTAATTGTACATATTTATAGGGTGCATATGATATTTTGATACATGTATACTATGTACAATGATCAGGATACTTAGAACACCTATAACTTCAAACACCTATCATTTCTTTGTGCTGAGAATATTTCAAATCTTCTATTTTGAAATGTGCAATGAATTATTGTTAACTGTACTCACCCTATTGTGCTATTAAACACTAAAGTTATTTCTTCTATCTAAAGGTATTTTTGTGCATATTAACCAGCCTCTATTTACCATCCTCGCCCCTACCCTTTCCAGCCACTGGTAACAATCATTCTACTCTTTACCTCCATAAAATCAACTTTTTTAACTCGCATGTAGTACATGTGATACTCCCGGCTTTCTAGCACTAGAATTTTCTGCCCCTTGCTCAGGAAACTGGATGAGATCTGCTGAAATGGGTTCTGCCCAAAACCAAGTTCTTGGTAATATTTTTTTGCCAAGGGTATGAAAACAAATATTCATAAGATAGGGTAATACAATTATCTCTGTAATGGAGACACAAGAGTTCAAATTCAAGAGAGCTCAAAGCCAGAGGGTCTCACATATGGGTGGGAACAGAGGAGTGGAACTGGTATTTGTAGCATCGGAATGTTCCAGCTTTGCAGATGTTCTCACATCTGATGTTAAGTTTTCTGTTACCAGTCTTTGTTAGGCACTTAGGACGAGAATAGCAGAAAGGCACTGAGTCTATTACTTTATGGTGTGTTTCAATTTTGGGGATTCAGAAACTGATACCCCAAAATATAATGATTTGTGCATGCTGCACTTATACAGAAGCCTCAGGTCTCTCTGACCTCCTCCCCTATCACCTCTCCCACAGCATAGGATACACTGAAGCTTCCCTGTCTGCAAACATTCTGGGCCTGTCAAAGAGAAAAACAATTATCTCCAGTCCCTTCCCAGAGTCTTCATGAAATGAACCCATATTGAAGAAGGAAGACTAAGGTCTGTCAAGAAACCTGGATAGAATTGTGTTCACAAATCATTGTCCACTCTAAGAGCTCAACATATTTTGCCCTAGATGACTGTAAGTTCCTCAAGCCCATTAAATTCTACCTAGTAATTATGTTTGCCCCTCAAGAGAATTCCTCTTCTCCCTCTTTCCATAATGTGTTCTGCAAGGATCGAAGCTTCCTTTCTTTCTGTAATGTCAACATGGTATATAAGTTTCTGTACTCCACTGGGGTGTTGGGTCTTCGTTCTGAAGGCTCCTATGTCATTTAAGGCTATGATCTAATAAATTTGCCTTTTCTCATATTCATCTGCCTTATTAGGAGTTGACTTTTCAGCAACCTTCCAAGGGCAATATACCAGTGAGGAAAATCTAACACGGCTGACCCTATCTTGCTTCTAACCTCACAAGCTAACTGCCTTTGCCCCTTCCTGTATGTAAGCGCTAAGCTATATCACAAAAGTAGTTTAGATGATAGTTTAACTTGAGAACTCATCACTATTTCTCTTTCTAAGCGACCCTGAGGAGATAAGGAAGTATACAAAGAAGTAACAATATTATGCTAAAGATGTATAGGAACAAGATGATCTGGTTTAGTCATCTGAAAAGCAGTTAACTATGAACAAAGATGTTTTGCAACCTTTTCTGAACGCTGCTAATGCCCAACTATCTGTGGTCACCAATCATCTCCCGACCCCAACCACCTCCTTGTCCCTTCCCCAATATAAAAAGAAGCTTGAGACTCATACCTTTTAAGAGCTTACTTAGGACCTTACTCTGCTATCTTCTCAATGTGCTGGCTTTCCAAAATAGTCTCCTTCCTTGCCCCAACACCACATCTCTTGACTAACTGGCTGTCTTGCAGTGAGCCCTGTGAACTTGGATCTGACTACAGTGGAGGGGAAGTTTCCTTAGGTCCAACACAATGTAAGAATATATAACCTTCAGAACTTCTTGCTTCACTTAATAAATGGATCTGATATTTATCATGTATAGCTTATCCACTGTGATAGGATAAAATAAATTTGTATTACAAATTACATGGTAAAGTGCACCACTGAAATATAGCCGTCACGATCATCGTCACTGTTCTCTTGACCTCTCTTGAATCTCACCTGAAGCTTTCACAGTCCATATCTAAAGGCAGTGCTACAACCATGCACAAGGAATGAAATCCAATCAAAATAGGCAGTTGAATTCCAGATCCAAATATAACCATCTGGATATCATTTCCACATGTGTAATACACAAGCCTTCTGAGTTAAATAACCTTAAGAATATTCCTGATTTTCCTCCATAAAATATTTTTCTGATGTTGTGATTAGCACTGCCAGTTGCAAAGCAGAAAACAGAGTCACCCTTGACCTCAACATCCAAATAAATGATATTTCTTATTAGCTTCTATGTCTATTACCACGATACACACACACACACACACACACACACACACACACACATACACATATATATTGTGGTTATATATATATATTATCACATTAGACAAATATACATAGATCAGAAATATTGAATGTAGCAGTTGAATTGACTAAAGAATGATTTGCAAATTGGACATCCTCCCAAACCAGAATAGGTTCAGAGAGGCTGCAGCATAGTCATGTGGTGGAGGAAGATGTTTGGATGGTAAAAAAAAAAAAGAAAGTGAGTATGGAAAATAGAAATGAAATGAGGCGTAGAAACAGCCAGACTCATTACAGGTCAGAGTTTGCCTTATTTGAACCTAGTTTGAACAGTTGGCTGCCTGACCAAAACTTGGTGATTGGCACAAGAGTAGGTTGCAGTCTGTTCTACACATCCAGTTAGAGTACAGTTCTTTATGTATAAAGAATCTTTAAAATATGTAAAGAGGCAGCTTTAGGCTAAACTTCATTTAACAATGTTTATATACATATATTATATATAATTATATGTAACAACATATAAAATATATTTAAGTGTATATATAATGATATATAATTATAATATACAGAACTATATATAACATATTTAACTATATATAGTTAGATATATAGTTATATATACATATATGTAGTTACATGTATAGTTATATATACATGTAATTCTATCTGTCTATCTGTCTATCTATCTATCTATCTATCTATCTATCTATCTATCTATCTATCTATCTATCACTGCTACTGCCATTGCTATTGTCTTACTCGTAGCCCCTAGGCTGTTTCACTAACCTATTAATTTGTTTTCTAATTCCTTTCTGACTCATCATATACATCTTCTGTACCTCTAACAAAGTGACTATTTTGTGGTTAGTAAAATCAAAATTCTGTTTTAACTCACAGAGTTCCTCTATATTATCTAAAGTCTCACCTGCTATACCCTCACCCCATCCCGCCATCTGTCCCCACCGAAACCTGAGCTACAGTCCCTGACATTGCTCCATATTACACAGCAAGTAAGCAGTAAACCCAAGACACGAAGTTGGTTGTGAAGACCCAGAACCTTACTATTTCCTTCATTCGTTTATATAATCGTTGGTCCTTTTGTTATTGCATTTGTCTCCATCCGTAAAATAAATATTCCATGACCTTCTCTTTCCTTCCCTCTTCTGTGTCCCAAACCTCAGTCCCTCAGGAGGTGCTTGGGAGTGTCTATTCTAAGTGACTCCCTCAGGGTAAACCCATTCTATGTTGTTCACTGAAATGGAAATTTCTACTCCCCACCATTCACCCCACGTCATCTCCTACTGTGAGTGCATGTCATTACATTCAACTTATACTGTGAGTGCATGTCATTACATTCAACTTATACTGTGAGTGCATGTCATTACATTCAACTTATACTGTGAGTGCATGTCATTACATTCACCTTAACATCATCTAAAACCAGTCAGGCAGTCACACTCTTTAAGGAGTAAAATTTATGTTACAGCTAAAATAAAAATTAAAAAAGTCAATTATCTTAATGAGTTGCAGGTGGAGGAGAGAGAGAAAAAAAGAGGCATTTGAAAGGGCATGCCAAGGTGTTATGGATGATGGAAACCAGACAAGTACTGCTCAACTCCTAGAGCAGAGAGGATGACTGTGTCTGAATGTTGGGAATAGAGCAAGCAGCTGTCCTACCAGATCCTGAATGAGTTAATTCTTAGCCAAGAGAGTATGACGGAGGCTGGGGTAGTATGCTGGGAAACTGAATGCAGCATTAAAATCTGTATCATGAGAAGGAGAGAAACTATTTGGAGGTGAAAAAAAAAAGCAGTGGAATAGAAAATAAAGGTATAATAAAGAATGATATTGACATTCTAGTCCTACCCAAAACCTCTCCCATGTATGAAGAAGATGAGTTCCTGAAGGAAACGAGGTCAGATGAAAAAGCCTCGCCTCGGTTTTAGGTATATCTTTTAAACAAGGAGAGGTTATGCCATTTTCAACTACTAAATTTCTTTCTGGAAAATGACCTAAGTTATAACAGGAAATTGATGTAAGATTTATTTGTTTCTATAGGTTTTTCTCTCTCTCTCTCTTTTTTTTTTTTTTTTTTTTTTGGCGGGGGTCGGGAACTGAGTCTCACTCTGTTGTCCAGACTGGAGTACAATTGCACAATCTCGGCTCACTGGAACCTCCACCTCACAGGTTCAAGCGATTCTCTTGCCACAGCCTCCTGAGTAGCTGGAATTACAGATATGTACCACCATGGTCAGATAATTCTTTTGTATTTTAAGTAGGCCATGTTGACCAGGCTGGTCTCAAACTCCTGACCTCAGGTGATCCGCCTGCCTCTGCCTCCCAAATATTGCTATGGTTTTAAGGTGTTTTTCTTTGCTTTGTGTATGTTTGTTACCTTTGCTGCTTTGCTTTTAAATAACCAGGGAGACAACAGTCCTCAAAAAGGCAGGAGCAGATTAACAGTAACTGGCCAAAAACAATCCTTACTTAAGATACTCCCGGTTGCCCATCTTTTCTAAAGGCCAACTCAAGTCACATTGAAACCACCTTTGCAAATACTACCACAGAGAGAAGTGTAGCATGGCTGACTCCATCCTGCTTCTAGCCTCAGTTTGGCTGTCCTCACTCATTCCTGGCTGTAGGCCAGCCTAACGATGAGAGGAATTTAGTTTGTATTATAGTTTAACTTTGAAGCAAGTGTGATAATAGTCCGACCCTAAAACTGATCCTCACCTTGGTCAGGGATTTAAACCACGTTTGTAAAACTAATGAAAGACCAGGAGATTAGGATTATGAGTGTCACGCGCATCCATGTGAAGAGACCACCAAACAGGCCTTGTGTGAGCAAAAAAGATTTTTAATCACCTGGGTGCGGGCGGGATGAGTCCAAAAAGAGAGTCAGCAAAGGAAGTTAAGGGTGGAGCAGTTTTATAGGAATTGAGTAGGTAGTGGAAAATTACAGTCAAAGGGGGTTGTTCTCTTGGGGGTGGAGGCGGGAGTTACAAGGTGCTTAGTTGGGGAGCTTCTGAGCCAGGAGAAGGAATTTCACAAGATAATATCATCAGTTAAGGCTGGAATTGGCCATTTTCACTTCTTTTGTGATTCTTCAGTTGCTCCGGGCCATCTAGATGTATATGTGCAGGCTTGGGCTCAGTGGCCTGACAGTGAGAGGGGGATGAATTCTGCTAAAATGTAGGCATGGTTAAACTATAATCAGCAATCGTTCCATAGCTTGCTTTTCCATAATCCCTTACTTCTCCGGAGTTATGTGTCCAGAAGTCACAAGATTAGTGACTTTCCCAATTGCTCCCATAGGTAACATCGCTATTGCAAAACCAGTGACTGGTCTTTTAAGATGTTTTTCAGACTTTTGCATCCAAGTAACTGACCCCGCCTGGACCTGTGACTCATGGCTCAACCTCAACCATTCCTATGTTTCCCACCTAGTGGCTACTCAGCACACAGGACCCTTTTCCAAACCCCTATGATCTCATCCCCAATCAATCACAGCATCCATTCACTAGTGTTTGGATGAACGGAGGCAAGATGGTGCACTTCCGGGTTCTTCATCCCCCAACTTTTCCCACGCGTGCGAAAATGCAGCCGGCGACCCGGGAAGGTGCAGACCAACTAGGCATGCGCCAGGTGATGTCAATCTGAAGAGACCAAGATTTACCTGGTCGCACCTGCGGAACGCCCCCCGACACGCCTGTGCCCCGCCTATTGCCCTCCCACTCCTAGAAAAGCGGCTCCGGACGAACACCACGCACGGACTTCCCAGCTTCCCCACTGCGGTTGGGACTGTTGGAACTCCGTCCAAGAGCTGCACGGGTGACTCGGTTGGCCTCATTTGCCAGAGGCCAACAGACCTCTCCCTACCCACCTTCTTCCCCTGAAGCTAGGTGACCAAAATAAACTTGTAGTTTTGCTCCTACCCTTGCCTAGTCGCTGGTTCTTTTGTGCCCGCTCTGGTGGTCTTAGAAAAACAAATCAGTTGGTGCCGAAACCCGGGAGGAGACCCCTCCTCAGGGCCCCCAGGGTCTGGGGAGCCTCCTCCTCCTCCTCGTTCCACGCTGCAGATGGACCAGGACCTGAGACCCGCTTCCCTCACTCTCACGGCCTCTCTGGGGTAAGTGCCCTTGTCTCCTCTTTACCTCCCTCGGCCAAAATCCTGCGCAGGTCCGAGGTCCATTTGGAGCCACCATGTGGCTCGGGAGACCCGTTCAGGACGGAGACGTCCGCCTGACGGTAATCTCCACTTTGGCTCCATGAGCCTCCAGTCTGTCTCTGCTGGTTCCAAAGGACGCTTTGAAGCCAGGCAGGGATCCATTTCCATTTCCATTGTGTCCATTGTGTCAGTAAAGAGGAAACAAATGGGAAACCCCCAGTCCAAATTTCCAAAGAGCACCCCCTTGGGGTGCCTCCCAGCCAATTTAAAAACCTTACAGCTCGAACAAGACCTTAGGAGGAAGCGGTTAATTTTCCTTTCCACTGTGGCGTGGCCCCGATACAAACTAGACAATCAGTCTCAGTGGCCAGCAGAGGGCACCCTAGATCGCAATATTCTGACCGACCTCAGCAATTTCTGCCAGCGGTTAGGCAAGTGGTCTGAAATTAATTACATACAAGGCTTTTGGGCCTTAAGCTCTCGTCCCTATACTCCTCCTTCTCTCCCCGCTCTCTCCACCCCCTCCCTTCCTGCCCAGACTCCTCCTCCTTCCTCCTCCTTATCTACTAGTAATCCACTCGGTCCCGTGCCTCCTTCCGGGCCCCCAACTGGCTGTCTTGAGTCCCCTGTCTCTGCCCACACCCTCCTACAGTGTTAGCGCCTTTGCGAGAGGTGGCTGGGGCAGAGGGGGTAGTCAGAGTACATGTCCCTTTTTCATTGGCCGATCTTTCCAAAATTGAGAAGCGTTTAGGGGATTTCTCAGCTAATCCCACCATCTACATAAAGGAATTTAGATACCTTTGTCAGGCTATGACTTAACTTGGCATGACCTCCAGGTTATCCTAACCTCCACCCTAAACCCTGAGGAGCAAGAGCGCATCCTAGCGGCCGCCAGGCAGCACGCCAACCAACTACATTTAACTGACGCCGCCATCCCACTAGGGGAGCAAGCAGTCCCCTCGGCAGACCCAGACTGGAACTACCAAGCAAACCAGCCTGGGCACTGTAGGTGAGACATAATGGTTCAGTGTTTGTTGGCTGGTATGCAAGCAGCCTCAAACAAAACTGTAAATTTTAACAAATTAAAAGAAATTATTCAAAATCCAGAAGAAAATCCAGCCGCATTCTTAAATAGGCTGACTGAGGTTCTAACCCAATATACCCGGTTAGATCCGGCCTCCCCCACAGGGGCCACCATTTTGGCGTCTTATTTCATTTCTCAATCAGCTCCTGACATTCGTAAGAAACTTCAAAAGGTAGAGGATGGTCCTCAGGCACCAATACAAGACCTGGTTAAATTAGCCTTTAAGGTCTATAACTCCAGAGAGGAGACGGCTGAGGCAGTGCGACAGGCATGCCTCAAACAGAAGGCCCAGCTCCTAGCAGCGGCTTTACAGCCCAATTGTAACCCCAGACCAGAGAGCACACACCCCACAGACTCCAAGGCCACGAAAGGAGCCTGCTATAAGTGCGGCAAGGCAGGACACTATGCCAACAGGTGTCCGCAAGGTCTCCGAGTCCCAACGCAGCCTTGCTATAAGTGCAAGGCGTCAGGACATTGGGCCAATGAATGTCCTAACCCTCATCCACCAGCAGCCCCCTGCCCTGCTTGCCAGCAGGGAGGACACTGGAAGTCTGATTGCCCCACCCTGAGAACAGGTGCTGCGTCTCCATGTGACCCCCTTTCCCAGGATCCTGGAGCTCCTTCCAGCTCCTACATCTGGACGACGACGACAACTGAAGGTGCCGAGACTCGGGGACCCCCATCACCCTCGCCGAGCCGCGGGTAACTCTCCTGGTAGCGGGTAAAACAATGTTTTAATCAACAGTGAGGCTACCTATTCTGTTTTGCCGTCCTTCTCTGGACCTAGCCTTCCATCCAATATCTCTGTAGTAGCAGTAGACGGAAAGCCATCCACCCCACGAAAAACTCCACTCCTCAGTTGCTGCCTGGCCAACAACTACTTTGCACACTCGTTCCTCATTATACCCTCATGCCCTACCCCCTTACTAGGCCGAGACATCCTGAGCACCTTAAAGGCCTCCATATACATTCCCACCAAACCATCCACTCCCCTTCAACCCCCTCATGACCTGTTGCTCATGCTTTGTGCAAGCGCACACGCTCCTCCTATGTCGCCCTCACCCCCCATCTTCCCTATTTCTGTACACCCTCAAGTGTGGGACACTTCCACCCCGGTCATAGCTGCCCACCACCCACCAGTTCTCGTCAAGCTCAAAGATCCCACTCGTTTCCCAAACCGCCCCCAATTCTCTCTCTCCAACACATCTACAAGGTTTAAAGCCAATTATCACGCGACTACTTAGCCAACATATTCTTGTCCGCACACATTCCCCCTGTAACACTCCAATACTTCCAGTTAAAAAGGCAGATGGAACATATAGGTTAGTACAGGATCTTCGGCTAGTCAATGAAGCCACCCGTCCCACGCACCCTGTAGTTCCCAACCCTTACACCCTTCTGTCCCATATCCCCACCAATTCTACTTATTTTACTGTGCTAAACCTTAAGGATGCTTTCTTTTCCATACCCCTACACACAGACTGCCAGTTCCTTTTTGCTTTCACATGGGAGGACCCAGACACACATACCTCCACTCAACTGACGTGGACAGTCCTCCCACAAGGGTTCCAGGACAGCCCCCATTTCTTTGGTCAGGCCTTAGCAGAAGACCTTGCCTCCTGCCCTTTCACTAATAGCAAAGTTCTGCAGTATGTAGATGATCTCCTAATCTGTAGCCCTACCAAACAAGACTCTCTTCTAGACACTGCAACTCTCCTCAACCATTTAGGCTCATTAGGTTATAGAGTATCTAAACACAAGGCCCAAATTTCTTGCCAAACCGTCATATACTTAGGAATTGAAATCACCCCAACAACCCGGTCACTAACTACCGACCGCATGGCCCTAATACGTAACCTTCTTCCCCCTCAAGATGCAAAAGAAATTCAATCCTTCCTAGGTCTAATAGGTTTCTTCAGACATTGGATCCCCAATTTTGGAATCCTAGCCAAACCTTTATACGCCGCAGTTAAAGAAACCCCACATGGGCCTTTGTCCAACCCCAAGTTAATCTCAACTCATTTCACCTGCTTAAAAGCTTGTCTTCTCTCACAACCCACTCTCTCACTGCCTGATTTCCAGCGTCCCTTCCAACTCTTTACAGATGAAAGGCAGAAAGTGGCAGTTGGTCTCTTAGCCCAGCCTGTCGGTAACACCCACCGTCCTGTGGCCTATCTATCCAAACAGCTAGACCCAACCGTACAAGGCTGGCAACCCTGTCTGCGTGCGCTAGCAGCGGCAGCCTGCCTGGCCCAGGAAGCAAAAAAGCTCATTAGAGGCAGTAATCTAACAGTCCTCGCCACACACCGTCTTCAGGATCTCATCTCTCATAAAAGTATTAGCCACTTAACTCCATCCCGGCTCCAACTTTTCCATCTCTTATTCATAGAAGACCCCACTGTTACTTTAGAAGTTTGCTCCTCTCTAAATCCAGCCACTTTACTGCCAGACTCTCTTAAACCACCCCATACTAAACACTCTTGTCCTGAGGTTCTGGAGGCTCAACCCCCCCGCCACCTACACTTGCATGACCAGCCCCTTCAGAATGCACAACTAACCCTATTTGTGGATGGCAGCTCCTTTATCAACCCTCAAGGAAACAGACTGGCAAGATATGCAGTAGTTACCTCTTCCACAGTTTTAGAGGCAAAACCCCTATCACAAGGGACCACATCACAGCAGGCAGAACTCACTGCACTAACCAAGGCACTCCTACTATCAAAAGGAAAAACAGTAAACATATACACAGATTCTAAATATGCTTTTCTAATCGCACACACCCATTCAGTCATCTGGAAAGAGAGAGGGTTTTTAACCACCGGTGGTACCCCTATTATTAACAAAAACCAAATACTCAAACTACTAGATGCACTGTCGGCACCTTCCAAGGTAGCCATTATACATTGTAAAGGGCACCAAACTTCATCTAACCCGGTAGCAGCTGGCAACAATTTCGCTGACGTCACTGCCAAGTCAGCCGCCGGATTTTCCACCCCTAAGCCTCCTTCTGCCTGTTTTCTCTCCCCCCAGTATGCCCCTAATTACACTCAGGAAGAAAAGGCTAAGCTATTACAAAATCCAACAGCCAAACTAACTACAGGTGACTGGATATATATTGATAACAAACTAGTTATTCCTGAAACACAACTCCATACCATTCTAACAGACATACATAATTCTTTACATATAGGACCCAAAGCTTTATATGATTTCCTAAATCCCCTCCTCCACTGTCCAACCCTACAAAAACACTTACTTACAATCAACCAGCAGTGCTCTACCTGCCTAAAGGCAAATCCTCAAGGCGCATTGCGTAATCCCCATCCCAGCCATCAACTCAGAGGACACCAACCAGGTGAAGATTGGCAAATTGATTTCACACATATGCCAAGACATAAAAAATTCAAATACCTCTTAACCCTTGTGGACACCTTTTCAGGGTGGATCGAGGCCTATCCTACCACAGGAGAAACCGCTAACATTGTTGCCTCTATACTCACTGAACATATTATTCCTAGGTTTGGCCTCCCGGTCACTCTTCAATCCGACAATGGTCCAGCATTCATCTCTAAGGTAGTCCAACAGGTGGCAGCCCTCCTACACATCACCTGGAAACTCCACATCCCTTATAGGCCTCAGTCTTCTGGTAAGGTAGAAAAGGCTAACGGACTCATCAAACAGCAGCTCACCAAACTCTCAATCGAAACCCGGCAGTCATGGGTAACTCTCCTTCCCTTAGCCCTGACCCAGCTGCGGGCAGCACCTCAAAGCCCAACAGGCCTCAGTCCATTCGAATTAGTCTACGGACGGCCCCTAACGCTCCAACAAATACCTTCCCTGCCAGCCCCTTTGGCGAACTACCTCCCATATCTCACTCTTCTCAGACAACTCCTAAGACAACACGCTGAGTTAGCACACCCTCCTCCAACAGATGCCTACAACCCACATCTCTCCCTCAGTCCTGGAGACCAAGTATACATAAAAGATATCCAAGCCAAAGACTTACAGCCCAGGTGGAAAGGCCCATACATTGTCCTCCTGTCTACACATGCAGCAGCAAAACTCCTAGGACACACACATTGGATTCATATTTCCCAGCTAAAAAGGGCCCCCACCGGGAACAATCAGTGGACATCAGTTCAACTTTCCCCCACTCGCCTCAAACTTACAAAACTTTCTTAACTAGTTCATGCTCCCTGACCCCTGGTGCTTAGCTCGCTTTCTCACCATCCTCTACATAAACCTATCAGACTTTCAGTACATAACCCCAGACCCATATCTACCTCTAGACAATAGTCCAGAGCAGTGGTTCTCCCGTCTCCTAACCTTCATCGAACATCTCCAGTGGCAAGGGACACTCCGTGACTACACTGAAAATGAAGTCTCATTTTATACTTATATTGCTGCTTCACTCATACACTCAGACCTTTGCTAGTCCGCCTACTGTATGGCAATTTTTTTCTCATCACTGAAACTTGGCCACAAGACAGCCGAACACACTCAGTAGCACATAGTTCTGCCAGTTGTCTTCCTTAAGGCTATCAAACTTCTCTCTGCACAATAAAGACCCCTTTCTCATGGCTCACACTTATCCGCCAAAGGCTAAACTTAACCTACACTGTGAATATAACCAATCTCTCCCACTGCTTCCTCTGTGAGGCTTTAGAAGGCCCCCGCCTAGTGGCAGCCCCCTGCCCAGGGCCTTCAACACAACTGGTCAAACATCCCACAATTCACTCACACTCTGGGCGCCACTATACCAAAATCCAAATAGCCCAATCCTTCCTTTCCATTATTCAACTCCAAATTCATCCTGAGGTAATCATACTCAGGCACCCAATGGAGGCTAAACAGCCCCCATTGGAGGCTATTTCTGGTACAACTGGTCTCTCTCTAAAACTCTTAACCATACAGCCATTAACTGATCCCTCTATGTCCCCGTGTCCTTGGTCCCCAGTCTAACTTTATACAGCCAGGCAGAAGTAGCAGAGCTTTTCCAACAACTTTCCATGCCACTACGCCACTTCCGTCAAAAACGGGCTGTTTTCCTCCCTCTAGTTATTGGAATCAGCTGAAAGCCTGGCCTCCCTGCAGCACCAAACTACCTCAATAGCCCAAGTAGCTGCCCAAAACAGGTGAGCCCTAGACTTGTTTACAGCTAAAAAAGGAGGCACTTGTCTCTTCCTTGGAGAAGAGTGCTGCTATTATGTTAGCAAGTCAGGCCTAGTAGACACTAACATTCAAACCCTCAATAAAATAAAAAACTGAGATACAGAACCTTAATACCCCATCCTTGCTGGGATCTTCCTTCTGGGTTTTGCCCATATTCCAACAAATGCTTCCATACCTCGTTCCTATACTAATACGGTGCCTTATTTTATTCTTCATCCGTACGTCCAAATGCCAACCATGGGCCCCGACCTTAACAGCGCCCCTTAACAGCAGGAAGTAGCCAGACAGACCACGGCGCCCCTTTATCACTATTATCAATAAAAGGTTGGACTGTTTGGATGAACAGAGGCAAGATGGTGCACTTCCGGGTTCTTCATTCCCCAACTTTTCCCGCGCACGCGCGAAAATGCAGCCGGCAACCCGGGAAGGTGCAGACCAACTAGGCATGCACCAGGTGATGTCAATCTGAAGAGACCAAGATTTACCTGGTCGCACCTGCGGAATGCCCCCCGACATGCCCGTGCCCCGCCTATTGCCCTCCCACTCCTAGAAAAGCGGCTCCGGACGAACGCCACGCACGGACTTCCCAGCTTCCCCACTGCGGTCGGGACTGTTGGAACTCAGTCCGAGAGCTGCACGGGTGACTCGGTTGGCCTCATTTGCCGGAGGCCAACAGACCTCTCCCTACCCACCTTCTTCCCCTGAAGCTAGGTGACCAAAATAAACTTGCAGTTTTGCTCCTACCCTTGCCTAGTTGCTGGTTCTTTTGTGCCTGCTCTGGTGGTCTTAGAAAAACAAATCAACTAGACCCCTGACCACCAAACTATCCATAAAACCCTAGACTCTGAGTTCTTCGGGAGGCTGATTGGAGTAATTCCTCCCATCATTCTGTTCAGCTATGCCTGTGATTATTCAACTCTTTTTTCGTTGTGAAAACCAATTGTTTTCAGTGCATTGGCTTTTCTGAAAAGCAGGCAAGATGATCACCCATCAGATGATTACAACATAACTTTCTGGAGCCTAAAGCTTCACACACTCATCTGCCTGAAATTTCCTTAGATTTCAATCCCTACAAGTGCAAAACTTTTGCCAGGAACTACCAGTATTAACTCACATTCATATATAAGTCTTAGACATGGTTGAGGTGCAGAAAACAATTCTCCAAAATATGGTGCTTAGACATGCTGAATGCTTTTGAAAATCAAAAGTCCTCAGAAATAAGCCTCAGAATCAAGGTCCTTTTAACCTTGTCTTGTTCCTCCCCTTGAGCACAGGGAGGAACTCTCTATCTCTCTGAAATTTCCTTATCTGGACAGGAAAGCTTCTTACCAAAAGAAACACAACTGGCTTCTCTGCCCTCCCTGAACTCTCATTATCTATAGCAGAAAAGAAGACTGAAGAATGCAACCACATTTAGATGAACTTTTTCACAAGATAATGCCTGCCTCTGGGCTCATTCAAATTCCAAAGAGAGTCATTTACAAGTTAATTGCTGCCTCCCTTGTCCATTTTCCTTAATCGTCATTTACTGTCCTTCAAAAGAACTGTCTACATTCCTATATCCTCCCTACCCTAGGACAAAGGGTATATAAACTCCTCTACCCCAGTGGGGGTGCTGAGGTAATCATGTGATTTTTTTTTTTTCTGTGCATGTTAAAAAATAAAGTGTATGCCTTTTTTTAAAATACCAATTTGCCTTTTTTCAGTTGATTTTCAGCACACTTTAAAAGGGTGAAAGGGGAGTTTTTCCTTTGTCCCTATAACATTTTTTAGGAATTACCTATTTCCATTTGATTGTGTGTTACTGTAGGGGCTAAGGCCCTTGCCCCAGAAGGTGCACTGAAAAACCAACTCTCAAAAGGCAGATTAACTGGAGAAAAGGCATACACATTTATTTAATATGTATATGAAACCACTTTCACAAAAACTGTAACAGCAATAAAATTATTGCAGTGAAAGAGATCTGATCTAACCAACTGCTATCTTGCCTTTAGTTTTCAAACTGCCCTTAGTTATTCCTGGGCTTGGGCCAAGCTAACTTTGGAAGACATTTAGTTTATAGTTTAAATGGTAACAGCCCTTCCTCAAAACTCAACAGCCTTTGTAAAGGTAATGAGAGACCACTAGGCTAAGGGTAGGAGGATAAGAGAAGACTGAATTTGGCTATGGTGTAGACATAAACAATTACCAGCCATTACTCTGGAGGTCACTAAATATGCGACTTCCCCAATTACTTCTACAGATAACATTACTATTGCAGAACGTAAGACTGGCCTTTTGAGATGTCTTTTCAGATTTTTGGCATATCTTACGAACAATGGTTCCATCTGGATCCACCGACCACACCTGTGGTACCATCCACAGGTGACTCAGCAAGCATGAGGATCATTTCCCACACCCCTATGATTGCAATCCAACCAATCAGCAACAAGCACCCATTGCCTAACCAAAACCCCCCATCCTCTAAGCTATCTTTGAAAAACCCTTGCCTTCAAATTCTTGAGGAGGGTGATTTGAGTAATAATAAAATTCCTGTATCCAATTTAGCCAGCTCTACATGTATAAAACTTTTTCGATTGCAATTCCCCTGCCTTGATAAATTATCTCCATCTGGGCAGCAGGCAAGAAGAACCGGGGGGGAGGTTGCATATATGTGGGGAGATCCACTGAATGATTACCACCCCTCGGCATGGCTCAGAAGCTTATACAGCACCCTGGCAAAACAGGTTTTGGGAGTGAGGAGAAGTGGAATTTTGTGGAGGGGAGTACTAGGGAGAGTAAGTGGATCAGAGAATAGATATTAACTTGTATGCTATTTAGTGAAAGCGTCCATTCAGGTGTGGTTATATTCTTGGTCTTACAGGAAGAGGAAGAAAAAACAATTTTTCTCCTTGGTGGGTCTAAATTTTAGGCAGATAAACATCTGTGCTTTTGGAGAGATGTTGGGGGTTAGGGGTGAGGTCAGGGAGACCTTGAGCCTTCTTCAGTTCAGCAACTCCAAACTCCATGTTTAAATTCTTCGCATAGTTACCTTGGCCCTATGCTCGGGAATGGACAAAGACAGCTTGGAGATAAGAAGCAAGATGGAGTCAGATCAGATTTCTCTCACTGTCATCAGTTTTTCTTGCAAAGTGACTTCAATCTCAAATATCTGGTCTTAGCTTCAGCACAGGCGTCAGTGAATAGCAGGAGAACTAATACAAAGAAAGCAGTGAAGGCGCCATTCATTCCCAACAAACTAAAGTGCACGGACGTTTGAAAAACTTTCTTAGTCACCTCTTTTTCTTTTTTTTTTTTTTTTTTTTTTGAGGCGGAGTCTCGCTCTGTCGCCCGGACTGGAGTGCAGTGGCCCGATCTCAGCTCACTGCAAGCTCCGCCTCCCGGGTTTGCGCCATTCTCCCGCCTCAGCCTCCCGAGTAGCTGGGACTACAGGCGCCCGCCACCTCGCCCGGCTAGTTTTTGTATTTTTAGTAGAGACGGGGTTTCACTGTGTTAGCCAGGATGGTCTCGATCTCCTGACCTCGTGATCCGCCCGTCTCGGCCTCCCAAAGTGCTGGGATTACAGGCTTGAGCCACCGCGCCCGGCCGTCACCTCTTTTTCATTTTGGTTTTAGGGAGTTTTTTCTCTGTCTGCTTTACTTTAATTGGTTAAAATTTTTTTTAAACATAACCATCTCTGATTTATTTTATAGCATTCCAGCTAATTCCTTTTTAAAATTTTAATTACTTAAAATCAATTCAATATCCAGTCATTTAAAAATTGTTTTAATAATTTGTCCTTTAAAAAACTCCCAAATTAACAACTTTTCAGTAGCTAATTTGTCGGGCACTAGTGTTACCGGAAAGGGATTCTGATCCAGATTCCAAGAGATGGTTCTTGGATCTCGTACAAAAAAGAATTTAGGGTGAGTCCATAGAGTAAAGTGAAAGCAAGTTTATTGAGAAAGTAAAGACACAAAAGAATGGCGACTCCATAGGCAAGAAAGTGCCATGGGGTGCTCTACTAAGAATACTTATAGTTATTTATTGATTATATACTACATAAGAGGTGGATTATTCATGAGTTTTCCAGGAAAGGAATGGCAATTTCCAGAACTGAGGGTTCCTCCCATTTTAGACCATATAGGGTAACTTTCTGACACTCTCATGGCATTTGTAAACTGTCATGGCGCTGGTGGGAGTGTCTTTTAGCATGGAAATGCATTATAATTAGCATATAATGAGCAGTAGATGACCAGAGGTCACTTTCATCGCCATCTTAATTTTGGTGGATTTTGGCTGGCTTCTTTTGCCTGGCTTAAAACCACAATCTGTTTTATCAGCAAAATCTTTATGACTTGCACTTTTTTTCCAACCTCCTATCTTTTCCTGTGACTTCGAATGCCTAACTTACTGGTAATGCAGCCCATTAGGTCTCAGACTTATTTTACCCAGTTGCTATTCAAGATGGAGTTGCTCTGGTTAAAACACCTCAATATATTTCTGTCCACACTTTTACAATGGAACCCTTAATCCTAAGGGTTGTAGAGGGGTGAAGATCCATCTTCTGTAACTTCTTCACTCAGAATAATGACGATGATATTTCAGCCTAACTATTAGGGTTTCTGACATTTAGAGTAGAGAAGATCTCATTCAGAAAGTGTAGGTATGGCCAGGGCCATTCATAACTCTGAGTTCCAACAAAAGGTGATATCTAAAAGATTAATAAGTGTTCAACTTAAGAAAACATACAGTAAGCTTATACTGCATTCCTACACAGAGTACAACAGCAATATAGTCCACAACAGTAAAGCAAAATTATCCCAAGTAAATAAAATAAGAAGGCTTTCCACGAACTGGGGAATTGTTGGAAGCAAGCAGATATAAGGTCACTAGCTGATTCCAATGTGTGCCCAGAATTAGAATATTGATCCAGATATTTAAATTACCCATCCCTCTTGTTTCTTCTGAGCAGCAGCCAGAAATCAGTGGTTGGTTCACAGGAATAAGCAGAATCCATCTAAATTTCAGGAAAAAATGTGAAAAACAACTGATGAGACTAGAATCTAATAACAAGTGTTCCATACTTGTTGAAACATATTTTTGCTCTTTTCAGTCTCCCATTTTTACTAAAGACAAATCAAGGTAGAAATGAGTTGTTTGCAAAATAAACTTTGGTCTTATTATATTTGGCCTGATTATTTGCATAAAGTGCAGCAAGAATGATTATTTGCCATGGAGGTTCTTTTTAACTGCCTTTAACGGAATTTTGTTCCATAAGGAATGTCAGATAAGACCTTTTTTAAAGTTGAGCCCAGTTATCAGTTTGCACCATCAAATACCTATATGAGCTGGGTAAATTCCTCTCCTGTTTAGGTCACAAGATAACTTCTTGCTCCTGAGCCTGTCAGAAAGTGACATTCTTTATTACCACAAGTCAGGAATCCTGTACAGGGACTGTGGAGACAAGGTATGAGGCCAGTTTTCTCAATGGGCTTTTGTTGGTTCTATAAGTCAAATTTAATTCCTTAAAGGAAAGCATGCCATTCCAGTCAAAGCCTTCATGAAATGACCAGTTTCTCCAAATGTATCCAGTTACAAAAGAAAACAGATTCTTATTGCACTTATGCAAATAACTATAAGGCCATAAGTTAAGAATACTCACAAGTAGTTTCCAAATTTTGGAGAAATAAGGCAGAGAGAAACAAATATGCTCCAAATTTTGTTCACAGGAGCATAACTTACTCAAGTGTTAAAAGCTGTCAGTAGCTCAAAAAAAAAAAAAAAAAAAAGTTTTCCCAGCTCCAAAAAGACAAAACAAAGCATCAGCAACATTTTAAGCAAAAAATCAGAAACGATTACTTCAGTTTTCTACTTATTCAGTCTATGCAGTTAAATCCTGTTCCACTTGAAATTCATGAACATTTCAGCTCTCTCTGAGAGTCCTGAAAGTTTTTCCCTATACACTAATGTCACAGTCTCCAAAGTTATCAGAAACTTGCATTCAAAAGCACCTGTCAAAGTCCTATAGCTGATTACAAACCATCTTTTGAAGAGGATCAAAACAAGATGACAATTGTCTGTGGATGACAAAAAGCCTTAGGACAGCCACTATTGAAGCCACAATTGACTAGGAATTTTGGTTATTTCTGTGGCATACAACAATTGTACATAACAATTGAAACGATTAATAACATACACTAAGTTTATATCAGAATTAAAGAAGTTTCCCGTAATTTTGGAACACATACCAGTAACATATTTATACAAATACAGCCAAAAGAAATCCAAACACCAGCTCATTTTTGACAATGCTTCCTGTATTAGTTTTATACCAAACATGCCAAGTATGTCTCTTTTGGACTTTAGAGGACCTACTATCTAAAGATTAATTAGGTCAGGATAAGACATAATTTAAAATTTAATCTTGGAAAGTTTGTAAAATATCAAAGGTTTAAAACCCTTGATATTATAAAATAGAATTCCAGGTCACCATAAGTCATTAATTTAGCCAAAATGAAAACTCAAAATTTTTAGAAGAAAAACCTTTACTCATTGATAGAGGGAAGACTTAGCTTTCCAAACAATTTGTCTCTTGTCTTTCCCTTGTTTTTCCTTTAGTTTATTCTAAAGCCAAACAAGTTTTTAAAATTATTTTTTAATTTGACATGAAAATCCTGTTCAAGAGTTAAAGCCAAATTTCACCCTTTGCATTAGCGTACCATTAATGTCAACCCCAATTCTTAATAAAACCTTATACACAAATATATTCAATTTTAATATCTGACCATAAGGTAAGTTTCTTATGAAACTTTTATAATCCTTTACAAATTTTTGTTAAAGAGCAGATTAGTACTATAAGAAAACTCAGTTGTGCTTTTATTCCAATATTCAATTTATGGAAAAACTGAATGATATCCCTTTAACTTCAGCCAATATTTTCCACACATAATTTCTTTAACAAGATTAATTTTCACAAAGCTTCCACAACTTACTCAAACGTTCAGCTATATCCTATTCAACTTAGAAGTATCTTTTAACCTTCTGACACGATTTGGCTGTACCCCACCCAAAATCTCATCTTGAATTCTAATTTGGATTATAATCAGCACATGTTAGGGAGGGACCTGGTGGGAGGTGATTAGATCATGGGGGTGGTTTCCCCATGTTGTTCTCATGGTAGTGAGTGAGTTCACATGAGATCCGACAGTTTTATAAGGGGCTTTTCCCTTTTCTCTATGCACTTCTCTCTCCTGCCACCATGTGAAGAAGAAAGTTTTTGCTTCCTTTTCTGCCATGATTGTAAGTTTCCTGAGGCCCCCTCAGCCCTGCAGAAGCGTAAGTCAATTAAACCTCTTTCCTTTATAAATTACCCAGTCCTGGGCAGTTCTTTTAGTAGTGTGAGAACAGACTAATGCATCCTCTAAACTAGACAAAAAAAAAAAAAAAAAAAAAAAAAAGAAGAAAAAAAAAAAAAAGACAAAAAATTACATTCCCATCAATTCTTATAATCTTCTCCCAAAACCACATTTTACTTTCTTTACATACCTTTCATGTAAAACTTTTTCCAGTAGTCTCAGGTACATGTTACACTGTTAACTCTTAGTAACATTTACTTTGGAGAAAAACCTGGTAAGTAAGTGATTCTAATTTTGTTCTAGGACACCAGACAGAAGTCCAGATAAAGTCTGACTCGTTCCAGCACAGCTAGGAGGCATGGCTAACTCCACATGTGCCCAGAACTTAACTAGACTCTAATGACTCCACAGCAGGTAAGTTGAACAATTTTCAAAGATCAAAGAAGCAGCTTATAACCTTAAATCATTTAGCAAACCTAATATTTGATCTGTAAAATTTAGACTAAATGTCTAATTTTTGAAGACATTTTTACTTTACCAATAACCTTTATGTTTTTTTTTTAAATGAGAGCAAGTTCAGCCCCAAGGACTGCGACTTGGATATTTTAGTGATTATTTTTTGATTAAATGCTAAACAAGGGGTAGATTATTCAGGAGTTTTCCAGGAGAGGGGCCGGGAATTCTTGAAACTGAGAATTTCTTCTCTTTTTCGACCATATGGGGTAACTTCCAGGAGTTTTCATGGCATCTGTAAATTGTCATGGTGCTGGAGAATTATAGTGAGTGTTGTCTTCTTGATTGTGGCTGGCTTTAGCTGGCTTCTTTACCACATCCTGTTTTATCAGTGGGGTTTCTGTGACCTGTGTTTTGAGAAACAAGTCCTGCTGAACTCCTATCTCACAGTGCACCCCAATGTTAAGAATGAACATCAAATTAGCCACTTACCAATTAACCCTGGCACTCCTTCTAACTCTTCCTTGCCTCAATTTCCTCACCAAATTATTGCGAAGATTAAATCAATATTTCCTGTAAAGTACTTTCTATAGTACCTCTGCACTGTGCCTATCTGTAATAAGTTAAACACACTTTACTACTTTTTAGTCTGAACCTAACAGCTTTCTCTCAGAATTCTAAGGGAGTATTATTAAAGTTATGTTCTACTTCAGCAAAATAGGAGAAGTCTACATTTATGCTGAGAACTATGGTAATCTATATATACTATCAGAAATGTTATAAATTTTTCCTGGATATATTATGTGAAGATTTTGAGACAGGTTCCTAGAAGTGGAATTGTAGGTATTCATATTTTAAATGTTGGTAGTTATTGTCAAATTGCCTTTTATACCAGCAGTATTTGAAAGTGCTTATTTCTCCACATCTTAACCAATAATAAATATTAACAACTTACTAGATTTTTGCCAGTTTAATGAGGAGAAAAACCTCATTTTAAGTTTGTTTTGTTCTAACTACCAGTGAGAACAGACATCTTTCTAAAAAATATGGAATGCTTCATGAATTTGCATGTCATCCTTTCACAGGGGCCATGCTAATCTTCTCTGTATCATTCTAATTTTAATATATGTGCTACCAAAGTGAGCACAACCAATAGTCTTTAAAAATGTCTTTATATCCCAAAGCTTACTAAAGTCATCTGAACTAAAAGGCATTACGGTTTATATTTTTCTGATAAAATATTTGATTTAAGTGCCTACTATTTTTAAGCCAATTAATCAAAGCTCTTTCATATCACACACACAGCACCTATAAATACATAGTCAGAAGAGGATCTAGTACTTCTAAGATTTTTCATTTGCCATTTTCAAGTTTCTCTTTAAAGCATGCAGTTTCTATGACTTAATAAGCAGGCACAACTGAAAGCCAAAACAAATCCCCCCAAACTAAGGATCTCTTTTATGTATTTATTTATGTATTTATGTATTTATTTATTTATTTTTGAGATGGAGTCTTACTGCTTTGTCGCCCAGGCTGGTATGCAGTGGCACAATCTCAGCTCACTGCAACTTCCACCTCCTGGTCTCAGGCGATTCTTACGCCTCAGACTCCCGAGCAGCTGTGACTACAGGTGCCCGCCACTGTGCCCAGCTAATTTTTTTTTTTTTGCATTTTTAGTAGAGTCAGGGTTTCACCACATTGGCCAGGCTGGTCTTGAACTCTTGACCTTGTGATCCACCCACCTCAGCCTCCCAAAGTGCGCGATTACAGGTGTGAGCTTCCTCACCTAGCCAGGATCCTATTTTTATACCAGATCCTGGATCCCCCCACAGAAAATCAGCCCATCTCCCATAGGAATCTTATCTCTCAGTGGGGGTGGGCACATTTCCATACTTTCTAGAAGGCCAAGGGCACGGCTTCTCTGATCAAAACATGCACAGAGCAAAGCATCCTCCTACAACTGCCATTAGACATCCCTAAAAGTGTATTTTCTATCTGGTTATTACGCACCAAAGCTCTTTCATAATTCAAAGTAATTTCTGATATGCCCTCAATAGTCAAAAATGTCAGATAATGTAATGCAAAATGGAACAGAGCCTTGGATTTTGAGAGAGATTTACCCACTGTTAATTCCTGAGGTTTTGTGAGGAAAATAGAAGTTTTTTTTTTCTTCCCCAAAACAGGGTTAGTGTCACCTCCTCTGTTTTCCTCAGGAGTCCCAGGCTGCTGGAAATTCTCTTAGATCATCTAATGTGTGCATTAAGAGTAGCAGACAAAATGGAGAAAGACAATTCAGTCAACTGAGAAGAAAAAAATGTTTTTTTTTCTTCAGAAAAATAAGATTCAAGAAGAGAAAAAACATGAAGGCCTTTTAAATATATGTATAGTTTGGATATCCACTTTTTAATTAAACTGACATAACAATATCACTTTTAAAAGTAATCTTTTTAATTCTTTTCATTACCTAACTTTAGCCAGGGCAAACAGCCAATATGTCTGGCTTTTGTGGTTTACCAAAGGTAACCTCCCAGGTACTCAGAGAAAGGAAAATTCAAGAAGGGAAGTCAGAAGTTGGTCATGGAAGGGAAGATAATCAATACAGGGCAAAAGTCACACAGATATCAAACCAGAAAGGACTCATTTCCAAAATTAGGAACTGAACCCCGAACTCAGGCCATCATTAGGAAAAGACAAAGCCTTGACTACTGAGCTACAGCACTGGGCAGTTTCCATTGTTCTTCCCAGAAGAAGTCTAAAGCAGCCAATTTTGAACTTGCAAAGGCTCAAGATAATTTCCAGAGCTAACTATGACATGAACCCTCAAATTCCTGTTCCCTGGCTGTCAGAGACCAAGAGAAACTATTGCCACGTGGTTACAAGGTCAAGCTCTCAAGGACATAAAACAAGATGAGAGTAAATCTTCATCCATCTTTTTCTTTTTTTCTTTTTTCAGCTACCTGCAGCAAACTTTGCAACTGACCAGCTTGCCAGGCTGGTTTGAACAGTGGGTTTATGGGGTCCTAAGTCGATGTTCTATCCTAAAACACTCCTTTTTATGACAGCAATACAGAGAGACACATTTATAACACAAAGTAAACCAGATTCTCTACAGCTTAAGAGTAGCCTCACAAATCCTTTTTCCCATTAATCAAAACTTTACAGAGAAAATAAACAGTGATTTTTACCATGCATTCAATCAGTTTGCATAGAGAGAGAGAGAGGTCAGTAGCCTGACTGGTAAGAAATTCTTACCCTTTGGCCAGCATGTGAAGTTTCTAGACTTCCTTGTCCTGAGCAGTCCTAGTGACCCTGCTTGCTGCACCGAACCCCTGGGGGCCAAGCCACATTACAAAGGAAAATTACCTTTTTCCATTTCATAAAGCCATAGGCAAAAGCGTCTCAGTTTTGCAAGACACCACTCAAGAGGTTGCACGAGGTAACGAAATTAACATTTTCCATTATGGTCAGAGCAAAATACATGTGATTTGACAAAACATAGACATTAGTCACTTCACTTAGCAGCCAATATCAAACTAGCAAGTCCCAAACTTGCCCCAGGATGGGCTTTGTCATCTTTAATTCATTCACATTGGGTTAGAATGACCTCTGACCAGGAGTTTCAACCTGTGGACTCTGGTCAAGCTGGTGGCCCTGAGGAACAGAAAAGATAGAAAAGGGAAATGAGAGAGAGAGAGAGAAAAAAAAAAGCATTGCTTGCTGCAGGGTGGGGAAGGCAAAGAGCTCAGGGAGGCAAGAGAAAGTCCCACCTATTGCAGCAATACCGAATCATACGTTCAGACAGCCGTTTGTCAGTTGCGAAGGAAACTTTTCCAGCAGTCCCATCAGCTCTCAAGTCTCCCGCTTTAGGAAGGAAGAAAGCTCCCCATGTCCCATGATTATGCACATGCCTAATCCTGTCCCCGACAGCCATCAGCAAAGAGTGCAAGGCAGATTAATCCAAAGAGAATAGTGGTTAACATCCCAAGTGCAAAATCCATTTTTAACCAAAAGAGACTTTACTAAGAGAAGTCTTTCGCCCTCTAAATCTTAGGAAGGACACTAACCTTCTTAAGTTGGACCTTTAACCCAAGTTTGCTCAAGCGTTCTTGCCTTTTATTAAGAAGCGTCTTGGTCAGGTGTGGTGGCTCACACCTATAATCCCTGCACTTTGGGAGGCTGAAGCAGGCAGATTACAAGGTCAGGAGTTCGAGACCAGCCTGTCCAACATGGTGAAACCCCATCTCTACGAAAAACACAAAAATTAGCCAGGTGTGGTAGCAAATGCCTGTAGTCCCAGCTACTCAGGAGGCTGAGGCAGGAGAATCACTCGTTGCTTAAACCCGGGAGCAGGAGGTTGCAGGGAGCCAAGATTGTGCCATTGTACTCCAGCCTGGGTGTCAGAGTGAGCCTCTGTCAAAAAAAAAAAAAGAAAGAGATGCCTTTAACTCTCTCTGTCTTAGGGAGACTGTAATCTTCTTAAATTGGGCCTCTAACCCAATTTCACCCTTTCCCTGGGTAAAATGTACCCTGACACTTACCCAAAGCTGGCCAATTGGTGCTGCATTCTGTTTCCTTTGGGCTGGGGATTTCCTCAGAATAGTGCCTTCATGGTTGCCAGGAAGATGTTACTGGAAAGTGGTGCCAGTCCAAACCCCAGGAGAGGGTTCTTGGACCTCATGCAAGAAAGAATTCAGGGCTAGTCTACAGACTAAAGTGAAATAAAGTTTATTAAGAAAGTAAACAAACAAAAGAATGACTACTCCAAAGCAGAGCAGTGGCATGGACTGTTCAACTAAGTATACTTACACTTGTTTCTTGATTATATGCTAAACAAGATGTGGATTATTCCAGAGTCTTTTGGGTAAGGGGTGGGCAATTCCCAGAACTAAGGGTTCCTCCCCATTTTAGGCTGTATAGGATAACGTCTTAACGTTGCTGTGGCATTTGTAAACTGTCATAGTGCTGGTGGGTGTGTCTTTTAGCACGCAAATGCATTATAATTAGTGTATAATGAGCAGTGAGCACCACCAGAGGTCATTTTCATTGCCATGTTGGTTTTGGACGGTTTTGGCTGACTTCTTCTCCACAATCTGTTTGATCAACAAGGTTTTAATGACCTGTATCTTGTGCCAACCTCCTTAGTCATCCTGTGACTAAGAACGCCTAACTTACTAGGAATGCAGCCCAGTAGGTCTCAGACTTATTTTACCCAGTCCCTATTCAAGATGGAATCACTCTGGTTTAAATGCCTCTGACACCAGGGCACAGAGAATAGTCTTCTATAAAGGATTTCAAGTCTAGAAAAAAATGGGATTTGAAGCTACAGCCCCCTTTTTTGTAGATGGGAGAAGTGCAAGCCAGAGATGGCAAAGACCTGTCCAAATCCTGCCAGTTGGATCACAGAAAGGCCGGGCTCAGAGGCTAGGGTCCTGAGACAGCCTCCTCATCAGGCCCCCTCCCATCAGCAGCTGACACCACGACTGTGGATGGAAGGCTGTCCCCTTCCTATGGTACTTGAAAGGAAAAAATTGCTACTCAATTCTGCAGTGGTTGTCCTCATAAGGACAACATGCAGGGTAGCAGCCTTCTCTCATCTCTTTCATTTCATTCTGTATCCCATTCACAAGTCTGGTCAAGCATTCTTTCCTTTTATTAAGAGGGGTCTTTAACCCTCTCTGTCTTAGGAGAGACTATAATCCCTTAACCCAATCCCATCCTTTACCCAGGTAAAATGTACCCCACCACTTACCCAAAGTAAATTGGATAATTCTCTTTTCTCTGTTAATGCTCAACTGTGCAACATGAGTAATCACCTCCTCGTTTTACTTGCATTGTATACGTTTGGGGTTGTAACTTGAAGGTTTTTTGTTGTTTATTTTGTTTTGTTTTAATCAACTAATCCCAAATATTCTGTTAAAATGAAATGTACACAACATGAAAAAGAGCTTCTGTTGCTGTTGCAAATCTATCCTGTCCCTTAGAATGCAGGATCTACAATGTTTGGGTTTCCATCGTATCACTTTTTTCTTTGGTCGGATGCTAATTATGCATTACCTTTATAGAAAAACTACCGGTCAGCAAATCAGCAAACAGTTACTGAGATCACGCTAGATGTCAGACACAGGTTAGCAAAGCAGCGTAGTCTAGAGGAAAGTCTAAGGCCATTGAATTTAAAGCAAGAAAAAAAAAGAAGAATTTGAATTTTGACTGTGAACATACCATCTATAAAAGCTATAATTACTCAGAATTTTATTTCCTCAATACTAAATTAATGTTATTGATCTTCCACTTGAACTACTAGAAGTAATATATTTAAATATATATTAAATATTCTCCAACAGTAGTTCAAGTAAAGGATTAATAGCCATATATATGTGTGTGTGTGTATATATCTGTGTATGTGTATATATATAAAGAAAGAGAGACAGAGACTGACATGTTGCATATGCTGAATAAATGGATAAATGGTCATTGTTATATTTATTTATTTACAAATTTCACAAACTTACTTTCTGCTGAAGTAAAATACATTTGTTTTCATTTTCCCTAAGTTAATGTATTTGGTTCTTATTTCTAACATTTCTATTATTTTTTAAATTATTTCTTCACCATCGGATTTGTGAGGTTGTTCAATGCAGTTTCATGGAAAGCCTGCATGTTGCAGGGCATTGGAAGATAGAATGCTTACCTCCCTCTTCCACTGTCTCTAGGACCATGGAGACAGGTCTTTAAACTTCTGTGACCTCCCTTGCTTGGAAGAAAGGCCTCTTCTTGTGTGAACATTAAGTTGTGTCTTCCAGTGACATGCATCCAGAATGACCATGGCCCAGCTCCAGAGGCTCCCATCACAGGAAGCCTTGTGAATATTTGTTCTGAGTGAGGATGACACAGCTCCTGGTCATCATTCAGCAGTTAAATTTGTTGCATCCTCTACATAGTACAATGAAAGGTTATGGATCAAATTCAGCCAGAGCACGAGATACCTAGGGCAGTGTCTGGGCCGGGTGCTCTGACTGTGACCAATGGATATGTCAGTGTTAATTCTTTTACCTGAACACTCACATGAGACACATTGCCTAAAATTATTTCAAGGCTCAAAACAACTTCTATATGCTGTCTCCAAACTCAAGTTCCTTCTGCAGACAAAAGAGAGCATTTAGGAAAACAGGCATTTCAGAAAGAGGAGATAAATACAGTGAAAGGCAGGAGCCCTGAGAGGCTCATGGGAAGGCACAATCTCAACAACCCTGGGGTTTGTGCCATCCTTAAGAATGAAAAAAGAGCTGGAGAAGGTGTGGCTGATCAGAGGAATTCCAGGGGCACAATGACAAGCCCTGAATTCTTGGTCAAGTGACTAAGTCCTTCTGTTAGTGTCACACATTCTTTCTATTTCCTTATTTCCTTCTGTGTTTCTTTTCTTCCTTTCCTTTCCTCCAACAATTATTTAGGAATACCATAGGCCTAATCTAGTGGGAAAAGTTAGACATTCAAAAGTGAATCGGGTGTGATCTTTGCACTCAGTGACATCACAATCTTTCATGAAGAGAGACTTCAAAAGATGAGTATGTCCTAACTATACAATATAACAAAGCAAAACTACAAACTGCCCCACGTGAACACAGATGGAGGGCAAACTAACCCAGTTAAATGGTGAAAGGACAGGAAGGCTTTGAATAGGAAGTGGACAGTCATAAATTATTAGAATTAGAGGAAAAAAGGCTGAAAAAAGAAACAACAATTCTGATAAAGCAGATCTTATGCCTAAACACACACGTGCGCACACACACACACAAACACACACATGGGTACACACAGATACACACAAACACACACACAGACTCACATACACAATCATAAACAGACACACACAGACAAAAGAAACACAAACATACAGATACACATGCAATCACAAACACACACAGAGACACACACACATGCAGAGAAGAACAATAGAACTTACAGAACTTAGTGTTTTACTTACAGTAAAAAACAATCACAGATAACAGCTAACATTTATTGAACATATAATTACATGTCAGGTAAGCATATCATGTTTATCAGCTTAGTGTTTCTCACACTATCTGTCATAAAGAACCATGTTTTTCTTACTTTTAATCTGTCGCAGTTGGATAATAATCCAATTGCATTACTAATGCAAAACTTGTGTCCCATGCGACTTAATACATCAGCTTGACAACATCCAAACCAATCTGAAACCTATTCAACTAGACCCATCCGCTGACCGCACACTTCGATGTCACGATAATGTCAAAGTACTATAAAATCTTCAAATGTTTTCTCTCAGTGTCTGCACTGTTTGTGGACTAGTAACTAACCATGCTCCACAGGCAGAGGAGCTCATGGACACGTGACATGTGAGGCTGCACAGGACGCCATGCTCCTACGGGACCCGGGCTTGGTGACCTGCTCAGCTGTCATCATTTTGAAATTCCTGATGACCTCTGAGCAAGGATTCCTTCATTTCCCTTTTTGAACTGGGCCCTGCCAACTATGTAGCTGGTCCCATCCACAGATCACCCTCTGAGTAGCATGGTATGAATGCATTTAATTCTCACAAATGTTATTTGAGGTAGGTACAGTCTTTAGCTTCATTTTCAGAACAGAAATGTGGGGCAAAAAGTGGCTGAGGCTAACACAGTTGATGAGAGATAAGCAGATCTGAAGCCAGGTAGTCG
Source organism: Rhinopithecus roxellana (assembly GCF_007565055.1). Classification (NCBI taxonomy): domain Eukaryota; kingdom Metazoa; phylum Chordata; class Mammalia; order Primates; family Cercopithecidae; genus Rhinopithecus; species Rhinopithecus roxellana. The sequence goes on along the minus strand of NC_044562.1, from coordinate 15,678,256 downwards.
GTCTTTAAAGCCCAGACTCTCCACCACATGCAAAGTAAGGCAAACTCTGGGAGATTATTACACACCTAGCATTGCCAAAGCAGAAGAAGAGAATATAAATTTCTCATAGGCAGAAAGAATTTGTCCTTTCCAACCTGAAGTGAGGCTGATTTCAAAGATACTGCAGTATAGGCAGTAAGACTATGCTATTCTACAACTTGGTGAAGATGCCATGGGAAGGAACTGTCCTGAGATTTTTTTAATTTTTGGATTATCAACAGATGAAATGATTGTCAGTTTGGGATGCAATCCTGATAGGTCTGAATGGTCCAGAAACATTTCTTTCAGCTTCCCTTTCCTCAGGACATGGCCAGGTGACTGAGGCTCAATGAGACAGATAGGTGCATCAGGCCAGGAGCTCATGACATATCAGAGCAATTATAGTTGAGGGTTCTCTCCAGTGGCTAAAGATGATGGCAGCACGTCTAGTCCCCAAGGTTCACAGCTGCCTCATGCCAAGTGCAGAGCCTTGGTTGTACCTTCTGTGGTGACCTGCATCTGGTGATAAGGGACATGGTATAGGGGTGATCTGTCCGGTGTCTGCTCTTGGCTCCTTTCCATTTACAACCCAGGTCTTCCATGCTTCACAACTATTCCTTCACTCCCTGACATCCTTTCAATAATTTTCACTTTTTCTCATACCAGCCCCAATCTATATGTTTTAATTGCTAACAAGAGCCTTTACTGAGACAAAGACGGAATGCAAACATGACATAACTCTGGACATTTCAAAGCAAAAGACAGCCTCGGTTTGAAAAGTGAGGCACTGTGGGTTGTACATGAAAGAGAGAGTTCCAGAAAGACCATGAAAAGGTGGTATTAGAATGGGGTTAATTATTCACTTTAAAATTAAATATTAATTATCAAGATTAATAACAATCTTACATTTAGGGAAGGCATTTTCTGCCTGAAGAACCTCTAAGAGCCCATTTGAATTTATAAGCCAAGGTAATATAGAGAACATAAAATCATTAATTAAAACATGAAATTCATAAAATATATACACCCTTAACCAGCAAGAAAAAAAGATTTGCAGAAGCCTACTATTAGCTTCCATTATTAACAGAGTTTAAGGGAGACACTAGTGGTTGGGTCGTTCAGTTCTTTCCACTGATGACTTTGTATTGTGCAGTCTTTTTTCTGTTTGTGCCAGGTCCCCGGAATCCTCTGCCAAAATGCTCTCCCTCCTCTATCATTTGTTCACGGCCTATTACTACCCTGCCAGCTACCTTCTCTCTAATCTGGAGGTATGGGGGGTATAGAGTGCAGGAAGGGAGCATGCCCGTGTTCTACAATGATGACACACAAACTCCAAGGTCCGGAAACTAGACTGAGGGAAAACCCAAAGGAGAATGCAAATGCTGTCACGCACTCATTTTCTTGAGCAAGGCTGTGGGCAGGGGATAGCCATATGTAGTTCCCAATCTGTAGAAGTGATGTGATTACATTAACACACATAACATTCTAACACATGTGCTTCCCAAGATAGTCTGACAGTGACTTGAGATATCAGAGAAAGATTGGCTTGGGGTTTTTCTAATGATTAGTGTGTGGGAGACAGGGCCTTAAACTTCTGCTTGGAAGAAAGGCATCTTCTAGTGTAAACGTTGGGTTGTGTCTTCCAGAGGCGTGCTGCCAGCAAGGCCACAGCCCAGCTCCAGAAGCACCATCACAGGAAGTCTTGTGAATGTTTATCCCAAGTGGTGATAACACAGCTCCCGGTCATTCTTCAGCAGCTACATCTGTTGCATCTTCTACATGGTAGAGTGAAAGGGTACTACACAGGGAAACACGCTGGCCCCACCCCCTCTGTTCAATTCTGGACAAGGGTACAATCTTACATACTTGGTCACCTGCTTTTAAGGGCAGGTTAGGCAGCAGCAAAGGTGGCCTGGATGGAGAGATGCAGGGTGAAAGAACGCCAGGTGCAGCCACAGTGGCCAATGTGAAAAACAAAAGAGAACAGGACTGGGCTCCCAGAACAGAGCAAGGGCTGTGGGGACTAATCCCCTCCTGGGCCCGGTGCTGAGGCTTATGAATGTGTCTGTCTCATGGGAGGAAGGCCGCACAGCAGCAGCCCGGGCTGGACACAGAGGTCTGAGTCTGAAGTGTCCTGGGTGGGAGCCAGGGAACCTCAGAAATGCAAAGCATCCACTTCCCCTACTTGCCATCATTTGTTAGAAATATGTTATGCAATTGCATTTTAACAGGTGTTTTCTATGCTTTTTTCTTGGTTTTCATTAATGAAAGTGTAAAACATTTTCTCCATGTATAGAAAGCACACTGAAGCTCAGAGAGTTAAAGAAGTAGCCCACTCAAGGTCACACCGTTTAAAAATGGAAGACTCTGACCTCCAACCCATACTAGCTTATACTAGTCCTGCTCTGCCTGGATTCAGAGTCAGAGGCACCTGGTACCTGACCCTGGTGGAAAATGACCACATGGACTTCCTAGGATTGGTGAAAGAAATTTATGTTAGGTTGGGGACTGAACTTCAACATCAAAGTGAAAACAGTGCCCAGCAACAGCTGATGAAGGCTCCCAGTTCCCATCTTCCATTACCATAGGACCATGCCATGCTGTGTTTCAGGTCAGGGGACTTAATCACCCAGACGGATTCATGCCCAATCTTTATCACAAACTTGCTAAATGATCTTTGCTGAGTTACTCAGCTTTTCCAAGCTTCCGTTGCTTCATCTGTAGGAAGGAATGAATAGTTTTCTACTCCACAGGATAGTTGTGGGGATTCAGTGAAATCAGCATGGAAAACATTTGGTCTAGCAACTGGAAGTGGGTTCCTGGACTCTAATGCTTTGTAGCGTTCTTCACACTTGTTCAGTTGCCATCATGAAGACTGCTTGTAGTCTAAGTCTGTATAAGTAAAAGAGTCAATAAAAGTTCCTTGTATTTAAAGAAAGCAAAGAAGCAATTCGGGGTTGGAAGGAAAAAGGAATCCCTATGTTAAAATAGGTAGAGGCATGTTGTGGAGGACGGAAAATCTGGCCAAATCTCTGGGTCTTGAGGCAAAAAAGGCAGAAACAAGGCACTCCAGAAGCTGAGCAGCACATGGTGTGTGGCTCGTCAGCCACTTACAGCCCTCTTGTTCCCAGGTGCTTGTTGTGGCTGCACACTGGAATCACATGAGAATGTTGAGGATGGCCCAGGCCATTCTGGTTTAATTGGTGTGGGTGCATCTGGAGCCCCAGGAGTGGTTGAAGTTGCCAATGATTCTCCCGTGTGGCAGTGTCTGTTTAGATATCCAATCAACATGTCTGTCTCCTCCTCAGCCACTGCAGGCCCAGTTCTGAGGTTCTACTGGACGTGTTCTTTTGCCTTCCAGCCTTGCCTCTACGATCCCATTCACATTTTCCACCGTCTCAACAGTATTGGAAGCTTCTCCTTCCCATCCCCCTGACCATCCTCTGGAGTTGGTAACAGTGTGACTCAGCATAGACACATGCAGCAGAGGTCATGGTTGCTTTGACTCCTGCTCCATCTGCTTTGGGCAGCTCAGTGACCATCAAGACGAAGGCACATGTAAGAAGTCCCACAAAACCTCTGGGTTTGTCCTGCTTGTTCGTTGAGATCATGAGTCTTTGAAGGCAGAAACAGAGTCCTGGTTGTCTCTGCAGTCTGAGCCCTAAACTAGGGCAGTGGGAGCATAGCTCAAGGATGAATGAAAGAGAATTTATGGAATGCAACTGGAACACATTTTATTGATTGATTGTGTACAACTAAAATGTTAAATATGTGTTATTTTCATGACAAAGATGATGAGTATGCTGATTGAACAATTATTTGTGGTCCCCCTCCCTGGCATTGACTGAAATCCACTTTTTCTTGGAAGAGCTCTTCTTTGGAATAAACCTATTGAGATGTTAGCTTTACTCTTTTGTATCCCTGTATTGCCTCAGACCCTAGCAGGCCGCAATGTTAGAGTGAAAGTGAGTGCTCCTTCAAGAAGCATAGTATTTTTTTTAAATCATGAGTGTTCAAAAAATAGTTGTCACTTTCCATGAGACGCCCCAGTCCTCTTCCAAGAATGAATTCTACCCCTGGGTGGCTGGCTGGCAGGGTTTTCCTAATATTCCTTTATAAGCCATATATATAGGCATGACCTTCTGAACAGGAAAAAGCATATTGAAAATAAAAACAAAAACAAATTACCACTGTCAACCGCAACAGTATAAACCCTCCCTTAGGACTCCATCAGCTTTTTCAGACCTGAAAAACTATGACTCCCTCAGGGGTAAACTTTACCTGAACCACACTGGGGTTTGTTTCCCTGAATATCATCCTATATTTTTTAATCATTACCTTTCTACAAAGGGCAGAGATAGTAGAGATTCAGGGAGATGGGAAAAGCAGATCTTCTCATTGGAATTAGGGGACTTCCTCTATGCTTTCCATTTAATGTGATTTACCAGGTTCTGAGCTCTACCCGGGGCAAGGCTCCCCATGGCTTTGCATTCATCTCCCTTACTGTCATCAACTGCACTCACTTGACTTGCGCAGCTGCAGAGAATGTGTTCCTTTTCCTGTGATAAACTCACAGCCATTAGCAGCTATCCAAATGCAAAGAGAGTTGTGAATGTTACCTGATGGGAAATGAAGAAAAGTCAGCTTATTAAAGTCCACTGAAATGCCTTGTTCTTTTCTTTCAGCCTTTTTGTTTATTTCTTCTCCCCTTTGGAACTTTCTACAAGACATTTTGTGGCAATTCTTTGTACGATTTCATGACTTTTGTGTACCGTCTATGCAATGAAAGGTCACTTGTGTAAATTTAAAAAAAAATTGCTTTATGGGTTATTGAGATGCCTCAGGGAGAGGAGGCCTGAGCTGGTCTGGGCAGGCAGGACTGCCCTTTGCCCAACAGAGAGCAAGCAGCCACTCTGGAGGAGTGATCAATACTACAGTAGCTCCCACATGGAATGTTTCCTTCTGCTGGTCCAGGGCGATGGCTCCCCTTCTGGCCTAAGCTACAGTAGCTCTCATTAAAGACAAATGGACAAGAGGGAAATGCTCACTGCACTCAAGAAACACACCTACTCACTGTACTTTGAATATGCAGACTCATTCTTGCGTTAGGGCCCCCATAGGACACGGCTTAGAATGTGCTGTTTTCTTGAATTTTTCTGGACAATGTTGTAGACACCAACCAACAACTAAAGAAGAGCTGCTATTTTTGTACTGTGTGGGAATAAGGTAAAAGGTAGAGGAAATTCAGGTAGAAAAGGTAGAGAATACATGTAACTGCTATGGAGAGCAGCAGAAAAACGATGGACAGGGAAAGAAACTGAAGAACATGCTGTATCCAGGTGGTTCATGTTCACAGAGAAAGACAGTGGTAATAAAAATAGGCTGTGCTCACTGCAGTCTTCTACCAAGCATGTACCAAAAGTCAACCCTCTTTGCTGTGCTACCTAACATGCAAGAGTATAATAGATGTTGTGACTAGAAAGGGCCTCAGGAGATCATCTAACCTAGCCTCTGTAAAGAAGCATCACAAACCAATGGAGAATAAGTTTTGGCGTCCAGACCTATGTTCAAATCCTTGATGCGCAGTTACTGCCTCATTAACTTTAAATAAGCTGCTCAACTTACATAAATTCCAGTTTTATCATCTTTAATATGGTAACAGTAACATCTAACCTAAGGATTAGTTTGAGGATTAAGTGAAATATTTTCGGTAAGTATGCCTAGTTCAACAATTGCCTTTTTATTATACATTAACACCAGGTAGCTATTACCAGTTTTTAGTAGATAAATTACTGTATTTTATCATATTTCATTAAATTCTGTTGTGGTACATGTTACCACAAAAAGCAACAGAATCAAGACTTTAATTGATATGCTGTAAGTCACATGGTCCAGCAGAAAGGAGGTTGGAATCCACATCCTGTCCTATTTATTCAGTATTGCTTTTGGTACCTTATAGAGCAACAATTTGTGGATATTTGAAGAACTTGATTAAGTTCCCATGTTTAGTGACCTATGGGTCTTCCTCTTTCTGTCTGTCAATCAGCAAGTCAACGAATGTTTAATGAGACCTCAGGGTTTGACAAGAAGCAGAAAGGCATTTAAATGACAAATGGTCTAATTGAGTATGTGAGAAAAGATCTATACTCAAAGCAGAATATATTATTACCAAATGATAACCCAAATACCAACAGAGCTTAATGGTATAGGTATTATACAAGGTAATGGGCACAAAAAGTAAATTTAGTTCTGCCTAGATTTCCTTGTAGCTGTCTGTATGATTCTTCAGATTTATGTAGATGGAGAATTGGCAGTTCATCCACACAGAAACAGCTAGACGCTGCCAACAATGGAATACAGCATCTTGCTTGTGACAGCAAGAATGTCTTGTGTAAACACTGAGAGTAGAAATTTACCCCTTGCCCTCTGTAGCCAATAAGGTCTATGAACAATGACACATCCAAGTGAAGAATTTGAATATCAGGAGAAATAGACAGTGAGATGGAAGGTGTTCCTACACAGTACAACACCATCTGATTAAATTCTGTTCTACTGAAGAAAATATATGGCAGTTGCTAGATGCTTTCAGACTGTAGTTTCACCTATTTGCAACCTCTTAAAATGTCTTACAAAATTTATCTTATTTTTGTGATCATTAATATCCAGGATCTAGTAGTTCTATGTTATGCTCTTGGGTACAAGTAGAAACTAACCACTGTTTCATCTTCACCCTCAAATACCTTTCTCTCTAGCTTACTAGAGTGATGTAAGTGAACATGTCTTGGAATCATGTCATTTTTCAATATAAACACCATGTGAGAAGGCCTCTTGGAACAGAATGTTGCTTGGGTTCAAGAAAGAACAATTTTATAGATTGTATCATTATAGTGAGCTGAAGAGTGTCTCTCAAAAGTCATGTCCACCCTAAGCCTCAGAATGTGACATTATTTAGAAACAGTTGTTGCAGATATAACTAGTTAAACTAGAGTCATGTCAGATAAAGGTGGGCCCTAATCCAATGGCTGGTGTCTTTATAAGAAGAGAAAACACACACACACACACACACACACACACACACACACACACACACACACACAAATCATTAGGGAGAGCACCAAGTAAAGTTGGAGACAGAGAATGGAGTAATGCGTCTTCTAGTCAAGGAGTGCCAAGGAGTATCGGCAACCACTGGAAGCCAGGCAGGGCAAAGAAGGATTCCTCTCCAGGGTCTCCATGGGAGCATGGCTCTGTTGAAACATGGTTTTGGATGTCTAGACTCCCAAACTGTGCGAATAGATTTCTGTTGTAAGCCACAAAGTTCATGGCACATTGTCACAGCAGCCCTTGGAAATTAACACACTCATCTGCAGGAGGAGAGAAAGCAATGTATAGAAAAGTAGGCATTGAAGGATGTTTTTTTTATCAATACCTTTTAGTTGCAGGAAACAGAATGCCACAAAAACATGGTCAGCATGTAAGGGAGATGGCTGATCAGCCACAATACATAATCTCATGGATGGCCACAAACAACATAAATGAAAGGTTCCAGATCTGGATGCAATCGGCATCATTCATTGGGGTGTACTGCATCTTGCATCTACTTTTCCCTGCACAGCATCTTTACTCTCTTACTTTTCTGTGAAGATCAGCGTTTTCTGCTTATATATGCTTTCCCCATTCTCAATGCACTTCTCTAAACTTCAGTGGGTTTTGCGTTTTGATTTTTATGGTCACTGACTCTAACAAAAATGAATATTTTGGTCATTGTCATGTCACTGATTATACATTGCTCACTTGCCCAGTTTCTGATTCCCAGGAAAGGCAGCCTGATTGTTTTCTCTTGGGTCAGCTCATCAAGTACGTGAAGCTATCATCATGGGTTCTTTCAGGGCGATTATGGGAGGAAAAGTCCCTATGATGTTATATGAGCAAAAATACAATAATTGATATTCCTTCCACAGGCAAAACTGGAAGTATCTACCCCAACATTACTGAGAAAAAGATAAGTCAGGCAGTCACAAGAAACTTCGACCTTAGAGGACATTTTCTTCTAGAGAAGAGAGCAAGGAACTATTAAGCCTTGCCATTTCTTGGATAAGAGTTTATGGAAGAGTATTTTCCCTCTATGAGATAATTTCATACTTGTCAAGTCTAGCACAGGGGACACAAGCATGCTTTCCAACAGAAATGTCCATTGATACACTAATCATATATTAGTAACCTGAAATATTAGCCTTACTAGTACTCAGTACTTACGAAGTCCAGTTTCCAATCAAGCAAGGACAAGGGCAAGATTCTCAAAGTGTGGATAATTTAATAAGGTGCTAGCTCCTATCAAAGCAAAGATATTGACATGTTACTAAATGGAGTAGACACTTGTTGAAATATTGTGAGTTCTACTCCTTGGGCAAATTTTCTGTCTCCCTTCACAATACAACCCACATGTAACCACAAATGCCTGAAATTCATAACACTATATTTCTCAAATTGACTGGGCATGGTTCTTCACACCTATAATCCCTACACATAGGGAGGCAGAGACCAGGAGATTCCTTGGGGCCAGGAGTTCAAGACCAGCCTGGGCAACTTAGCAAGACCCTTCCTCTGCAAAAAAAATGAAAAACCCTAAACATTAGCTAGGAATGCTGGGGCAAGCCTGTAGTCCCAGCTGAGTAGGAGGTTGAAGCAGGAGAATTGCATGAGCCCAGGCCTGAGTTCGAGGTTGCAAATATGATTGTGCCACTGCACTCCAGCCTGGGTGACAGAGCAAGATCCTGTCTCTAAATGTTTTATATATGAAGTATGTGTACATATATATGTTATATATATATAAAATGTATAAATATATAAAGGTAAAAATACAAAGTATAAATATATTTATATATCTAATATATATGCAGTATATAGTATATATCAAAATATATACTTTATATTTATCATATATGTATATGTTACATTATAGATATATATGTAGAGATGGTATATATTATATATATTAAATAGATTACATAAATTTGATATATATATAGCCCATTGGTATCACATAGGGAGCTTTAAAAATACTTATGCCTGGATTTCATTCTCAGAGCCTCTGATGTAATTGCTGGGCGTTGAGAGTTTTAAAAGCATTGGTGTCTAGGGTGGGCAGAGAAAAGGGAGATCTTTCAAATTATTATGACTTACGAATTTTATCAAAAGTAGGCCCTTCATGTGCCCATGAAGAAATATTACTTAAACTACAATGTAAATTTCTGCAGCAGATAAATTCCTACACATGATCTTGGCCAAAAGGCCGAGAAGCAGTTGATAAATTCCTGAACAAGAGATTGCTTACCTTTAAGACAAGTTTGTTATCAGCAGTGGAGACTTAGCCTGACTCAAAATCCAGTGATGAGTTTGTATGCAATCTCAAACTTTCCCCTCCACACTCTACCCTAGATCTTTCTACTGAATATTCCCTCGGATGTAGATAGAATGGAGCTGACAGACAGAATTTAAAATGGTACAAGGAGTCTCACACGCATGATTCATATGAAAGGAGCCTCTACAAGGAGAGAAGAAGAGAGCAAATAAATACCTCATTTCACCCAAAAGCTGAGCTGCAGCTGGCAAGCTGAGAATAGACTGGCTTTGTTCATGTCCAATCTTGTTCAATAGAGACAGTCTCACATGGCTGAAATCAGAAGGTAATGCCAGCATTTATGCTCTCCTTCTGAGTTTCTGGAATTTCGTAATCCACATAAAGCTTGCCTTATGTAGTGCGCAAAAAACAAGACTCATTCCACTCCGTAGGACCAACTTAACTGCTGCATTCATTACCTGTGGCTCACCTTTTAGAATAATAGGGGACAATTTCCCAAACACCCAACACTAAAAAGAAATGAAGCATTTCATCTTCTGTGTAAGCTAAGTGTAGATAGGAAGAGGAAGTGTTTTGTGAGGACCTCAGCATACAGATTGGTTTGGCTAGTCATTTCCTAAAGCACATTATTTAGGATCTCTCTCTATGGAATGACAGATTAGGGATAATTCAGGTCTGGGGAGAACTGACATTTCTAAAGATTTCTGTAGAATAAAATGAATATTTTTTAAGATAAAGGACAGAAAAACAAGCACTGCAATCCCACTGTTCCTGCAGGATCTTAAGCTTTTGCACCATTTTATCCTTAACTGATTTAGCTCTTCTTTCCCCAAGGAGCCTGAGAATGGTAGCTCCCGCTCTCCTCTTTCAGAAGAGTTAACAGCTGCTGCAGTTTTGCAATCATGAAAGAAGATATGTTGCCTATGATTAAAGACTTTGTTCCATATCTTTGAATATCCAATGTGATTGGTTGAATAGGGGTATCTTTGGGGCTTGGAGGGGAGAGCAAAAGAGGTGAGTAGTGTATCTCACTGGTTATTTGCAAAGCACTCAAGACATCTTTTTTGGGGAGAGGGAGAAAGGAAAGAAGAAGGAAGAAGGAAAATAAGGCAGGGTCAGGGGATATTGAAGGAAAACAAGGAAGGAAGAATGCCAGCAAGGAGCTTAAGCAGCTGACATTGGAAATGGGAAATTCAGAGTTGGAGCCCATCCAAAACAAAGGACAATTAGGGGTGGGTGTGAGTCACTGAAAGGGCAACTCTCTGCCCCACCCTAAGAGACTCCATTCACTCCCTCTCCATGCACTCCCTCTTTAGGGAGAAACCAGTTCTCAAGCATGTTTAGTCTTCGGACAAGCAGCTGGAAGCCGGTGAGAAACCCTGTCTGTGGTGTGGAGTGAGGAGGAAAGCCTCTGTGTGCCAGTCCTAACAGAATGTCCACAATACTTTGTATCAAATAAGGAAAAGGTGAAATTCCAAATGGAAAAATGAAAGCACTAAGTTGACACTCTTTCCTTTCTTCTTTTCCTGTCATTTCTAGTTCTGAATGGACTTCTTCAAGTCAACTTGGAGATACCTATCTACCGTCTATCTATCTATACACATATATATTATATATACATATATATGATTGAAATATCTTATAGTGTAATTCATATGCTCATAATTTGTCATGTCTCAAAAGACTGTAAAGAATTTGAAATGACTTATAGAAGTCGATATAAGATTCACATTTTTGGTAATAAAATGTGAATTTTGATTAAAAATAGACATAGAGAGTTTCAGTCCTGAAATATGCTAACATTTAATTCTGAGAAATTGTTTTATCAGAAGAAAAAAAGTAAAGCCTGAAAAATCTACTTGTTAGTAACATAGACTCAAGTGCCTTAACTGAGTTAGTAACCTGTATCATATGATTCTATTTCATCATAAAAGAAAATAATAACTGTAAGCAGATAATTACCTCTAAAGGAATTTGAGAGAAAAAATGAAAATATTTTCAGCTCCCGAGAGAAACCATATATCTATAAATGGGTACATGGGAAATATATATTTTCCTCAAAATACATCTGTTTTATGCAAAGAAAATTGCTAGCATACTTATATTTCCATAAATAAAATGTAAACTGCAATAATTTGCACTTAGGATGGCACAAGAAACTATTTTAAATCACTGTATGGGTGGGGAATAAATTGTGAGTTTTTGTAAGCTTATTTCTCTTTGATTTCAGAGCAATTATAAGTTTGATTCACTGAGATTACCCTAGAGAGAGGCAGAGTTAAAATACAGTCATATACACTCTGTTCCATAACAATCTTGGCATCATAAGGAGGAATACAATTCTGACATTTTACATTCCTCTACTTGCGGATTGAGAGTCATTACTAAGCCATTCTACTCATGAGAGGGACTCTGTTACACACACACAGGGACACATGCACGCATGATGAGATACCTCCACTTACATGAAGCAGAGGTTCTACTGGGTTTCAGTTTAATAAGGCAACTCTGAGGGTCTTTTCTCTTTCATTCCAGAAAAACTAGGGGTAAAACCTTTATACACTGCTTCTGAATGCTTGTTAGCCCTATTTAATCACTTTGTGTACTGGACTTCAAGTCATAAAATTTGGGAGACTGATGTTCTTTCCTTGCACCTGCAGTTTAGACTGCCCATCAGACTTATCTTGAAATAGGAGTGTGACTCACAGAGTTGCAATTAAAAGGGAGAGACTATAGGAGTATGTGCTGCTAATACACAAGAAGAAAGGAAATATTCTTTCTCCATGTATCTTCCCATATGGAATTTGTTTTCAGAATTGACCTGAATCGGAAGCCCTTGCACCAAAAAGAATATAGAGAATTCCCCTTTTGCTATGGCAGCAAGAAAAGACATCACTGAGAAGAAATAGTCACATTAAGCTAAACCAAATCTACAGGAAATCTTACTGGGAGAAACAACTTTCCTTAGAAGTTCACACAGAATCCGAGAAGGTTCAACCAGTCATAATAAGAGACTTAATACAAGAAAATAAAACAATTTTATTGGCAACCATTATGAGACCAAAGTGAAGCAAAATGAGTAACAGAAGAAAGGGGCTTGGAAAAGACCTGAACATAGATATTTAAGTGGAATTACTTGTTCATATCTGTTTCTTAGAGAAGAGTCACTAAAAGTTTATATCATTAACTATGTTTCTTATAGTTTATTGATGACATTAGTGCTTAATTTATTCTGAAGTGTGAGTACAAACACCACCAGTAAAACTGCTATCTTTCTGTAGTATTGAATTTTCTGACATTATTAGAAATGTGTGCTTGAACTTAGTGGGTCACCTCTGACTACCAGAGTAATTAGCCTGCTTCCCAGAGTGGGAAAAGGAGTAATCACTCTTGTTTACACAATTCTGCTATGACAAAATGTATTTCTAGCAGAGAATGTGACATGTTTCCATGCCTTCCTGAAACACATTTTCTAGTCCCTAGATAATCCTTTTTTCTCCCAGAAGTTTTCAGAAAAAAAAATTCCTAAATGTTTAATGTCCTTACGTTGATGTAGATAATTGGCCAATGTCTTCCAAAAGTGTAGTGACAGATTTAAATTCACTTCTCATTTGTGATCTAAGGCAAGTTATTTAATCTGTGAGTTTCTGTTCTTCTCTCAGTATAGGGAAGTATTATTAGTGATTGCATGGAGTTGCCAGGAAGAATAAATAATCTGGCTATGTCAGTGTCATTTCTCAAATCCCAGTGTCATCTACTTTGCTGTTGGTTTTGCCTTGTTACTACTCTCAGCAAATGATAGTATCTCTGAAATGCAAAGGAAACTCAAATGTTAGAAAGGCTAGGGTCTTAGGTTGAAAGTTTTATTTCTATTTCTGATTTTGTAAAAACTCTTACCTAATATCGGGAAATTTGATTTACCACACAAAATTATTTGCCTGTTAATGTTGGTTTTTCCTCCAATGATGCTGTTGAAAGCTTAACTCCTGCACACATCATTCTTGCAACACCCTGGACAGTGCAGTTTTCATCAGCCCTACCTCTGTAGGCTCTTGAAGGCTTCATGTCTTTTCTGGCAGCTATTTCCTCAAATGGAATGCAAAAAGATTTTAGAGTCTGCATCTCTTTTTAAAAATTAAACATAAAGCATTATAAAATAGCTTGCAGGTTTAAGGGAAAATGTTCTATTAAGATTAATGTAATTCATCAGAAGTGTAATATAGTGACTCCATTTTTATCCAACGTAAAAGGAGAAAATACCCTTTTATTTCAAAGCTGCCAGTAAGTTCTATTTTTTTTTTTTTTTTTACACAGGCAATGGCTATTGGCTATTGTCAACTAATTATTATAATTCTCTGCTGATATATGCATACATATTTTTAATTAATAAACTAGAAAGAGGCAATGGCTATGTAATATTATCTGTACAGTTTTCTACCTACACGATCACCTATATCATAGTTGTTGAAATAATCCTCAAAAGCTTGATGCCATGACCTTGATGTTAAAATGTATTCTATTTATTTCTAAGTTATACAATCTGATGATTGGTTAAAAAAAATAAGAAGGCAGGCACCTCTTTAAAAATATGAGAAGAACAAATAGAAATAAAAACAGGAGATTTCCCAAATCCAGTATGTTTTCTTTTACTTTTAAAAAGGAGACAACTGGAAATGAGTCATAATTGAGGCTAGGGTGAAAATACAAACACTACACAAAAGTTCCCAGGAAATGAGAAAGAATATCGGTGGAACACTGGATGCATATAATTAAAAAAAAATGCTAAGCAGCAAATACGAATCTCCAAAATGACTAGGCAAAATTCAGTCTCAATCAGCAAAAAAAAAAAAAAAAAAAAAAAAAGTCTTACAAACTTTGCAACAGATATTTTCTATCACATTATGTTATAGCAAATATGTATGGTGGAGCCAAAAAAGAAAACCTCATTCACAGATGAGAATACACGATTCGGAAGTCTCCACATTTTATTAAGTAATCTTCTTGAGTGGAAGCCAAAGATGAACAATTTTTTATTGCTTTTCATACCAACTACAAATTGAAGGCTTGCAGCTCTTTGGAAGTCTCTGTTTCCTGTTACAATATGCCGATGATGCTGTATTCAGGGGTAATATCCTACCAGAATATAGGCTTTAGTAGTCAAGAGCTGGGCTTTCATGTCATCCGTGGGCAAGAGACATGGCCTTGGGTCCATATCGAGTTGAAACTAAGAACTCTGAATAAATAAAACTCTTGGAATCGGCACCTTTTTGCTAAAAGAGAGACTGAAAACACATCATCCAAAGGCCTGAGGAAATGTCAAGTAGAAAACAATATCTATTGTGAGATGGAGAGCCTTAAACCTATGAATGCACAGGCAGAATTTACACATCACATAGTGGCTATGCATCTCCAAACTAAAACTGTAACACGAAAGTGAGCAGGGGAAACCCTGGGGCAACTCACTCACTTAAGACACGTCCAGAAACCCAGGGTAAATTAATATCTGTAGAGAAAAGTCATTCCCAAGTTTACTAAGCCCACGAAGAAAACTTTCAAACTATACATGTCATGAGGGAACACCAAACAGCAGAGAATTGACAACCACAAGATGAACAGTCCCAGGAGCCTCAGCGAATGAGATAATTTGAAAGACACAGTAAATATGTTCAAAAGTATTAAAGGTATAAAAGTAGGAGTAGAAATCAAAATATAAGAAAAAGATGCTATAAAATTAGAATAATCAGGACATCTCTTAAAATGTACTAACTAGTAATCTAATAAAAGGAAATAAAGTAGCTTCCTTTAAAAATTTAATTGGTAAGTTTAACAGCAAATTAGACATAGCTGAACTACAAAAACATGTGAGAAAACTTTTTGAAATGCAGTAATAAGAGATAGAGATTTAAAACAACAAACAAGCAGTGAGGAAACAGAAAATAAAATGATAGCATCCAACGAATACTCAGAAGGAGACTTAGAAATGAACTGAGGATCAGAATTGAGGATCAGGTACACTGGCTCACGTTTGTAATTCCAGCACTTCAGGGGGCCAAGGTGGGAGGATCACTTGAGCCTAGGAGTTCAAGACCAGCCTGGGAAACATTGTGAGACCTCATCTTTACAAAAAATTGTAAATACCAGCTGGGCCTGGTGGTGCACACAGGTAGTTTCAGTTAAGATGCTGGAGTGGGAGAATCGCTGAGGCCCAGGACATCAAGGCTGCAGTGAGCCGTGACAGCACCACTGCACTCCAGCCTGGGCAACAGAGCAAGACTCTGTCTCAAAAAAAAAAAAGAAAAAAAAAGAAAAAAAAAAAGGAAGCAAATTGAGAGAATGTTTCCTGTTGAACGAAAGACATGAATCCTTGGATTGTAGAAGCATGCCAAGTCCTTTAGTACAACTCAGTGCATACGTGAAAATTCCTAGTGAAACAATAGAATATAAAATGTTGGGATAAGAGCAAAATATTTAAAAATTTTAAATGTTTTAACAATGAAATAATATCATTCTAGTGCTAATGAAAAATAACGATTGATCTAGAATTCTGTGCACATCAAACTGTGATTCAGGTGTGAGGGTGCCATGGAACAAAAGAGAGAACCTAGAAATAACATATGAATTTGTCAGTGAACTAGTTTTTGACAAGGACACCGAAAGCACACAATGAGGAAACAGTAGTTATTTCAACAAACTGTGTTAGAAAAACTGGATTTTCACATGCACAGAATAAAAGTGGAGCTTTTCCTTATACTATACACAAAAA
Source organism: Rhinopithecus roxellana (assembly GCF_007565055.1). NCBI lineage: Eukaryota > Metazoa > Chordata > Mammalia > Primates > Cercopithecidae > Rhinopithecus > Rhinopithecus roxellana. The sequence continues at coordinate 15,662,114 of NC_044562.1, read as the reverse complement.
TCAACTCAAAATGAATAAAATACCTAAATGGAAACTAGAAAGTATCTTAGAAGGGAACATAGAGGAAATGCTGCTAAATATTGTCCTTCCAGTGACTTTTTGGATATCACACCAAAGGCTCAGGCCACAAAAGCAAAAATCAATACATGGAATCAAATAAATGGGATCAAATGGGATAAATAAATGGGATCCAATCAGACTATAATGCTTCTTCACAGTAAAGAAAACAATCAACAAAATGAATGCATAGCTTTATACCTTTATTACAGCTTCTTCAGTTTTGTGATGCTCATTTTGATGCATTTATTTTTTCTCCTTATGATCTGTGTTTTATCATCAAGTATTTCTAAATATGGTACTCTTTCATTTCTGTTTAAGCTTTTTTTTTTTTTTTTTTTAGATAATTGAAGAATCATATGGAGTTACAAGAAATAACATAAAGACCCTATATACCGTTTACCCAGTTTTTCCCAATAGTAAGATCAAAACTAGGGTATATCATAACTAGGATGTTGGCATTGACACAGACTCTTGACAGTTCTTGCACCACTAGGATGCCTTACTTTGCTTTTTTGCAACAAACCTCCCTATCACCCCCACCCCTTCCCTAGACCCTGGCATCCACTAATCTGCTCTCCACTTCTACGATTTTGTCAGTTTTTAAATGTTATATTAATGAACTCATATGGTACGTAACCTTACAGGATTGGCTTTTTTCACTCGCCATAATTCTCTGGAGATCCATCCAAGTTGTTACTTACATAAAAAATCTGTTTCACTTTGGGAAGCCGAGGCGGATGAATCACGAGGTCAGGAGATCAAGACCATCCTCGCTAACACGGTGAAACCCTGTCTCTACTAAAAATACAAAAACAAAACAAAAAACATTAGCCAGGCGTGGTGGCAGGCCCCTGTAGTCCCAGCTGATCAGGAGGCTGAGGCAGGAGAGTGGCCTGAACCCGGGGGCAGAGATCATGCCCCTGCACTCCAGCCTGGGTGACAGAGCGAGACTCCATCTCAAAAAACAAAAATCTGTTTCTTTTTACTGCTAAGTAGTATTCATGGTAGTACATAAGATGTACCACAGTTTAACAATTCACTCACTGAAAGACATCTGGATTTTTGCAGTTTGGGGACATTACAAATAAAGCTACTATAAATACTTGTGTACAGGTTTTTGTGTGAACATGAATCTATTTCTCTAGGATCCATGCGCAGTAGTGGTATTGCTTAGTCAGATGGTAGTTGCAGGTTTAGCTTTGTTCTTATTTTAACAAACTTCCGTTCTGTTTTCCAAAGTGGCTAGAGCATTTTACATTCCCATCAGCAATATATGAAAGCTCCAGTTTCTTCTCAGATTGGACCTAACAGTGCTACCAATTTTTCATTTCAGTCATTCTCACATGTGTGCAGGGATATCTCACTTTGGTTTTAATTTGCAATTCCTTAATGCCTAATGATGTGGAACATCATATCATGTGCTTATTGACCATTTGTATATATCCTCAATGTATTTTGCCCATTTTCTAATGGAATTGTTTGCTATTTTACTCTTGAATTTTGAGAGTTGTGGATTCTAGTCCCTTGTCAGATATATGGTTTGAAGTATTTTCTCCCACTCAGAAGCAGACCATTTCAATCTTTTAACATGTTCTTTCAAAGCACAAACGCTTTTCATTTTTATGAAGCTGGTTTATCAATTCTTCATTTTATAGTTTGTGCTTATGCTGTTTTCTAAGAACTGTTGAACTAGCCCTGAATTCTAAAGACTTCCTCCTACTTTTTTTAAGTTTTCTAGTTTTACCTTTTACATTTATGTGTGTCATTCATTGTGAGTCAGTTTTTTATGAGCTGTGAGACTTAGGTCAACATTAATTTCTTTTGCCTACGGATGTCCAGTTGCTCCAGCACCATTTGTTAAAAATTTCCTCCATTTTATTGTATTTATACCTTTGTCGAAAATCATTTTGAAACAGGAAAATTTCCTGATCCCCCTCGCAGGACCTGAAACAGGGGTGTGGCTTACCTGTTTGGTCACTGCTGCTGCTCGATCTCCTAAGGGGCGGGGTAGCACCCAGATGGACAGTTGCAAGAGCCAAGTGGGAGTGTGTTACAGTGTGCCCATTTAGCCCTGCCGTCCAGGGATGGCTTGAGTGTTAACCAGCCCAATGGACCCTATGCCTTTCTGCAAGGCCAGAGAGTCAGTTTTCTGTATTCTGAGCTCTTGCCCCATGCCTGAGAAGAACTGGGTCACACACAGGCTTGAAGGATGAATGCAGGATTTTACTGAGTAGTGGAAGTGGTTCTCAGCAAGATGGATGGAAAGCCGGAAGGGAGGGATGGAATGGGAAGATGATCTTGCCCTGGAGTTTGACTGTCCAAGAGCTGAACTTTTCTCCAACTACCACTAGCCAAACTCCTCTTGGCATTCACACGTTCCTCCTCTACTCTCTTTCTCTGCCAATTGTCCTTCCAAAGTCCATCTGCTTGTCTCCTCATTTCCTCACTTGCTCATCTGCTTCTGGATCCTGGGGTTCGGGGTTTGTATGAGAAAAGGATAAGGGGCATGGTGGGCCAAAAGGCAACATTTTGCGTCTGTCCCTAACACAAGACAAGAATGCCTGTCCTTATTTAGGGGCACAGGTCTCCCAGATTTGAGGATGGAACCTTTGTCGGGGAACCACTCTGTTCTACCCAGTATTTCCCTGTCTTCTGTCCATATCAATTTGGGCATTTCTACGAGCATCTGTAAGAAATTCATCCTCTGTTCCATGCACTGATGTATCTGTCCCTTTGCAAACAGCACATAATCTTGACCACTGTAACTATACGAGCCTTGAAACCAGATAGACCATTTTCCTCCAAGTTATAATCTTTTCAAAATTGTTTAAGCTGTTCTAGTTTTCACTTTGGATATACATTTTATAATAATCTTGTTGATATCTACAAAAATATATTGCTAGGATTTTAATAACTTTTGTGTTAAACTCATATATGAATTTATAATGGGAGAATTAATAACTTTACTATGTTGAGTCTTCCAATCCATTGATGCAGTATGTATCTTTATTCATTTAGTTCACCCTGGATATCTTTCATCAGCGTTGTGTAGTTTTCAGCATACAATCTTGTGCATGTTTTGTTACATTTACATGTAAATATTTCATTGTTTAGTATCTGTAAATGGAATTCTATCTTTAAATTTCAATCCATGTATTCAGTTCTAAGATTGAGAAGTACAATTGACTTGTGTATTTTGATCTTGTATTTGCAATCTTTGTAAAATTACATATTAGTTCCTGGATGTTTTTACAGATTCCATAGGATTTTCTTCATTTATAATTATGTTGTGTTTGTATGTTGATCTTTTATCTCCAACCTTGCTGAACATACCTTTTAGTTCTAGGTGGTTTTTTATAGATTCCTTTGGATTTTCTCCATACACAATTGTGTCATCTGAAAAAAAAAATATCTATTTCTTTTCAATATGTATGTCTTTTATTTCTTTTTCTTACCTTATCACACTGGTATACATTTCAGCACTATGTTGAATAAAAGTAGTGAGATCAAACTTTCTTGTATTTTCCCCAATCACAGAGTGAAAATATTTATTACTGTTTGGCTTTTGGGTAACTGCCAAAGTATCTTCCACAGTGGTTGCATCGTTTTGTATTCCCAGTGGCAATGTAGGAGGGTTACAATTTTTCCACATCCTTGTCAACATCTATTATTTTTCATTATTATTATATTACCATACTAGTAGATATGAAATGATAACTCATTATGGTTTGATTTGCATTTCTTGAATGACTAATGATGTTGAGCATCTTTTCATGTGTTTATTGTCATTTGTATATCTTCTCTGGAGAAGTGTCTATTCAAGGCTTATGACCATTTTTAAATTGGTTTACTGGCATTATTTTTGTAGAGTTGCAGAAGTTTTTTTAAAATTATTATTCTAAATATTAAACCCTTAGGTGATATATAATTTGCAAATATTGTATTGCATTGTATAGGTTGTTTTTTAGCTTTATTGATAACATACTTTAGTACACAAAATATTTTAATTTAAATACAGACTAATTTATCTAAATTTGTGTTATTGATTGCTTTTAGTGTCATACCTAATAATGAATTGCAGATGCCAATATTATGTATATTTTCTCCTATGTTTCCTTCCAGAAATTTTATAATTTTAGCTTATATTTAGGTTGTTGATTAATGTCAAATAAATTTTTGTATATGGTATTAAGTAGGTGCTCAATTTTATTTCATTGCATATGAAAATCCAGTTTTCCCAACACTATTTGCTGAAGACACTGTTACTCCTCCTCTCCCATAGTAGGTACTTGTCACTCTTGTCAAAAATCAATAGGTCAAAATAACAAGTTAGGTTGTGAAGTAATTGGAAAGTGTGTGCACTGTTGGTAGCAATGTAATATGGTATAACCACTATAAAAAATAATCGAGGTTTCTCAAAAAATTAAAAATACAGTTACCATATAATCCAGCAATTTCTTTTCTGGTTATATACCCAAAATAATTGAAAGCAAAATTTGAACACATACTTATACCTCCATGTTCATAGAAACAATATTCACAATAGCCAAAGGGGGGTAGCTATCTAAGTGTCCATCAAAGGGTGAACAAACAAACAAAATGTGATACATACATTCAATAAAATATTATTGAATTTTAGAAAGGAAGGAAATGGTGACACATTGCAGTATGAATGAACCTTAAAGACATAATGCTAAATTAAACAAGCCGGTCACAAATGGAAAAATACTTTATGATTCCACTTACATGAGGCACCTAGAGTAGTCTACTATGTAGATGTAACATGGTTAATCTATGCATTAATCTCCCAGTGGGTATCATGGCTGCTTCTAAGTTTTGACAATTATGAATAAGCTGCTATAAATATGAATGTGCAAGTTTTTCTGTGAACACAATGTGAGTAAACATCAGGGAATGTGATTTCTGGATTGTATGGCAAGAATATATTTTGTAAGAAACTGCCAAACTTTCCTACAAGTGGCTGTACCACTTTACATTTTCACTTTAATGAATGAGGTTTCCTTTTGCTCCACATTCTCGACATTTGGTGTCTTCACTGTTTTGAGTTTTTGTCATTCCAATAGTAGTATCTCATCTTTGTTTTAATTTGAAATTTCTTAATGACATATGAGGTGGGTATCTTTTCATTTACATATTTGCCACTGTCTACCTTCTTTTTCAGTGTTATCATAATTTTTTTTTTTTTTTTTTTTTCCAGATAGACAGGGTTTAACTCTGTTGCCCAGACTGGAGTGCAGTGGTGTGATCACAGCTTACTGCAGCCTTGAATTCTTTGGCTCAAGTGATTTTCCCACCTCATCCTCTGGAGTAGCTGGGACTATGTACGCATACCACCATGCCTGGCTAATTTTTCAATTTTTTTTCAATTTTTTTTTTTTTTTTTTTTTTTTGTCAGAAACTGTCTCACTCTTTTGCCTGAACTGGTCTAGAACTCCTGGCCTTAAGTGATTCTCCTGCCCTGGCTTCCCAAAGTATTGAGATTACAGGTGTGATCCACCATGCCTGACCTCTTTCCATCTCTTTTCTTCAATGTTTTACCTGATTGTTTCTTTTCTCATTCTTGAATTATGTGTTATTATTACATTTTAGATACAAATCCTTTTTCAGATATATCTTTTGCAAATATTTTTCTCCAAGTATGCTGTGTTTCTTTGCATTCTCTTAACAGTGGCCTTTTCAGAGAAAGACTTTTTTTTAGTTAAGTCCATACTATTAATTACTTCTTTCATGGGTCATGCAATTGATGTTGTATCTAAAATGTCATCATCAAACTAAAGGTCATACATATTTTCTCCTGTGTTATTTTTTACAAGTTTTATAGTTTTGTGTTTTACATGTAGGTCTATGAACCATTTTGAGTTAATATTTATGAAAAGTGTGATGTCTGCATCTATATTAACCTTTTTGCCTGGGGATACTCAGTTGTTTCAGTACAATTTGTTAAAAAGATGCTCATTTTCCCATTACATAGTCTTTGCTCGATTGTCAAAGATCAGTTGACTATGTTTGTGTGGGTATATTTCTGAGCTGTCTTTTCTGTTCTTTTGATCTATTTGTGTGTTCTGTCTCTAATCCACACTGTCTAATAAAGACACTACTATAGCTTTATAGTAAGTCCTAAAGTTGAGTAGTGCCAGTCCTCAGAGTTTATTTTTCTCTTTCAATATTGTATTGATAATTCTGATATATTTTGCCTCTCAATATCAAATATGGAACTATTTTGTCCACGTGTGCAAAATAACTTCCTGAGATTTTGATTGAGATTACATTAAAATCTAGATCAAGCTGTGAAGAACTGACCTTTTGGGAATATTGCATCTTCTTGTCATATCATGAACTATGTCTCTGGTTCTTTAATTTTGATAAGCAGAGTTCTATAGATCTTCTCATATAGATCTTGTACATATTTTGTTAGATTTATATCTAAGCATTTCACTTTCTAGGGTTCTAATATAAATGTTAATAGTTTTTACATTTCAAATTTCAGTTGTTTATTGCTGTATATATACAATTTTCTTCCCTGAAATTCTGCTATAATCACTAATTCCGAGAGTGTTTTTATTGTTATGTTTTATTCTTTCAAATTATTTACATGGACAATCATGTCATATACAAACATAGATAATACTATTTATTCTTTTACAATCTATGTAACTTTTATTTCCATTTCTTATCTTATCCCTTTAGCTAGAAATTCCAGTACAATGTTGAAAAGGAGTGATGAGAGAGGATATTCCTGCTTTGTTCTGACATTAGTAGGAAAATTTCTAGTTTCTCACTATTAAGTATATTGCTAGCTGTAGGTTTTCTACAGATGTTCTTTTTATTTTAAAAATGTAACCAACACCTTGAATTGTATATATTCAAGGTGTACAATGTGATGATTTGATAGATGTATACATTGTATAATAACTATCACAAATTAATTAATGCCTCTATCACCACCCATGCTGTACATTAGATTCCCAGAACTTATGAATTATGTAATTGAATGTTTGTATTCTTCGACCAACAACTTGTTGTTTGCTCCACCTCCCCATCCCTGGAAACCACCATTCTATTCTCTTTCTATGAGCTCAACTTTTTTCATTTCCACATATAAATGAGATCACACAGTGTTTGTTTTTCTGTGTCTGTCTTATTTTACTTAGCATACTGTTTTCCAGTTCATTCATTTTAGATGTTCTTAATCACATTGAGGAAGTTCCTTTCTATTCCCACTTTGGTGAGGGTTTTTTAATTTTTTTATGACACATAGGTGTTCAGTGTTGTCAAATACTGGTTCTGTATGGATGGCTGTGATTTTTCTTTTTTAACAACTTGATACAGATTACATTTATTGACTTTTCAATGTAACTGGACTTACATACCTAAATTAAATCTCATTGAATATGGTGTATAATTCTTTTTGTATATTGTTGGATTCAATGTGTTAATATTTTGTTGAGATTATTTTTCATCTCTAGTTTTCTTTTCCTTAAATGTTTTGGTCTGGCTTTGGTATGAGGGTAACTCTAGCCTCATAGAATTCCTTAAGCATCATTTCCTCCTTTTCTATACTTTGGAAGAGTTGCCAATTCTTTTTAAATGTTTGATGGAACTCAGTAGTGAAGCAATCTAACTTGAGCTTTTCTCTTTATGAAATTTTGATTGCTGTTTCAATTTATTTACTATAGCTCTGCTGAGATTTTCTATTTTGTCTTGAACAGTTTAGGCAATTTTTGTGTTATGACCATCTTTTCCATTTCATCTAAGTTAACTAATTTGTTGGGGGTACAATTGTTTATAATATTATCTTACTATTATTATTTCTGTAAGGTCAGTAATAATGTCCTCACTTTCTTTTCTGATTTCAGTTATTTGTGTCTTCTCTCTGTTTATCTGTGTCAGTCTAGCTAAAGGTTTTACCAATTGTGATATTTTCAAAGAACAAATTCTTGTTAATTTTATTTTGGTTTTCTATTTTCTATGTTGTTTATCTCTGCTGTAAATACCTATTATTTTCTTTCTTCTATTACCATTTGATTTAGTTTCCTCTTGTTTTTCTATTTTTCAATGTGTAAAGATAGGCTAATAATTTAAGATCTCTCTGTTTTTTAATGTATTTCCCTTTTAGTTATAAATTTTGCTTTTAGTTTCCCTCCATTGCATGTCATAAGTTTTGAAATATTTTATTTTTGTCATCAGTTATATCTATATATTTTTAACTTCCATGTCATTTCTCCTTTGACTCGTTTGTTACTTGAGTACGCTTTGCTTCATTTTCATTTATTTATGAGTTTTCTTTTTGTTTTTCTTTTATTATGAATTTCTAGCTTCATTCTATTGTGGTTGGAAAAGATGGTTTGTGCAATTTCAGTCTTTTTAAAATTAGAGACTGGTTTTGTGGCCTAAGATTGTCCTGGGAAATGTTCCACGTTGCTTGAGAAGATTGTGCATTTTGCCATTATTGGGTGGAGTGTGCCATAGGTGTCTGTTAGGGGTAGGTGGTTTTTAATTTTTTTTTTTTTATAGTGTTGATGAAGCTCTTTCTGTTCTTATTGATCTTCTCTCTAGATGGTGTCAAGTACTAGTAATACATTATTTTGGATATGAATGTGAAATAATATTTTACTTCTTTCTCTCTGATTTTGTCTTATTATAATTGGAGTGTTTGGGCTCTCGGATGCTATAATTCTCTTCCTTTTTAATGTTAATTTTAGTGTTGTTTTATTTTTCAATCTGCCATCTGTTATGATTTCTTTTTCTTTCTTCTTACTCATATTTACTATGACAGTTTTGTTCTGACTCCATTTACTCTGTGATATTTAGGGGGAATTCTTTTAGGCTTTCTTTCTTTCTTTTTTTTTTTCTTATTTCAAGCTTGTCTGTTTTCCACTGAAAAACAGTTGAGGTCACACTCTGATGCATTGTTATAATTGAAGAAAGAGAAGGCACTGTCAGATGTGACTGTGTTTAGAAGTTTTTGGAACAACCAGGCTATGTTCTTCACGTATTTTACTAGCAAGGAGGGTGTCCCATTTCATTGACAAGATCCTCACAAGATACTCTTATATTTTCTAGTTTAGAGCTCTAGCTTCTAAGAAAGAAAACAAAATTAATTTTCATGTTTTACTTCCTCCATTGTTCCTACGTCTCCAAGGATCTATTTTTCATCTTGAACCCATTCCCAGTCCTGTCAAAGAGGGCAAACATCCCTTCATCTACTTCTCTCTAAAAATAGAAATAGAGTGAGAATTCTGGGAATTTTGAACTTCCAGTATCTTTCCTGTAGTTAATCGGGGCTGGGAAAATCTGCTTCAGCCAAACCATGCTCTGAAATCATATCTATTTTGCCTTTTTACTATCTCAGGACACAAGAAAGTTGTGAATTAACACATACATCGAGTAAAACTCATGTTCCACATAAAAAATATGACCAGACCCACAAACCCATGCCTTTGTCTCTTGTGCTATGCTCATGTTACAATACAGTTTCTTGTCCATAGCATTTGCTTTTTGGTGTTTATGAATAAATGCTTCATTAACGTTTGACTGCAGGTGCACTGGAGCTCTGTCAGGTGTAGCACGTAATTCAGTATGGTTAGAGGATAGAGAATGTGAGAGGGTGTAGAGATACCTGAGGCTGAAATGTAGAAAGAAATCAGAAAATAAAGGACATGCTGATTAAAAGACTCAGATTTTATTCTGAGGACAATGGGTAGACACTAAAGAAAGTGTTTAGAACACTAAAGAGTAACATAGTCATATTAGTGTTTCAGAATTCTCTCTTTGGTGGCAATGTGGAAGCTGCATTTTAATGCCAGAAAAATCGGCAGGATATGGTGGTTCTATGCCTGAAATCCCAGAACTTTAGGAGACTGAAAAATATATATATAAATACATAGGTTTGTGTTTGCACGTGTGCGCGCGTGTGTGTGTGAAAAATTGGAGACAAAGAAACTGGTTAGGAGATTATTATTGGCTCTAATCAAGAGATGATGCAGATTCTATTGTGCTCCATCCACAAGACCAGGAGAAAATACCTAGTACCACAGGAAGGGGAAAGGGGGTCTAGCATCAGCGGTGATAACAAAACCGGTATTTACATCTAAATTCAAATCTATCCATCAGAACCTCAGAACCTCAGGTTAGAGAATTAAATAGTGCTCCTAACCTCTCAAGTTTACTGGAGAAAAGTGGGTGTCTCATCAGGTTCTAATAGGATTTCTTTGACATTGATTATTTGTGTTTCTGATCATGTTCATGGTTCTGTAGCAACCTCTTTCTTTCCTACAGGGCTTTAGTGCTATGAGGAAAAAGGAACTGATGATTCCAATGAGTAAGATAAGTGGTGTTTTTATGAGACACGGAAATTAAAATAGAAGTAAATTAGGGGAGGAGAGAGAAAAGCAAAAGGAAGGAGTTCATATAAACGAGAAATCAAACTAACCAAAGTGCCAAAATGCCAGCATCCTTCTAGTAAGTGTACTAAATCTAAACAACTATCAGATAACCATGGCATTGTAGCAACTGAACTCTTCAAACCATTTGCAGGTTTTGAGAGATTTCAAAAAGTAGACTGGCACTAGTCAATTTGTATTTATTTAAGTTTATATTTTAACGAATATTTGAATTCCATGAGGAGTCATAATTCATCTCCATAATGTGTGGCCCACAAGTGGCATCCTGCTGCCTTCCTTTACCCTTCCTCTCCAGAAAGTGCCGGTTTTTTAATAGGACTCTTTTCCTTCTTACCTCAATATCTTCAAATAACCTGCTATTATTGTTACTTCTTGATTTTCACTTTTAAGCATTGGTTATTAAACTTCCATAATAAAAAATAACCTGTCTGTAACCTTAATACAGATTTAGATTTACCTGCCTCCTCCCCACACCCTTACAACCTTCACAACTTTCTCCCCCACCTCTTCTCACCCTTCCAGTAATATAGAATGGTAATCTGAGTTAATTTAGTTATCAAATTTTTTTACATATTTTGTCAATTTAAGTCCTTTGTCTATCTGAACCATGTAATAAATGGATTACTTTTCATTTGCATCACAAGTTTTCATAGTTCTTGAAATAAATAAGTATTATTTGATTATTATTATGTGGATCATAAGGTCAGGGGATCGAGACCATCCTGGCTAACACGGTGAAACCCCATCTCTACTAAAAATACAAAAAGAAAAAAGAAAAAAAAAATAGAAAAAATTAGCCAGGTGTGGTGGCAGGCTCTAGTAGTCCCAGCTACTTAGGAGGCTGAGGCAGGAGAATGGTGTGAACCTGGGAGGAGGAGCTTGCAGTGAGACGAGATCGTGCCACTGCACTCCAGCCTGGGTGACAGAGCAAGACTCCTTCTCAAAAAAAAAGAAAAAAAAGAAAAAAGAAAAGAAACATGCATATGTGTGAGCAATATCTGGGCATTGTGACTCAGCCAAGTTGGCACGTAAAATTAACTCTGTTTCCATCCCTTTCTCTCAATCTCTCCCTCTCTCTTTCACACACACACACCCCAACACACATACAAATTATTTTTTATTTTTTATTTTTATAAATAGATGTCTCCATGAACATAATGGCTAAGGACTCAGGTAGACCAAGATTCAACCTATATTTCACCTTTGAAGTTGAAACATTTTCTTTGTCCCTATGTCTTCTTTTATTTTCTTTATTTTCTTGCAGTGAGAAGGATCTCAATATTCTACAAACTTAAGAGTGTCTTCTAACGTAGTGCGAAGAGTGAATTGATTGCACACGTGAAACAGACTGACCTGTTTGGCTCATAGAAAAGGCTCAAAAACATGTGTCATATCACTTTGGTTACCATTATAGTCTTTGCCTAAATAAACATTTATCAGAGAGGCGTTTCCTGCTCATTTTTTCTAACATGGTACCCCTCCACACAGTCACCTCTTTCCCTGACTCATCTGCTCCTTACTGCTGTAGGACAGCAGAGCTCTGTTTGTTTTTTTCACCATCGTAATCTTGCAAAGAACCTGACAAACCAATGGCACTAAACTGAGAAAAGAATTGAATAAACGGATTATCAATATCACAGAGATTGGATTTCTGCTGAAACCATTTTAACTCTTTAGGTTGACCTCAGACTTGGTCTCAAAAGGGATTAAAGTCATTTTCTTTTTTTTTTTTTTTTTTTTTATTATACTTTAAGTTCTAGGGTACATGTGCATAACGTGCAGGTTTGTTACATATGTATACTTATGCCATGTTGGTGTGCTGCACCCATCAACTCGTCAGCACCCATCAATTCATCATTTATATCATGTATAACTCCCCAATGCAATCCCTCCCTCCTCCCCCCTCCCCCCTCCCCATGATAGGCCCCAGTGCGTGATGTTCCCCTTCCCGAGTCCAAGTGATCTCATTGTTCAGTTCCCACCTATGAGTGAGAACATGCGGTGTTTGGTTTTCTGTTCTTGTGATAGTTTGCTAAGAATGATGGTTTCCAGCTGCATCCATGTCCCTACAAAGGACGCAAACTCATCCTTTTTTATGGCTGCATAGTATTCCATGGTGTATATGTGCCACATTTTCTTAATCCAGTCTGTCACAGATGGACATTTGGGTTGATTCCAAGTCTTTGCTATTGTGAATAGTGCCACAATAAACATACGTGTGCATGTGTCTTTGTAGTAGAATAATTTATAATCCTTTGGGTATATACCCAGTAGTGGGATGGCTGGGTCATATGGTACATCTAGTTCTAGATCCTTGAGGAATTGCCATACTGTTTTCCATAATGGTTGAACTAGTTTACAATCCCACCAACAGTGTAAAAGTGTTCCTATTTCTCCACATCCTCTCCAACACCTGTTGTTTCCTGACTTCTTAATGATTGCCATTCTAACTGGTGTGAGATGGTATCTCATTGTGGTTTTGATTTGCATTTCTCTGATGGCGAGTGACGATGAGCATTTTTTCATGTGTCTGTTGGCTGTATGAATATCTTCTTTTGAGAAATGTCTGTTCATATCCTTTCCCCACTTTTTGATGGGGTTGTTTGTTTTTTTCTCGTATATTTGTTTGAGTTCTTTGTAGATTCTGGATATTAGCCCTTTGTCAGATGAGTAGGTTGCAAAAATTTTCTCCCATTCTGTAGGTTGCGTGTTCACTCTGATGGTAGTTTCTTTTGCTGTGCAAAAGCTCTTTAGTTTAATTAGATCCCATTTGTCAATTTTTGCTTTTGCTGCCGTTGCTTTTGGTGTTTTAGACATGAAGTCCTTGCCCATGCCTATGTCCTGAATGGTACTACCTAGATTTTCTTCTAGGGTTTTTATGGTATTAGGTCTAACATTTAAGTCTCTAATCCATCTTGAATTAATCTTCGTATAAGGGGTAAGGAAAGGATCCAGTTTCAGCTTTCTACTTATGGCTAGCCAATTTTCCCAGCACCATTTATTAAATAGGGAATCCTTTCCCCATTTCTTGTTTCTCTCAGGTTTGTCAAAGATCAGATGGCTGTAGATGTGCGGTATTATTTCTGAGGACTCTGCTCTCTCACCACTCCTATTCAACATAGTGTTGGAAGTTCTGGCTAGGGCAATCAGGCAAGAGAAAGAAATCAAGGGTATCCAGTTAGGAAAAGAAGAAGTCAAATTGTCCCTGTTTGCAGATGACATGATTGTACATTTAGAAAACCCCATCGTCTCAGCCCAAAATCTCCTTAAGCTGATAAGCAACTTCAGCAAAGTCTCAGGATACAAAATTAATGTTCAAAAATCACAAGCATTCTTATACACCAGTAACAGACAAGCAGAGAGCCAAATCAGGAATGAACTTCCATTCACAATTGCTTCAAAGAGAATAAAATACCTAGGAATCCAGCTTACAAGGGATGTAAAGGACCTCTTCAAGGAGAACTACAAACCACTGCTCAGTGAAATCAAAGAGGACACAAACAAATGGAAGAACATACCATGCTCATGGATAGGAAGAATCAATATCGTGAAAATGGCCATACTGCCCAAGGTTATTTATAGATTCAATGCCATCCCCATCAAGCTACCAATGAGTTTCTTCACAGAATTGGAAAAAACTGCATTAAAGTTCATATGGAACCAAAAAAGAGCCCGCATTGCCAAGACAATCCTAAGTCAAAAGGACAAAGCTGGAGGCGTCACGCTACCTGACTTCAAACTATACTACAAGGCTACAGTAACCAAAACAGCATGGTACTGGTACCAAAACAGAGCTATAGACCAATGGTAAAGTCATTTTCAAAACTAAGCACAATATAAACTTAGACAAGATGGGAGACAAACAGTAAATAAATAAACACAATAAAAGCATCTATCCACAATAAAAAGCAGAATAATGGAAAAAATTAAAAATTTAACTTTGACAAAATAAAATTTCCATTCATTAACAAGCCACAGATAGTGAAAACATATTAAAATGTTATACACACTCACACACACACAGTTCTGGCAAAGGGCTGGTAATCAAGGTTTATGGGAAACTTACATTTCAATAATAGACAACCAATACCGTAAAAATATGAGTAAACCATTTTCACAGACACCTCTGAAAAAAAGGTATAAAAATGGCCAATAAGAACATGAAAAATCAGCATTATTAGACAACAGATAAACATCCTTGAGAACTTCAGTGAGATACAGCTACCCCTCACTAGGATGGCCAGAATTAAAAATTGATAACAAATGCTAGTAGGGCTTAAGGAGCAGTAAATCTGTTACAGTGTTAGTAACAATATAAAATGGTACTAAGCACACACCTCCTCAGCAATTCTAAAGTTATGCATGTACCCAAGAGAGATAAAGATACATGTTCACAAAATACTTACATATATACTCATAGAAGATTTATGCATGTTAGCCAAAATATAGAACCCTGGTGTTCATCAATAGAACAATACATAAATAAACTGTGATGTAATCATTCAAAAATATTATTCAGCAATAAAAAAGAATTAACTATATATACCAAGGGTGTATCTCAAAAAGTTATTATGCTGAATAAAGGAAACTTAACATAAAAAATCCCACACTATAGGATTCTATTCATGTTAATTTTTTAAATACACAAATCTAGTCTATGGTAGAAAAAAAAAAAAATCAGTAGCAATTTCCTGGGATGCTGATGGTAGCAAGAAACACATGGGAGAAATCAAGAGAAAACTTCCTGGGGTGGTAGTAAAGTTTAGTTATTAATAGGGGTTTAGTTACCCAAGTGTATGCATTTGTCAACACTTAGCAAAACAAAATAAGATTTATGCAGTTCATCTTTTGTAAATGTTACCTCAAAGGGCATAAAACACTGTAAACGAATCTTGTGCTGTAGTTAATGACATGCAGGTTGGAGTATTTATCATGCACACTTATTTAATTTACTGTGAAATGAATAAAAAAGATAAGATGGATTCATAGATGGAAATTCTGATAAAAAGGAGGATGACATCTGATAAAACAACTACAGTAAAATTTTAACAGTAGGCTCTAGAGCAAACTCCTACAACTTGTAGCCCACAGGCTGCATGTAGCCCTGGATGGCTTTAAATGTGGCCCAACATAAATTTGTAAACTTTCTTAAAACATTATAAGATTTATTTTGAGATTTTTATTTTTTTAGTTCATCAGGTATCATTAGCATATTTTATGTGTGGCCCAAGACAATTTTTCTTCTTCCATTGTGGCCCAGGGAAGCCAAAAGATTGGACATCCCTGCTCCTAGAGGACATTCACTGTAAAATTAATCTAATTTTGCTACATGTTTGAAAATGTTCATAATAAAATGTTGGAACATATAAAATCAAAATTTAAAAATAACCTTCAAAGACAGTGTAGGTTTTCAGGAACTGAATGTGTGCTTGTTGCTCTAGCTGTACTTCTAAACTTTAAGTTTTCAAGATGTCAAGGCAAAATGATAAATCCACTGCTTTATAGTCTTTCTTGTCAATCATTAGATTGTTTCTGGTCATGCAACGATCTGTGATTCTACATAAGCCTACCTTGCTCTCCAAATATCACTTTGGCTCAGAGATAATCTGAAAACAAACAAACAAAAAAACAGGCACATTATTCTTTCCACTGAGTCTGAAATATACAAAGAAGTATATGTCTTCCAAGAAAGTTTCATTTAAATGTCAAAGATGTAAACCATATTCCAAAACCATGGCGCATACATTGATGGCCTCCAGTGGGGTTGGCCCAGTTCCTGCCTTGTGAAGTTTTACAGCAACAATCATCCTCCCTGTGGTTACATCAATATCTTAAAGTCAATACCTGAAGTTTTGGTGTTTTGTTACCACCAAGCATTTCTAAGCGTGCTGATTCACAGAAAGTACTTCAAACACTATTGTTCTGGAGAGGACTTGGGAAGAAAAATACAACTATAAATCTTAAAAACACTCAGTGATGCAAAGATTGCAAAGGAGAAAGTGTGGATTCCATAGTGACCATGCTTTAATTCTCATTGTAGACAGCATTTCCCACCTTAAGTCTTCCTCAGTTTGCAAAACAGATCTAGATGCTCTAGGCCTATGTAACATTTGCCCTTAGCACTTGTTTGCATTATAACATTTACCACTCTGGATTATAACGACTTGCATAGGAAATCTTTCACTGGACTCTAAGCCCTTGAAGCCAGCTCAATAAACTTTTCACCTCTATATTTCAGCTTGGTGTTAGATCTTGTTTACAAGATAGAATTAAAATTATTTGATAAATGAATGATGAATGAAAGAATGAATATTGTTAGTTCATTTGATTGTGTACAGATTTTGACTCTGTATTTTCTGATGCCATATCCTAAGATCGTCTATTACGTGGAAATCTTGTGGTTGCAAATAAACAACAAAAACCAATCCAAATTGGCTGAAGCAAAAAGAATCATGTAACGAAAGGTTCAGTGGTAAGACTAGTTTTAAATGTGCATATGTTTGGACTAAAGTGAATCTATTTTCTCTTCATCTCTCAGCTCTCCTCTACCCTGGTATTCTCCACATTTTAAAATCACTGTTACCCTCCCCTGAGGTCTCAGCTGGCTGACTGCAACCCCATGGAACATCCTTCCAGGTTCCAAACAAGCAGAGAAAGAAAGGGAATCCTTTTCCCTGTATTTACATCAATAGTCTTGACAGTTACAGTGCTCATTGCAGCTTGGTTGTTTCCCCGTACCTCAAAGTCACATTTTCTGTTTCACATAAACGATCAACTTTCACTTTATACACAATGAATAAATTCAAAATTCACAAAGGAGCTACAAATCACCTACCACCCTTATTTGAATGCCATATATAATAAAATAATTTTTTCCTGAAGCATTCCTCATATACAATACTAGACCAAGTGTTTTTATGACTTTTTTCTCCAAGTGATCTTTCAACCAGATGATATGTTATATAGAAAATCACTTCCTCATGGTTTTACTCCATCTTGCCATGAAAACTTAACTTGCTTATGTGACCAGAGCCATTTCCTTCACTCCTTTATGGCTTATCTGAATCCTACCTCATCATTTTTCAAGGGTTAGCTCAAACACTGTTTTTTCTCTAAATATTTTCTAACTACCCCCAAAGTGAAGGCTGTATTCCTCATCTCTGAATTGAGATGATATTTAATATCCTTGCCAATCATTGTGTATTATCTGTAACACACATATTGGCACTGTATGTGGACCTTAGTTTGGTATCATGGCTATAATCTCGCTATAAAATTAATTTGTGATGACATATCTCACCTTTTTCTTAGATGTAAAGTAAGTAGAAAGTTTGCACATCGTAAATCTAACCAGGAATAAAAAGATATCATAAGCAACGTGTTTAGAACTGTGTTTGGCATACAATAGCATTACAGAAGTTGTAGCTGCAATTTTCATTATTTTATTATCCCCATTGATAATTTTTAAGTGTACATTGTGGGTTCACAAAATTGTAAACTCTTGGAGGACAAATACTTTGTATCAAAGTTTTTTTGTATCCGTAGGATACACCACAACACCTTGAAGATCAAAGACAGTCAATAAATTTTGATCTAATATCTCCAGTTGCTATTATCTGCTATGAGAGATTTGTGCAGTGGAAATTTTCAAACATAAAATACTATATGCTAGTAGAGAGGTACCTTTTTAGTAAAATATGTATCACTTTTTTGATGGATTGCTTGTCTTTTCTGAAATTGTTTTGTCTCCAATGCATTTTTCAAGGGTCCTTGTTCCTAAACGCCTGTCTATGCAGTCTGTATAACAATGAGCTATTTCATTTCCATTTTTATCTTATTGGGATACATTTCTGACAGTAAAATGGTGTAGAAGGAAAAAATGCTAATAATAATGACTATTTTAGGGTGGGCAGCTTCTCTTTGTTAAGAACATTAAGAATATTCTTTGAAAAGGATTTTCAACAAAATTTTTTGCCTTCCTGGTGGAACTTCTGGGCTTAATTTTTAAGATATTTTTCAAAATGAGAAGCTTAAGTAGGCATATGGTTTGTTTTGACATGTGATTATAATTTGCTGTTATGGTGGTTTTAAAACACTTTTGCAAATTATCTGACACTTTGCCATCAAAAGGCAAGGTCTGCATTCCCTTCCCCTGGGACTTTGGCAAGGTGAGACTTTGGGATTGCCTCGGCAAATAGAAAGTGACAAAAAAGATATGACTTCCATGGCTACCTTAAAAAAGCATGTGTAGCTTCTGCTTATTTCTCGTGGGACACTGACTCCACCAGTCACGACGTGACCTGTAAGATGTCTCATTATCTTGAGATGACCATATGGAAAGACCAAGTGGAGAGACCTCATAGAGACAGAGACACCCAGGGAACCCCAGTTCTTCCAGCCCCTACTGTTTGAATCTCCCAGCCCAAGGGGCAGGCATGTGAGGGAAGGTGCCTTGCAGGTGGTGCCAATCTCAGCCACCATCTGACTTCAATAGCATGAAAGACCACAAGTAAGAACTGCCAAACCGAACCTAGTTATTCCCCACATTGGTGAGCAAGCTAGATTATTGCCAATGTTTTAAGCTACTGTTTTGGAGTAGTTTGTTATACAGAAAAAGATAACCAGAGCAGTCCTATGGCCATTAGCAAAGGCAATATTCTTCACAATTAAAGTTTTAATACCAAGGTATTGAGAGCAACCAGTCATGATATATTAGTTTTAGCATCGATTCATGTGGTTTTGCTTGACATGAAAGAAATTAATAAGGAGGGGAAGATTATTTCTCAATTGTTCTGGATAGAGGAAAACAAGTGGCAAATCTGGTTATTTTTTCCCCCTGATTTTTCATTAATAGTTTTCACCTTTTATTAATATATTAGGTGTGTAAAATATTCTAAGGACTTACTGTATTAGTCTGTTCTTGCGTTGTTATAAAAAAAATACTTGAGGCTGGGTAATTTATTTAAAAAGAGGTTTCATTGGCTCATGGTTCTGCAGGCTGTACAGGATGCTTGGTGGCACCAGCTCCCAGGGGGTCCTCAGGAAGCTTACACTCATGGTGGAAGGCAAAGGGGAGCAAGGTGTCTCACATGGCTGGAACAGGAGAAAGAGAGAGAGGGAGAAGGTGCTACACACTTTTAAACAACAGATCTCATGATAATTCACTCACTTACAATCACCGAGGGAATGGTGCTAAACCATTTATAAGAAATTGCCCCCATGAGCCAATCACCTCCCACCATGCCACACCTCCAACCCTGGGGATTACAATTGAACATGAGATTTGGGTGGAGACACAGATACAGACAATCACTTATATACTTGCTAATTCATTTATATATTATGGCTATAGCTTATTGTCTCTATCTCCTGACTCCATCAGGTATCAGCTTGAAAAGAGCAGACACCTTTCTTCAACGTGTTCACTGAAGAATCCCAGAAGCTTCCTTAATAGTAATTAGGAAGAAAAAGTAAAGTGAAACATCAAGATTCTGTGCCACATCCATCAAGTTGCCAGTGTCTAAAAGACCAGAAATTCCAAGAGATGACAGAGATCAGAGAAGTGGGCACATACATGTATTAAACATGCGTGAATAAATGGTGCCATAATTTTGGAAATTTCCACCATTAGAGGAATGGATAAGATGGGGCATGTACAAAAGAATGTTTCTACCATAGCTTTCATTAATAAAATGTATCAAAATGATTAATACCTGAAAACTTAACGGTAAGTAGAAATAAACAAGTAGTAAAATATATGAGCACTATGATACCATTTGCTTTAATTTTAAAAATCTTTAAAAATTGACAATGTATATAAATACTATAAATTTGTTTAACATGTAGACATTCATATAAATTAATGTGTATTTATATGTAATACATTTTGATGGGTACATAAATTAATAGCAAATGTATAGGACATTGTTCAGAAGAATCCTGATTACCTCTACCAATGGATGGAGGGAATGGTAATGAAAAGTGGCCTTTAATGGCACATAGTATAGTCTATGTCGGTAGCAACAATAACATTATTATTAAAATATTAACACTAATTTAAAGACCTGAGCCAAAAATGACAAATATCTCCAATTGTTAAATATGATTTCTGGGCATGTGAGAATTGGTTATTTTCTGTACTTATATCTACAATTGAATTATTTCCCATAAAAGAACCTAATTATATAGTCTCAGCATATGTTTAAACTATTTCATCAAAAAAAGGAGTTAATCACGTAAGAGTCTGTTGAGGAGTATGTGTGGGGCTCAGGTAGAAATGGAACAATATTCCTCGAGCAGTGACAAGAAAAGGTGCACAGAGTAGATAAAACTACTGCTAGTCTTTAATGCCTTGTGAGCATTTGCCAAGGTTATGCACTGAGAAAGGAGATCCCAGATAGAAATTGGTGAGGTGAGGGGAGCTGCCATGGGAAATCCATGCCTAGAAGAGACTGCAGACAAGAAGTATGGCAGGATGGAATGCAAGGCTGATCCCCAAAGTGGACAGAGGGCAGAGTCCCCTCATGAGTTCCTCTGTTGGGGAGGTCCCCAGGTACCCATGCTAAGTCAGGCACCATGCTATACTTTCCTCAGTGGCACAGCCAACTTACTTTACAATCATAGCAAGTCCTTTTACAGAAAACAATTATCTTCTTTTGTAGAACACAGTTATTTTCTGTATTAATCATTTGAGTTAATAATATAAATGGCAAAGAAAGGAAATATGGACAGTGAAATTTTTCTTTTAATTAACTTCATCTATATAATTATGCCAATAAGTAATAAAACTGATAAAACCTAAAATAAAGTGAACAATATAGTGTTAAATAAGCAAAACAATCCCAGAAATAGCTTTCTATTTTAAAGATGTGCATGTATGAATAACATTTCATGCATGAATTAAAGTTTGAAACAAAAATGCTATACCTCACAGTTTCCACTTTTAAAAATATTTAACCAAATAAGAATTTCAATCAGTCAGATAGAATACCAGATTCAAAGTAACTGAACTTTTATTTCTTCTTACTATTTTTTATTTTTATTTATTTATTTATTTTTTTTTCGATACCTAGTTTCACTCTTGTTGCCTAGGCTGGAGTGTAATGGTGTGATCTTGGTCCACTGCAACCTCCACCTTCCAGGTTCAAGCGATTCTCCTGCTTCAGCCTACCAAGTAGCATTTCTGCTGTTTTCTTCACTGTGTGACATTGTTTTGTCCACATGCATTTGTGGGGTACCAAGGAGGTTGGAGATAGCACCAAAAGCACGCTTGAACAATTCCATATTAGGACTGAGTTACTCTTCTAATGAATATGTGTGGTGAGTCCTATAACACATGTCAGTCTCTTACCTCCTGTTTCTTCCAGTGAATCTGAAGCCAGCATCTTGTGAGGGCTTGGGAGCTGGAGGTATCTGGCCAAGAAAAAAAAAGTACCTCCCCGAACCCCTCACTGTAAGCCATCTTCTAGCCAACAGTAGCAGCCCTTGGTTTGGGAAGAAGAGTACTAAGTTTAAGTCTGGCAAAGTTTTGATGAATAACTGGTTCTGGACATGTTAAATTTCTGAAATAAGACTGTGTTGAGATCCCACGTCACTTCAGAACTTCAGTTATCTAAGAAGTACCAGAGAGTAATAATGACTGACTAAATTTTACACCAGGAACAGAGAACAGCTCCATTGTCTTCTAAGCTGATTATTTCTAAAAGTCAGCGGTTGGGTTCAGCCCACAGGAACCAGCATAGTGTAGTCACAAAGTAGTTCACAGAAGTTTGATTTGATTATTAGATAACTGAGTTAGCCCTCTATGGCTGCCATAAGAAAACCACACACTGGATGGATTAAACCACAGGAATTTATTTTCTCACCGTTCTGGACTAGTAGTCCAAGGCCAAGGAGCTGACATGGTTGACTTCTGGTGAGGCTTCTCCTCTCATGGCCTCTTCTGTGTGTGTTCAAAGAGAGAGGGAATCCCTAGTGTCTCTTCCTCTTCTTTTTTTTTTTTTTTTTTTTTTTTTTTCCTGAGACAGAGTTTCACTGTTGTCACCCAGGCTGTACTGTAGTGACACGAGCTCAGCTCACTGCAACCTCTGCCTCCAGAGTTCAAGTGATTCTCCTCCCTGAACCTCCTGAGTACCTGGGATTACAGGCTCCTGCCTCCACACCCAGCTAATTTTTGTATTTTCAGTAGAGACAGGATTTCACCATGTTGGCTAGGCTGGTCTCGAACTCCTGACCTCAGGTGATCTGCCCGCCTCAGCCTCCCAAAGTGCTGGGATTACAGGTGTGAGCCACTGCACCCAGCACTCTTCCTCTTCTTATGAGGATATCAGTCCTAGATTGGGGCCCCATTTTCAAGGCCTCATTTTAGCTTAATTATCTTCCCAAAGGCCCTAGCTCCAAACATGATCACAATGAGAGACAGGGTTTCAACATATAAACATTGGGGACAAAATTTAGTCCATAAAGTAACCATGGAAAAGACCAATGGGCAAGCACTTTTGCAAGCTGCATTTGTTTAACAGCATATGACAGCAGTGTGTCAGTTGATAAGCAGGGAGGCAGCCATGGTTAACAGGTCTTTGGGACCAGGAAGGGAAGGAAAGGAGGAGGCCCTCCTTACTCATACTGTTGTCTGATCAGCATTTCTGATGAGGAGCATTTCCCCACACCTGCAGGGCAAATGTATGTTTATACAAATCTACTTGAAAGAGCAGCCTGTCTGAGAGCAAGTTTGCATGCGTAAGTTTTTCATAAACAGATATTAAAATGTGAATTTGTGCAAAACTGTTGGATTTGCTCAAACTCAATGTAATTTAGTTAATTTTGTCAGGGATGAATGAAGGTAGAAAATAAAGAAAAAAGAACAGGATGTTATAATAAGGAAGCATTAAGATAATAAAGTGAAACTATGATAGTATAAATTCAAAGTTCAAGATCAGAAATGATAAAGGCCAGTGCAAAAGTAATTGGGTTTCAGACCATGAACTTTAAATCATTATAACTAGGCTCAAACACATCTGTATTAATCAAAATAGGAAATATTACAGTCAAGACATTTTTTCCAGTGATAAATGTTTGTGTATTCCTGTAGCATAAAAATCCATGCTTTGGGATTCGACATACTCTTGGAAAGATATTCTCTGCGTCTTGCTGGTGGTGGAAACGTTTACCCTGCACACAGTTGTTGAGATGCTTGAAGAAGTGGTTGTTGGTTGGCGAAAGGTCAGGTGATTATGGTGGATGGGGCAAAACTTCGTAGCCTAATTTGTTCAACTTTTGAAGCGGTCGTTGTGTGACTCGCAGTTGAATGTTGCCGTGGAGAATTGGGCCCTTTCTGTTGACCAATGCCAGCTGCGCGTGTTGCAGTTGTTGGTGTATCTCATGGATTTGCTGAGCATACTTCCCAGATGTAATGGTTTCACCTGGATTCAGAAAGCTGTGGTGGATCAGATTGACAGCAGACCACCAAACAGGGACCATGACCTTTTTTGGTGCAATTTTGGTTTGGGGAAGTGCTTTGGAGCTTCTTTTCAGTCCCACCACTGAGCTGATCATCATCAATTAGAGTATAAAATCTACTTTTCGTTGCATGTCACAGTCTGATGGAGAAATGGCTTGTTGTTGTGTAGAATAAGAGAAACACTGCGAGATGATGATCTTTGTTTATTTTCACTCAGCTGATGAGGCACCCACTTGTCGAGCTTTTTCACCTTTCCAACTTGCTTCACATGCCAAATGACTGTAGAATAGTAGACATTGAGTTCTTCGGCAACTCTTCTTGTAGTTGTAAGAGGATCAGTTTTGATGATTGCTCTCAATTGGCCATTGCCAACTTCCAATGGCCGGTCACTATGTTGCTCATCTTCAAGGCTCTCTTCTGCTTTGCAGAACTTCTTGAACCATCACTGCTGTATGCTTGTTAGCAGTTCCTGGGCCAAATGCATTGCTGATGTTCTGAGTTGTCTTTGTTGCTTTTTGACTCATTTTGGAGTCGGATAAGAAAATTGCTCAAATTTGCTTTTTGTCTAACATTATTTCCATAGTCTAAAGTAAATACAAAATCAACCGCAAGTAGTAAGTTACTAAAAAAAAAAATAAAGCAAGAAATGTGCATTAAAATGATGTATAACATAACTACATTTATTTAAGAATGTATTCCAATATCAAACAGAAAATTTAAATAATGCAAAACCCACAGTTTTTTTGCGCACAACCTAATATTAAGGAGAATACTTAGAAAGAAGAGTAAAATGGTGGAAAAGTAGAGAGACAGAGTGAGAGCAAAAGCAAGGAACAAAACCATAAAATCAGACTCAGATGCTCAAAATCATTTTGTTCCCAAAGACAGAGAAATCAGAAAGGAGGGATTTATCACAGAAATGCTTGAGATTGTCCAGGCTGCATCCTGGAGCAACTTGCTGTTTGCAGAGCACATGAGTGGAAAATGACACACCAAGTGACTGCATCATGGAATTTCAGAACAAAAACCAGGGGAAGATCCTAAAAGGCTGGAGAAAGGGTAAATCAGCAGTCATCCTGTAATGAAGGAGGAGTCGGTGTAAGATTCCGCAGTCGTTATCTCAGAAATTAAAACTGCAGTGGAGGAAATCCTTTCAAAATTCTAAGGAAAATGATTTTCAAGCTAAAAATTTTATATCTCACCCACCTACTAATCAAGTATGAGAAAGTAATTCAGACTTTTCAGAAAAGCAAGACCTAACATTTTTTGGTTTTGTCTTGTTTGTTTTCAGGATATACTTCCCCAAAAGGAGGAAAAGAGGCAAGGAATAGGAAATCCTGGTATTTGGGCAAAGGGAATGCGCTGCCTAATAAAGCACAGTGTGATTCCTGGCTGATGGGGGAAGGGAACACCCAGGAGAATAGCTGAGCAGCCAGGCTGGGAACAACATCTTGACTGGAGCAGTGAAATCAAAGGCTTCAGGATGTAAGGATGAAATGAACCTGCATGTCTGATGTGTTTGGACTCATTCAAAGGCGAATCACATCTCTGATAGTTTAAGGATAAACTTGTGATAGACCTATAGCCCATCAAACACATGAAAACTTAAAAAACAGAGATTCACAAGAGAATCAATGTACTTATAATACAGTAATTGGCTTAGGTCCGCTACTATTTATGTGGTCACAATGACAATAACACTGAATACTGATGTGACCCAAAATGGTGCCTTAAATATTCTGGGTGGAGGGTGGAGGGTGTGCGAGAAAGTGAAATTCTGATTTTTCACAGTAAGGAAACCATAGTGACACCTGAAATTGACAAATCAAAAGTTATTAGTGTAAATACATTATTTAGAAAAATAGAGGATGGTACCAGAGGAATTTTTAGGGGATGAGTTAAAATCAGAGAAAAAGATGGGTGGTACATCTTATAAAACATTTTTACTTTTTAAAGTAGGTATACTTTATATGTTGGTCAGGTAATTTTTAATATTTAATTATTCAATTAAAATTCAAGTGTAGAATACCTATTATGGCCTAGGAATTGAAAGCACTGTGGAAGATGTAGGAAATACATGGGAAATTTCAGCATATGTTCTACAGAGAGCCTGGAAAAGTTGAAAGTCAAAGTCTTGTACATAAATAAACTACTCAGAGATTGATAATTAAGTGGTAAGTTTTCTGGAGCAGGTTGGAGTAACAGGGAACCAAAGAAGGCAGTCCCATGTGGATGAAGCAGTCAAGGGCAGTTTCATGGGGGAGATGAGACACAACAGGCCCTGGAAGGAGATATTCATGTAAACTGAGACTTGGCAACATTTTCTGAATGCTTCTGCTGTGCCAGGTGCTGTTATGATTTTTTTTCTTTTTTTCTTTTTTTTTGAGATGGAGTCTTAGTCTGTCACCTAGGCTGGAGTTCAATAGCACCATCTCTGCTCACTGCAACCTCTGCCTCCCAGGTCCAAGCAATTCTCTGCCTCCCAGGTCCAAGCAATTCTCTGCCTCAGCCTCCCGAGTAGCTGGGATTACAGTCACATGCCACCACTCCCGGCTAATTTTTGTATATTTAGTAGAGACAGGTTTTCACCATGCTGGCCAGGCTGGTCTTAAACTTCTGACTTCATGATCCACCCACCTTGGCCTCCCAAAGTGCTGGAATTACAGGTGTGAGCCACCGTGCCCGGCTGGTGCTGTTATCATTTCTATTCATTCCTTGATTTAATTCTTGATTTAACTCCATGCAATATGTTTTATTGTGATGATCTCTCCTTTTCAGATGAAACCTTGCAAGAGCTACGCAAGCTGAGCATCTTGTCTGCACTCACATGAATTTTAAATAGCTAGTTAGGGTTGAATGAGCAACTCACATGATAGTTCAGTGTTCTTATCTGAACAATAAGTATATTAGGCTAAGTGAACTCTAAAATCTCTTCCATGCCCCATTCTTTGGTCCTATAATCCCGAAATTGTGATTTCTCTTGGACCTTGGCTAGGGGTGAAGTGGAGGATGAGTGTGTACCCAGTGTGTTCATGTCTTACATTTTTATAATTTAAATATTAGTACCCCTTGCCTCCAGGTTAAAAAATAATAATAATAAAACAAAGGGATTGGTGGTTAGGACTCCAGTGTTAAAAATTCAATAACACACCAGTTACTTAGCTCTTGTGACTGTAGTTCCTCTTCATCACCACTGAAAGGTGGCCAGAGCTTAGCTTCCAAGGTCAGTGAATTCTAGGTTTGGAAAACAGCACAGTTTATAAGTTCAAGCATCTTTAACCTGTATTCTAATTTAGTTGGGTATTTCATCGAGTTATTTGACCCAGAGCAAAGTATTTGATCCCTTCATGAATTCCAGTCTCACGTAAATGCACCTCATACACACTAAGAAGGCTTGAATCTACATGTGCTCTCTCAGTATTAGGAGCTAAACCTGATAATACCACATTGCAGCCCAGGCTTTCTTACTGCATTTTCTTACTGGCTGATACAGGGAAGTAGTACATAGTGGTTGAGACCACAGAATTGGGATTCCGGATCTGTCTGCAAGTCCTTGCTCTACCCTTACTGCATCACCTTGATGCTACTTAAACACTCCAGACTCTACTTTCTTATGTGAAAAATAAATAAAGAAAACAAAGTAGTGCCTACTGAACAGGGCTATTGAATGAAAGGAGATAATAAACGTAAAACTTTTAGCACAGTACTTCAAATTTCACGTTTCGACAAATGTCAAGGGTGTTTTGTTGTTTTTTGGTTTGACATTTGTTTGCTTATCTATCTATCTATCTATCTATCTATCTATCTATCTATCTACCTGCCTAACTTTTTCAGAGACCTATTGACAATGTGTGTTTTCATCCTTACCCCAATCAAATCATTGGTTATTTGGGGAGCACTCCTGGGTGTTCAGACTGACTTCATAATCAATGACCAGATATGCTGTAACCAGCTACTTTGTACTGACTTTCATACTTTGGTCTCTGGATTTTGTTTTTTTCTGGTCTTATGACGCTCCTTTTGAGATGGCACTAGGAGATGCATATAGTGGTTGTTGGGGCTCAGAACATGCAAAATAACACAAAATATGGTATACTGCCCTGCTGAGTCCTTAGAACTGAAGGCGATTTGGAAGGACTTCAGCTAGGTCTTCTGGACCTTCTGCCACCCTCCTTTCTTCCTCTCCATTATCTACCAAGTGAGTCACAGAAACTGGAATCTCTCTCCTCAAAAACAAGCCATAAAACCCAGGAAGATCTCTGACCTGCTCCCTTTCCCTTGAAGGTCCTCAGGTGACAAGGGCCCTGCCCCATTCCCCAAGTGATAGGAGGAAGACATTTCTTACAGAGACACAGAAAACAAGCTGAGAAAATAGGCTTTGCTGAGTTTACCCCTGACTTTATTACCTAGATCCCACACTTTTTGTCCAATAGTGTTTCTCTATAATCATTCTCTTCTCTCATCAGACTTAGGATATAAGTACACAGTTTTCCCTGGGTCTTGTAAAACTGATGAAATAAATTGTGTAAGCCTTTCTCTTGTTATTCTGTCTTTTCTTATTTATTTATTATTTATTCTTTTTTTGAGATGCAGTCTTGCTCTGTTGCCCAGGTTGGAGTGCAGTGGCATGATCTCGGCTCACTGCAACCTCTGCCTCACAAGTTCAAGCAATTCTCCTGCCTCAGTCTCCCAAGTAGCTGGAACTACAAGTGCCCACAACCACATCCAGCTAATTTTTGCATTTTTAGTAGAGACGAGGTTTCACTATGTTGGCCAGCCTGGTCTTGAATTCCTGACCTCGTAATTTGCCCGCCTCGGCCTCCAAAGTGCTGGGATTAGAGGTGTGAGTTACCATGCCCAGCCATTATTCTCTCTTTTCTTATAGTAGTGTTGGTCATGACCCCTGCAATGAATGAGGAGAAGATAGTACTTTTTCTCTTCTACATGGTATTAGTTATGCTGAAAAATAAGGTATTCAGATTCAAACTACTCCATGTTCTATGTGCTCATCTTCTAACAATGACTAACAGAGCAGCAATTGAGGTAATTATGTGATCTTCTGGAGACTAAACTTCCTCATCAGCAAATGGGAATGTTGGGACATACTTTGTCCTTAGAAAGTAAGAATGTGATTGTGAGACAGGGATGGTGAGAATGAGAGATAATGCACAAATGCAGTGAAGAGAAAAAAAGTTCAATAAAATATGTTGACATCACTGTTATTACCCGCTCTGGCTAGAAAGAAACTTAACTCATCATTGTTCTCATTTTGGAATTTAATAGTGATAAATTCTAAGTTTTTTACGTAGTTTTATGGAAAGTGAATCAATTTTTATCTTTTGATTCTCCCTCAACACTTATGAACATGTTTCTTAAACTCTGTGGATTTTTATTTCTTCTCAGAATAGAATCACAAACTGATAAATTGTGTGAAGAGGACCCCAGTATACATCTTATCAGCTCCCCTCCTTTGAAGGGGAAGACACTGAAGTTCCAAGTGGGGAAAAAAAAAAGAAAAAAAGAAACCTTCCTCAACCCTCCCAGCTCTTTAGGAGAAGAATTCCGCCCTGTTAGAGGAGTCTTTTTTTTTTTTTTTTTTTTTTTTTTTTTGAGGCGGAATCTCGCTCTGTCACCCAGGCTGGAGTGCAGTGGCCAGATCTCAGCTCACTGCAAGCTCTGCCTCCCGGGTTTACACCATTCTCCTGCCTCAGCCTCCCGAGTAGCTGGGACTACAGGCGCCGCCACCTCGCCCGGCTAATTTTTTTTAATTTTTTTTTTTAGTAGAGACGGGGTTTCACCGTGTTAGCCAGGATGGTCTCGATCTCCTGACCTCGTGATCCACCCGTCTCGGCCTCCCAAAGTGCTGGGATTACAGGAGTGAGCCACCGCGCCCGGCCGAGGAGTCTCACATCTTCACAGAGCAGCGTTTTGTGTCTATTCTCTGCTGTGGTTTAATGCACTCTTTGATAGCCTCTTTAGCACTTCAGATTATTAAAATTATTAAAAACACTGACAAGTAAATCACAACACTGTTGTCCTTCTTGCCCCTCATTTCAGTCCCAAACTTTAACAAAGTATTTAGACTCTCTTTTCTGTACAGAAATGTACCCTAACTTTTCCAGCTAACATCTCTAACCTGTTTTAAAACAGGAACAGTGGTGATATCAGGTAGCCTGTTCCAGTTTCCACAGAGCTATTCAGAAAAGTGTTCCTTAAAACTGACAGTCTAGGTCTCATCAGACAGACACTTTCATGTTCAAATTTATGAAACTAGGAAACAGCACTATATCTACTTAAGCCTTCTTCATTTTCAACTAAATAATACTAATTCTTCTACTCTCCTTTTGAATCTACTTTGCTGGTTGATCATTTCTTGTCTTTACTCTTTTCTATTCCCCAGAGAGAGGTTCCCCAGGTATGAGGGCCTTTGTATTTATTTGAATGGACTCAGTGGGGATATTCACCCTGACAAAAAGACAGGAGCACAGGTTAGGCATTTAGTGTACATTTGTGAGGATGAAAAGAGACAAAAATTCAAGAGGAGAGGCTAACACTATGGTTCTGTACACAGAACAAATGTACATAGACGTTTGTACTCAAGACCACTTCTTGCCTCGAGTTGTGCCCAAGAAGAAAGGCAGGGCTTGAAAGCTCAGTGATGGGCCTGAGCCTTGATATCAGCTCCAGGTGTGGCTCTTGTATTTTTCTGCTCACCTCTTCTGACTTACCTGGGGTCAAAGTCTGACCTTTTAACAGTGTGACCTTAGATATTTGACTTCATCTTGCTAATCTTCTCAATTTCCTCATGGTGTAAAATGAAGATGAGAGTGCTTGGCACTAATTCTGGAAGAATCTGAACTGGCAGTGTTGAAGTAAGTACCTGGCAAGCAGTCACTCAACATATGGCAGAGAAGACACTGCTGCTGCTGTTGATGTGGAATGAGAGGAAACAGATAGCATTCATTCCAAATGTTAGGGAGAGCGATGTTTTCTTAATCCTTCAGGCTACTAGTTTTAGTAAAGCAAACAAACATCATTTGTTTTCCAAAGAACCCAAATCTATGAAATTAACCACTTAGACAAGTTTTAACAGCCAAATGAACTTATGAGTTGGAGGATAGTCTGATCCACAGATAATAGATTCCTAGTTATTAATAGTGATGTGGTAATAAATGGAGGTGTTTCTAGGAGGTGTTTTTACCTTGTGGATAATGTCATGGTAGTTAACTAAATTGTTTTGCACAACGCATTTCTCGGTGTCTTCTGCCAAAATTTTATTATCCTCCCATCCAAGAACTCACCCGGGCCCAACACTGCTTCGCTTCTGAGATCAGACACGATCAGCATGGTATGACCATACACAAAAAGGTATCATCCTCAGTTTGAAGGAACATTCATCACATTCAGAGCCCAATTGAAAAAGTCTTAACATTTTTACCTATGCAATTATTTTTTAAAGAAGTGACTGATTTGATCAGTCTTCGGTCCCATCCTACGTGAGTGTTATTATTTTGTGCTCTTTGGCTTGACTTAGCCTCACGGTGGAAAACTGATATTGAAGCAGCAGCATCTTCTTGCCTAGACCTTTCCTAATGGCATCAAGCTTGAGAGCTGTACAGCCTCTTCATCTACCCTGGACCAGCTCTCTCATTTCACATGAGAGGAAACTGCATTGTGGAGAGTTGAAATGTCTAGTCCGAGGTCACACCGTGTGTCAGGAGTAGATCTGAAGCTAGGATCCAGCCAGGTTTCTGCATATCAGACCACTGCAATGTCCACTTTCATAGAATAAAAATAAATGAATGGGGTCTGAGAGAAAACATCACATGCTGAGAAACACTGGTATAGGTGGTATAAAGTCATCATGTCTCTTCACCGCAGAGGTTCGTTCAGTTTGTTCATATACATTAAAGTGTCAGATTTAGGGAATATACTTTATTTCTCAAATATTTACTCATATGATGCTTTTTATTTGTACAGTATTTTAGTTTTTCATGGGAACCCTATGTATAGCTTTTAGGACTTTTTGTCAAACCACAGTTTCAATGGCACACATTAACTTCTCCTGACATTAACTCAAACTAAATCACACCTCAAATTGCAGGACCAGCAACAGCTGTTCCTGTATCTCTGAGAACACCAGACACCTGGACCATAGTGGGAGCTATGTGCATTTTGAACAGTGCTGCATATTTTCATAAGCACAATAAAAAAAAATTAGGCCAGTGAGCAGTTAGCCCAATAACTGAACCTAAATGGAAATTATTTCCATTTAGCCCATCATGCCACTGTTGAGATGCATTTTGATAAATTCTTTCATTAGAAAGGCTTTATTTCTTTTCTTTTCTTTCTTTTTTTTTTTTCTTTTTTTAACGGAGTTTCACTTTGTTGCCCAGGCTGGAGTACAGTGGCACAATCTCTGCTCACTGCAACCTCTGCCTCCCGGGTTCTAGCAATTCTCCTGCTTCAGCCTCCCGAGTAGCTGGGACTACAGGTGCACGCCACCATGCCCGCCCAGACAATTTTTTGTATTTTTAGTAGAGATGGGATTTCACTATGTTGGCCAGGCTGGTCTCCATCTCCTGACCTCCTGATCCGCCCATCTCGGCCTCCCAAAGTGTTGGGATTACAGGCGTGAGCCACCGCACCCAGCCAGAAAGACTTCATTTCTAAGTGTCCTTCAGTTAGAAAAATAATAACCAGGCTTCTGAAAGAGTTGCCTTAATATAAGGTTAACATTTAAAGAATACATATAAAATTCAACATGGAAATTCAATAAATATTCAACAATAAGAAACTAGGGATAATTGCTAAGTTTTCTAGGATACACAAGTTATTTACTTTCCTTTAACGTTTTCAGGAATGTATTCAACACTTTATTTTTGTCTTTACCAAATTCAAAATATTCTGTGGGATAGAATTTCAAATACCCGATTTTCTGAACTCTCCTCACAGTCCTTTCCTGTTCCACACTTCTCACTGAAGTCACCACGCTATTTCAGGCTGACCCTTAACTATTGACCCATTCAACAACATGAACAGAGAGGCCCCAATGCCTTCTTTGTGCTCAGCAGTGTGTAAAGGATAGTATGTACTCAGCGTTGGCCACTGCCCTCAGGTAGCTCAGGAACTGACTGGTCATCATAGAAAGAGATCATTGGCAAACACCATCCTAGTAACAGAGGTATACATAAGTTGCAAGAGGAGGAAGGCTGAGGGGCACACGTCTGTGTCATATAGAAAGAGAGCACAGTGGAGAAAGAGTCCTTCCTTTGAGCTTTATTCACACTAACCGTGTGGTCTTACTTGACCCCACTTTATTTTTTTCTCTACAAATCTTTCCTTTCTAAATGTAGGTGTGTTTACCCCTTTCCTTCAGGTTCATCAAATTTTGTCACCCTTTTTTTCAGTAGTAATCTTTGACCAGCATATCCTGTCATCTTAAAATGAATTCATTTCTTTCATGTTAACAGATTTTCCTAGTGAGGTTTATCCATGTAGTTGATAAGCATATTATCACTCGTGTAAGTGGAGTTATTGTAGGTTTGCAATATAACATACTCTAGGACTAATTACTGTGAAATAGTAAGTACGGACTTAGTTGAGTTTGAGTTATATAAAGTCACTCTAAAAGTCAGTTAATCTTTCACCGAAGTGTTATACTCAAGTCTGCACCAGCCATGATTACGGAGAAGAACATCTTTCGAGACAGAAATCATCAAGGCCTTTTTAAAAACCACATTGCGGTTATTGTTTCTATCTTGTTCCTACATTCCTGTGCATTTTCACTGAAACAAACTAAATTGGTATCAAAAGGCTTGTTCTTTTTGGAGTCTCGTGTTCTAATGTCATAACATCTCATGCTTTTTTAAGGCATGATTACCCCAGATGGGTGATATGATGGTTCGCTGCACCTTTCTTGTTTTCTGACTGGCCTGAAACTTTTCAGAATGTCTCCTTTCCTCTCTTAAGGATAAATATCTAGAGTCAATGCCAGGGATTTTAGCCAAGCCCATTGAAAGCCCAGAAGGCATGACATTCAACTCTTCTGATTTGGATGTGACACTGTCCTGGGTTTTTCTTTATCTTTCAGCGTGTAGGTTTGACCTTGCCACAAAGCTGACAGTTATTCAACTTGAAAATTCACATCCAGCTTTTTTAAAAGTGAGCAATGAGGAGGCCATACAAACTTTTAGTATTTTTGTGGCTTTCTATAAAGGGCTCTTCTTTCTAGCAAGCAAAAACTTTTTGGCCCATGATTGAATGTGAATTTATATCATTTATTTTCTCTTTTTTGCTTACAAGTGGCTTCCAGCTGTAGGCTTCCTTGTTTAGTCCTTAAACAACCTTTTTACTTCTTTATGCTTTTTGCTTAACTGTCTTGTTTGTATTATTTATCCCAACTCAAAAATGCAGATCTGAGGTTATGTAATTTGACCCACCATCTCTGAGATGCTCATTCTAATCAGACCATTTTCTCAGACCCTGGGGACAAGATTACCCGTTGGGTTGTTCCGGGCACCCTAAGCCCTGCCATTCCTCACAAAGGTTTTAGGTGATCAGTATCTCATGACATACCTATTACTCATGTAAAGCACACGTTTGGGAGTTTAGAATTATTCTAGACACATTTCTATACATTAGCATCATCTATGCTAAGCAAACAAAACTCCCTTTCTCCACAATATAATTGTTTTCTTTGAAGTGGCCCACTTAGCCTGATTAACTTGATTGTACAATTAAATGCTTAATCCAGTCATGTTCCTGAGACTTGTGCAAAAGTTTTCAACTTCCTCTGGGTCCTCCAACCCAGACAAACAAGATTCCAACAAATAAGAGAGTTTATTCCTATCGTAAGTCAAATGTGTATATGTTTTATGGCTAGCAAATATTTTCATATTCACAACCTCTTCTTTTTAAAAGAAAAAAATTTTCATGGGAACTCTTTTGAGCAAGAAACTGAGATTATCTTGTTCATCACTGTCAATGCTGTAACCCAAAAACCCAAAAGGCCCCTTTGCTTTAAATCCTTCCCTATTCAGCTCAAGAGTAGTCTTGGACTCTTGAATTCCACACCTCTCCAAAAGCTAATAGTTCTTAGTATTTTCAGCCTCATTTTCTAAGTGCATGTGCACACTTTAACAGTATCAGTTTCCAAAAGGTAAAGAGCATTTATTTCATATCTCTACTTCTCATACTAAAAGGGGATTGTCTCTGAATTCAATTAATATTTGTCTAATTCAGGAGTCAGGAAAACACAACCTGCAAGTAGAATCAGGCCAAGTGCCTGTTTTTGTAAAGTCTATGAGCTAAAGTTTTCGTTTTGCATTTTAAGTGGCTGAGATAAAGTAAAAACATACCAATATTATATGAAATTTACATTTCAGTTTTCCTACATAAAGTTCTATGGAACACAGCCAACCTCATTCGTTTACGGAGTGCCCACAACTTCTGTCACGCTACGATGGCAGAGTGAAGTGGTTGCAACAGAGACTGGCCCTTGAAGCCTAAAATATTTACTATCTGTTCATTTACAGAAAAGATTTCTCAATCCCTACTGTAATTGATGGATATTTTCTCCTCCTCCTGGCTTGCAGGTGTAATACCAATAACTGATAACTAATATCAATAGCTAATATTGCTCTGTATAATTTATAAATATACTTCTGCATTATTGATTTTATTACTTGTAATAACTCAGTAAGTGGAATATTTTATATACATACTACAAATTAGACACCCGAAGCTCAAGCTAGTGATTCATCTGTCACTAGGAAGATGATGGCTGGGATGGAATGAAGCCTTCCAATACAAAATCTTGTCTGATGCTTGCTTGGACACAATGTGCCCTAAATATAATTCTGTTTCACTTTAACATGTGCCCTATTGTGTCCCAAATTGTTCCTTCTGGGGGGTTCGTGGTCCTGCTGACTTCAAGATTGAAGCCACAGACCTCCGCGGTGAGTGTTACAGCTCTCAAAGGTGGCACAGGCCCAAAGAGTGAGCAGCAGCAAGATTCATTGTGAAGAGTGAAAAAACAAAACATCCAGGCAGTGGAACGGGACCCAAGCGGGTTCCTGCTGCTGGCTGGGGTGACCAGCTTTTATTCCTTTATTTGTCCCCACCCATGTCCTGCTGATTGGTCCACTTTACAGAGTGTCGACTGGTTCATTTTACAGAGTGCTGATTGGTCCATTTTACAAACCTCTAGTTAGCCACAGAGCGCTGATTGGTCCATTTTACAAACTTCTAGCTAGTCACAGAGCGCTGATTGGTGCATTTTTACAGAGTACTCATTGGCACATTTTACAAACCTCTAGCTAGCCGCAGAGTGCTGATTGGTCCATTTTACAAACCTCTAGATAGCCACAGAGCTCTGGCTGGTGCATTTTTATAGAGTACTCATGGGGGCATTTTACAAATCTCTAGCTAGCCACAGAGTGCTGATTAGTGGGTTTTACAATCCTACCTACAGAGTGCTAATTGGTGCATTTCACAATCCTCTTGTAAGACAGAAAAGTTCTCCAAGTCCCCACTCGACCCATGAAGTCCAGCTGGCTTCTCCTCTCACTGTTTGTTGTCTCTGTTTCCTTAGCCCATAAGTGGAAACTTTGATGTAAAAGGTCATTCTCATGTCTTTGCTGTGCCGTCTGTCATTTCTAAATAAAGACTTTCTAACCTTATTCTAACCTATATTGAGCTATGTACAATTTCCTGAATTGTCTGCTTTCAAATGCTACTTCCTCTCTCTTGAGTACTATTTTCCACCTAAATTCTAATCATCCTCTAGGCCTGTGAGTCACAGCTGGAACCAAGCTCCCTCAACCAGGTGCCCTCTCATATGTGCTAATCAGAACACTGGGTTATTCTCTACAGCACCTGCTATACAGGCCTGTTGCTCACCTGCTGACCTCCACTACATCACCATGGCCCCTAGCAAGCAGAAGCCACATCTTAGTATGTGATTATTCCCATTTTCTTAAACAAAATATACATCAAAAGGGCTGACCAACATTTGTTTAAAGAGTCAACAAATTAGGGAGGAAATGAATAGTTTCTCACAAATAATATACAATAAGAGTGGTATTAGACACTATAATATTAACACAAAAAGTCATCTCACAGGCTGGGCTTGGTGGCTCACGCCTGTAATCTTAGCACTTTGGGAGGCAGAGGCAGGCAGATCACCCGAGGTCAGGGGTTTGGGACCAGCCTGGTCAACATGGTGAAACTCCATCTCTACTAAAAATACAAAAATTAGCAAAATTAGCTGGGCATGGTGGTGCTTGCCTGTAATTCCAGCTACTCTGGAGGCTGAGGCAGGAGAATCACTTGAACCCAGGAGGCGGAGGTTGCAGTGAGCTGAGATCACACCACTGCCCTCTAACCTGGGGAACAGAGTGAGACTCTGTCAAAAAAAAAAAAAAAAAGTTATTTCACAAATTCTGAGGAAGGTTACAATAAGATGTTGTTTCATGTCAAATAAAATGCTAAAGAACCTATATGCAGACAGACACCAAGTTGATCCCTATTTGTCTTCTAGCAGCTTGATTTGTAAGTTTTCCCACTTTTTTGAATGTATTTACTTAATTATTTGTGTGTTTATGTTTTTAGAGAGGGGTTCTCGCTATGTTGCCCAGGCTGGAGTGCAGTGGCTATTCGCAGGTGTCATCACAGATCATTTCAGCTTTGAACTCTGGGCCTTAGTGATTCTGCCACCTTAGCCTCCCTAGTAGCTGTGCCTACCGCTTGTTGGAGTTTAAATAGAGAAAGCATAAATGGGATGTTTAGCGTCTAACACATTGCAGGTTCTCAATTAACATTGCATCGTAGAGTTTGCTCAATAAGCTTACCAGCTCCTTCACAGAAACCCAAAAGGAAGACCCACAGGATAGGAGTGAACTCTTACATGAATGTACCCCCGAGCTTCCAAGATGGATGCCATGCGTGCTGAATAAGCTCTCTCTGTTTATTGGTGAGAGCGCTTGATTTCTACTTGGTCGTAAGTTTGTGTGCTAGAAAATGTTTCCTATCAGCCCCAGCTTTAGGTAAATATTATTTCTCCAGAGAATGTTTTACCATCTTAGACATCCACGAAGAACATGCCAGCTGTTCTCCCCACTCACCAAGGATTGGTCCTGAGAGTAGGCACATTAGGAAGCAATGCTGGTGGGCATGGAATGACTCTAACTTTACTGTGTCCCACTCTCTTGCTGCCTCTGTTTCAATGTTGGTTCAGTGTAGCTGGCCTGACAAAGACTCATTTTCATATTCATGGCCTTTACCAACTCTCTTTAGTATCTCTTTATGTTTTTGGAAGGAGATGTTTTTTGTTGTTGATTTTTGTTTTTTGTAGTTTCATTAAGCAGAAGAATTCTGGGACAGAGTGGAAATGAATCACTTGAATTAGTTGTGGAGCAACTAGGTTGACCAAGGTTTGGTTTAAGCCAAAATGTGCTAGATATTTACTAGCTCCACTGACTGGCAGTATGATTCTGGGAAATAGGTATTGTTTCCTGAAAACAGAAAAATTCCAGTTTTCCAGGTGAGAAATTAGTAACAGGGTAAGAGCTTTGCCCAAAGCCACATTGATAATAATGAGCAAAACAGATGTTGATTTCAAGTGTTTGTGACATCAGACTGTGTATTAATTTTAACAACTTAATTTGCTTAGGCTAGATATTCTTACCTACAAAATGAGAAAAATATTGCCCCTCATGGTTTTATTATAACAATAAGAGGTAACATATATAAAGAACTGTACACAATAGGTCCACAACAATGGTAATATTCTATGATTTAATTTATTGTTATTGCACATTCATGAAGATATTTAACTCATTCTAATTCTCTTTATAAAGCCAGCATTTATTTTTTTTCCCCAATTTTTTTAAATTGTGGTAAAGTACACATAACAAAATGTACCATCTTTGCACTTCTTTTGTATATAGTTCAGTGGTTTCCTAAAATTTTTTCTTTTAATCCTTGCTAGCAGGAAGTCAAGTTGAGTGATATAAAGTACACTTACATTGTTGTGCAACCATTACCACCGTCCATCTTCAGAACTCTTTGCATCTTTCCAAATTGCTTGGAAAGATGTAATTGAACCTCAGTACTCATCAAATAGTGACTCTTCATTTCCTTTTTGTTACCACCCCTTGCACCTCCCGCCATCCCTGGCAACCATCTACTTTCTGTCCCTATGACATTGACTATTCTAAATACTTCATAGAAGTAAAGCCTGTATTTCTTAAATAAGAGCTTCACATACAATGAAGGGTCCTGGGAGAGAGGGACAAGATGTCACAGTCTCCAAACCAAAGTGTCAGGAAAGTGAGAGCTGCCATGTCTGCCCTTTCACAGAGAGCATTCTTGTGCACTTTCAGCTGATGGCATTTCTCCTCCACGCAGGTGAAAGATGTGCTCTAAGACAGGTTTGAATTCTCTAAGGCCCTTTCCAACAATTAGAGTGCTTCAGAGGACATGACTGAACTGGATTTACCTTTTCTACCAGTCAGCACTGTCATTAGGGCTCCTGTTTCCTCCCCATGGAAGGATTTCACATTCATGGACTTGGCTCTCAGCAACCCCTGTGTGCTGGTGCCAGGCTGAGCTCAGCCATTGCTCTCATGCATTTGAAATGCTTTTCAGCTTGGCCTCTGGCTCAGAGGAGCAGGCACTGTGAGATTATTTACCTGTTAAGAGTTAGGCCAGGAAAACTATCTTTTTGAACCACCATGAAAATTAAAATAAATGCATATTGACTTTGCAGTGGGCTGAATGTTTGCATTCCCCACAAAATTCATACACTGAAAGCCCAACCTATAAAGCAACCGTATTAGATAGTGAGGCCTTCTGAGTGTGGAGCCCTCATGAATGGGATTAGTGCTCTTGTAAAATAGACTCAACAGAGCTCCCTCTTCCACGTTCTACCACATGAGGATGAAAGAACAGATGACCTAACCTTGCTGGCACCCTGATCTTGAACTTCCAGCCTCCAGAAATGTAAGAAATAAATTTATCTTGTTAATAAACCACCCAGTTTATGGCATTTTATTATAGTAGTATGAATGAGCTAAGACATCATTTACAAATTTGAGTATTTTTAAATAACTGGTATTTTTCCCTCACATACTGTATGTCTGCTTGGACTGAAACACATCTTTTTCTCCTCCTTTAATTCACTGGCCTACACCAAATGCAGGGATGGAAAAGAGACCTCAAGCTAACATAGTCCTTCATGAACTTCCCGTTTTACTTTGATTCTGCTGTGTGACTAGAATCCAGCTCACGAACAAAGAAGGGAGGGAAACTAACATTTTTTCTGAGGACATGAATATTGTTTAAACATCATTCGACAACCTGAAAACACTCATATATGTTCCACAGACTGTTCAAAGCCCTTTACAAAATTAAACTAATGGTATCCCTATAGCAGCCTTATGAGGAAGATGCTGTTATTCCTATGTGGTACATGTTTAGGTTGATGATGAGGCCACTAAGTAATATGATTGTATCAGTTTTCTATTGATGTGTAACAAATTACCACAAATGTAGTGGCTTAAAACAAAATAAAAATATACAATAAAATCTTTCTAGTGATGAGGAATTGAAACTTGGAGATGAGATGAGAAGGCACTTATCCACTTACTATCCCTCACCTAGCAATGAAAAGAGTTAACATTTTGGCTGGGCACGGTGGCTCACACCTGTAATCCCAGCATTTTGGGGGGCCTACATGGGTGGATCACTTGAGGTCAGGAGTTCGAGACCTGCCTGGCCAACATGGTGAAACCCCGTCTCCACTAAAAATACAAAAATTAGCTGGGCCTGTCAATTCACTTCTGTTATCTCTGGAGGCTATTCGGGAGGCTGAGGCAGGAGAATTGCTTGCACCCGGGAGGTAGAGGTTGCAGTAAGATGAGATCATGCCACCGCACTCCAGCCTAGAGGACAGAAGGAGACTCTGTCTCAAAAAAAAAAAAAAAAAAAAAAAAAAAAAGAGAAAGAAAAAACTCAGAAACGAAATGAAACAACAACAAAAACAACAACAACAACAAACCATCTTAAGTCATGACTGTCTGTCCAAAAGCCTGTAAGGCCAATTTCTTTGCTATCACAAATTATCACAACATTTGTTTTAAGATAATTGATTCTTTTCTTAGATTCACAACCTTTCTTTCAAGGGAGACATCTCAAAGGCTCTCTGCGTATGATTTATTAAAGGTCACAGACCTAATTTATGGCAGAGCCAGAACTAGACTTATTTCTAGCCCGATTTGCTTACAAGTCACGATTGATCCCTTCATACCGAACTAAGCATGATTGCCTTTTCTACGCCTCACTTTATTTGATTCTGTGTGATATGTGTGTTTACTTCCTGTAGGTTAGAATATGATTAAAAAAAAAAAAAAAGTAACGACACACAGCATTGCAGAGAGCCCCCGACCATGTAGTCTGCATCGTGATTGGTGTGTGTGCATGACCTTATTCAGTCCTCAGGATCTGTGAAGTTTTTTTGGTTTGGTTTTATCTTGTTTCCCAATTTATATCTGCAAAATGTAAGGGTTACATTGGTTAATTTATTTCAAATCACAAAATTAAGGAAACAGGTTTTATGTTATTTGAGCCCCAGTCTTCCAAGCTCTGATGTTCATGCATCTCTACTGCTCGCAGGCTCTGAGCCTTGTTCCACGCCTCCCCGGCACTTTGCCAACTTTTCAGCTGACTCCGATCATAGTTTCTCCCAACGTCTTCATTACATGGCTCTAGAAAGGGTCAGTGCCTTAATCTTGCTAGGCCTGTGGCTTTTATTTCTTCTCACCTGCCTTAGTTTCTCAGTAGCATCTAATAATTCTCTGCTTCCTCCTGATGAAGCACTTTGTAGGCAGGGTTCCTAC
The DNA here is from genome assembly GCF_007565055.1 of Rhinopithecus roxellana. Lineage (NCBI taxonomy): Eukaryota > Metazoa > Chordata > Mammalia > Primates > Cercopithecidae > Rhinopithecus > Rhinopithecus roxellana. The sequence continues at coordinate 15,620,271 of NC_044562.1, read as the reverse complement.
TGATTCACCTGGTTTTCCTCATTCGTCAATGCACATTTGCAGGTTCCCTTGTGTAGCTTATCCTTCTAGAACATCCATTGTTTCTAGATCTATTTCCTAGTTATACTCCTGCTCTAGATGATGTCAACCTGTGCACACATGGCCGTGTGTTTGGATATACCTATACATACATAGACAAATACACATACACACATCTCTTAAGTGTCTACGGACCAGACCTCACTGCTGAAATGCAAACATGTACCCAGCTACTGACCTTCCATCTATGCTTGCTGCCTGGTGGAAACCTCAAACTTAACAAAATCCCAAATTAAACTTGTCTACCCTTCTCATTTTACAACCACCATTTTCCAAAACAAAATAAAACAAAAACTCTGCCCCAATCTACTCAGTTGCATAAGCCCCAAATCCAAGCTTTCTTGACTCCTTTTTCCGCCACACACTCTCTTTCCAATCCACCAAGCCCTGTCATTTCTGTCTAGACCCTGCTACTGCTAGAATCTTTGCTAGTACTGTGCTAGTGCAAGCCACCACCACCCTCCCTCAGGCTTTTGAAATGGCCCCTAACTGTTATCTCCTCCTCCTCTCCTATCCTGCTATGGTCCCTTCTCCAAGGGACCATAAACCAAGTTAGATTTTTCTTAAGGGTAAATCTGGTACTGTCTCTCTTCTGTTTAAAGCCCTGTCAGTTTTAAATTTCTGTGTGTATGTGCTGACTACCTCATACATAGAAGGCTTAATAAACACCACATGAAGTGGGTTCTATTTCACAGCAGTCTTTGTTTAGTCTCAAACACATGGGGTTAAGGTCCTTTGTAAGAAAAAGATGTAGAGTAGGAGACGGAAGAAATACAGTTTTTGTGAGTGGGCGCTGATGAGAGTGGAGGAGAGTCTGAAGTTTCACGTGGGTAGCTGAAACCAGGGTGGCTCCAGAACACTGAAGCTGACATTAACTTAATCAATGAGATTGCTCTTGTATACATTTGAGCCAGGCGTGTTGCCCAGGATAACTCAGCTCAGCGATGAGTGAGCCCAGGACAGCACTTTTAGCCATGCTGAAATCAATAAACCCAGCCAGTGGGAGTTTCTTGTTTCTCCAGCAACCCCACAGGTCATGTTGTCTGGGAGTTAATGGTCTAATGAATGAGAATGGGAGCTAAGGGATTAATTGTTTGACTCTTCATTAACTCAAGAAAACACAGCAAGGCACATTTGTCTTCCACACAAAATCATACAAAATGTTCTCTTTATTAAATATACATTATTTACAGTTCATCTTTCTTCTGTACAACAATAACCATAGAAAACAAAGAAATCTAAGGCTAACTTTTATTTTTTCCCCATACAGTGTATTAAGACATGTTACATGGTCTATAAAACTGACTTGGAAGAGGCAACATCACTTGGGATTTTGTTTTAGGAACAAAAGTCAGAAGATAAAAAGGAAAAGGTAGACTCCAGCATTTCCACAAAAAGATGACCTGTTTTGTGCTTTTACCATAATAAAGAGTCTGATATATGTGTATTTTTGCAGGGAGGTTATCTGGCAATTTATCTTTCGTTGAAATACCCTCCCCACTCTTTCTCATGCCCTGAAAAGGAGGGCCTGAACATGCCGTAGGAAGAGTTACTTCCCATCTGAAACAGACACTGTAATGCTCTGTCTTAGACATCAGCAAACCGTAACCTATGGACTAAATTAGTTTTTGTAAATAAACTTACATTGGAACATGGCCATGGGTATTCATTTATACATGGCTGTCTTTCTGCCCTAGGCTAGTGACTAAGGAAAATGTTAGCCCAAGGCAACACAGGATATCAGGAGGCCTGTCAACTGTCAGATTCAGAAAGAGAACATTCTTGGTCTTGATCCTCACTAAATGCAGTCTCTTTCTCAATATAACTAAGCTGCTTTAAGCAAAGTTCGGTATTTTTCTCAACAGCATTTAAGGGAGGACAAGGTTATACAGGTTGATACTGCCTTTCAAACAGAACAGACTAGGTGAATATTTCACGTAAAACGTTTGGGATAGAGGCTGACTCTAATGGGAAAGCATGCCCAGGCTGATGCTCAATAATATCTTCCCTTCAAGTTTTCTTGAAAGAGAAAGCCTTTCAAAGAGTCTGTAGGAGAATGCATTATTGGTGCTGCCTATTCAGCACTTTGTTCATGTTCTCTTAAGACATTTCTGGCATCTGAAGCATGTAAGACTATGACACTCATTCAAGTAAGACCAGGCTTTAATCACTAACACAATTATCTTCACCTTTGGTCTTGGCGTGGGACTAATCTCCTAATTTTGTCCTATTTTATAAAGGGTTTCCTTGTGTCAACTGGAAGGACTGAGAAGAAAACAGTGTGCCCAGATGGTGTTAGATGGTAGGTCCCTGGCGGTACTCATTGTCAGGGCTGGCAAGTACTCGTTCCTTCTTAGAGTTTTGGTATGCTTATTCATGTCAGGATGAACGGAAGGAAAAGAAAGACACTGGATGGATTCCAGACTCTGAGGACTTCCACTCACAGGGGCTCTGACTGAGAATAATAGACCTACAGCAGTTTTCTGACAGTTTCATTTCCTGAAAGTTGTATCTGGGTGCTTAACCTGGGCAGGTTAGAGAATTACAGCACTCTGAGAAAATCCTGAAAAAAAATTAAAAATTGAAAAAAAAAAAAAAAAGATGTGACTTAAGAAGTGTTGGAAGTTAAAAAAAATCATGCAAATGTGAGTAAAGAATTATTCATGCAAAGCCCATGATATTGCCTCTTTCCCTAATGAGTAAGACAATGATCCAAATGCACTGAAGAGACTCCTGAGTTAGGAGCCACGAAAGTGGAAAGGCTACCACCAATGATTCACGGTGGAAGCAATAAACTTCCTCACCTCAGACGGCCACCAATTACTGCCACTGGCCCCTCTTCCTCCTCATCAAGTTCCCAGCGGGTGTGGTTGAAACCAAAACCAACTTTTGCATTAACCTCTGTTCATGTCTGCTCAGCCACTTTGTAGACTGTAAACATTACATAAGACAGATATCTAGCTTACAAAGTACAATATTTCACTAGAAACTGTGCTTTTCTGTTCTTCCTCAGAGTACCTTAGTGCAAAATAAGATAAAATAATCACTCAAAAATAGCAAACCGGTTAATTACTAAAACCTTATATGAAAGATTCAAATAATTGTCAACTAAACAGATATGTATGTAGAATGTTCTAGAGAAAAGTTGAATAACAGCCCTATTTGTACAAAGTGTGCACATGTGCGTGCGTGCGTGTGTGTGTTGCACTTTTTCCCCTTTAGGTGGTTCAACTATTTGGAATTTGTGAAGGCAGAGCTGAGAATCAGAGACAACCAAAATCTGCAAAGTAGATGATTCCACAAACAAGACTATGAGAGAGGAGATAAAAGAAGAGGTCGAGAAAGGCCCAAGAACAGTATATAGAGATAATTTAATTACATTATGTGTATTTTAAAGAAAACAGGTTCAAACTGCATGAGAGACACGAACTAGCACTCAGTTATCTTCCTAGACTTCTGAAAGTTTTCAGTTTGCCTGCATGTTCTTCCATTAATCACCTTTGCCATCTTCAGGAACAATGAAGTGTGTTTATTTATTTGCTCAATACATGACCTGTAGGACAATTGAGGGCTAAGTATGTCCAAGCCTTCTCGTTAAGGAAGAATTAATGGCAGCACCATACAGGTATCCCAAAGGCCTTTTGGTAGGTTGCTGCTGCAATGAGGTTTTGATGGATGGAAGCTATGGGGAAGCTTAAAGGAAGCTAGGGCAGTTGGTGAACAATCTGTCAAGACTTTTCCTTTCCTAAGAAAAAGTTCAACAGGTCTGATACTCATCTCCCTGGATATCTTGGACTGGGTAAGTTGGCTGTGCATGCACCCTCCCCGTCCAATTCTTCTAACTGAATTAACTTCCTGCAGAGAGGGAGCAGGTATGACCTTCAAGATGGGAAACATTCACTCAGGCGCAGAGGTGAGACCTCACATAAATGGACAACATTTTTTAGTCAATTATTGACTGAAGGGTAGACTTCAGTTAGGTTCAGAAATTTTATGTAGAGTCAAAATGGCTCATCAGGACTAAGAAGGGTTTTAGGAAGAGTTGGACTACAACCAAACCACCTTCAGGAACATCTGGAAGAACAACGGCATGCAATAGGTCATAAACACATGGCAGTGGAAGAACTGAGAAAAGGGAAGGAGAGGGGCCAAAGTGGAGACACTTCGATCCAACTCATGGGAGGCGAGACTTTCGGAATCCCCCAACCTGACCCGAAACAAGAATGTAGAGAATTCACCCTCCCCAAATGTATGGCAGAGACAGAGACCATCTATTTTTACTGTCCCTAAAAGTCAATCCACCTCTTTCTACAGAAATCTATATGCATTGATAGATATCTACTTTGAGGAGGAGAAACAAAACAGCTTATGGAAGGTGGAAGCAGTGATTTAAAAAATAACAAACATTTCCCAGAAATTTACCTGTTTCTTTCAGTCTCTAGTGGATGCTTTACAAAAATCATTGTGCAGGACCTTGTGCTGCATTCTAGGACACTTTATGCATGCCCCTGTTGCAACAATACATGCCTTGCCTGCTAGACTTTGAGCTCCCCAAGGACAAGAACAAGGTGTAATTTATACATGTTCATCCAATGCCTAGCACAGCACTCAGTGACATTCCATAAACACTTCATAAATGAAGAAAGAAAAACAGTCTCTTTATTTTGTTCTATCCTGCCCTTGCTACTCATTGGTGGGGATGGGTCTGACAGAAGGTAGAAGTCAAGTTAATACCATCTCTGTTATTACTAAGGAGAAGAAAAAAGTTGTTTTAAAATATCACCCCTAGGATCCTTAAAATCTTCTGCATACAGCTGAGGGTAAATAGAAGAGGCAAAGCTATTCATAAAACTATGTCTATAGAAATGACAAATGTCTATTTCTCCAGACAAATTTTCATAAAGATGCCAATCGAGGCTATACATGCAATAAATGATGCAGTAGGTTAAATATATTTTAGAGTTAGCAAATATACTGTTGCTTACATAAATAGATTTGTTTGGTGGAAAAAAAATCAATGAAACAGCCCCATTAAAATATGAAATTTCACAAGTACTTTTGGTTTTACTGTAAAGTGATCCATATTCCATAAAATCTTTTTGTAAACAGCAGTTATTGAAGGCTGAGGGTTTAAGTGGAAGAGACCATGGTGGCCCAGTTGGCCAGAGCATGTAGTTGGGAAACCTGAATGTGACAGGAAAAAGAAAAAAAAAAAGTGGTTAAAGAGAGATTAAGATGCTTTCAAAGTCTCCTTCGAGATGGTAACTGCTGAAGGATTGAAACACTCACACAACTGAACAATTACATAAAACTACATAGATCTTGGTACCACTGAGGAAAGACAGTCAGAGTTAGCATGATTTCTAACTGTAAATTACATTCTACTTTGGAGGGTACGGCTCGCTTGCATTTCATATATATCTAGCAAAAGTTAGTGTTCTCTGGGGTTAGGAAACAATTCAACCCTGTAAAAATAATTCTGCTTTAGCCCTGAGACTACTTATAGGAGTGGCGTGCAGGTGGCACTGTCCTGGCATCTACATTTAGGTTCTGTGGTATGCAGTGTGCATGGAGTCTACACACGTGAGGAAGATGCCAGTGGATTCCGTAGTGCAGTTGTTGTCAGGATAGAGCTTCACAGATTCTTCATCCTGCAGGACAATCTACAAGCATATATACTTAGAAGAGAAAATCAAATACTCTGAGTTAGCCTTTGCTAGTCTCCATTTCTTCTGTTAGCACTATGTCAGCAAAATATAGTCCTCACTGCTCAAAGATTGAATAATGAAGAGTTCCAGCTTTATTACTCACACCTTCCTTTGCCTTTCTATTTCATTATTGGAGCTGCTTCAGGCTAAACCCACTACACTTCGTGGTGACTTTTATTTCAGGGGACAAAGGAATATATAGCCGAGCAAAACCTTTTTATGGAAATCGAAAATTCGAAAGTGAAAATTGAAGAAAGGGAGGAAAGGGCAGGGGAAAACACTGTTTAAAGATCCTTCATCTTACTAAAGAATCATTCATCTTATTAAAACTAAAAGGAGAGAAATGGTATCGTGGTTAAAATCACTTTAAAATAAACGTACTAGCCAAAAGATATCATGTAGATGATAAAGTGATTAAACTCAAATCCATAGAAAATTTCAAGGAGAGAATCTGCATTTAAAACAACATCTTAAAATAGAGGAATATGATTGCAAACTAAATCCTTAACTCATAAGCTCTGAAACTGAAAGAAAAGCTGTGCTTGAAATGGAATGAAGCAACTAACTTCATCACTATGAGAGATGAGAGACAGTGTACCCTAAGCAAAAGATGGAACGCCTGCTAACTGTCAAGGCTGGCAAACAGAGCCGTGGTCATCGATTTCCAAACTGAATCTGCCTCGTAAAGAGAATCAGCAAGTATTTTCCACACCTAAGAATCATTATATGAGCATTTTCAGCACCTTGGAGCATTTATGTTGTTTTCTCCTTACCTTTTTCTCCAAGATGGCGCAGGACAAAGAATGATGCATATTGCCACAGAAAAATCATTAAGATCTTTACCACCACCCTATGGATGAGCTCAAGGTGCCTTCTTGAAGGAATGAATGACTGTTTTCAATGCTTTGTTACCAAAAGGGGCAAAAACCCTGAAATTTATCACCACCTCTTTTGGGAGTTTAAGCCTATAAAGAGACGTTTGGAAGAGTCTTTATGTATACAGGATATAGCAGACTTGAAAATGTGATAAGCTACAGAACCTAAGGGCTCCTCTGAAATCAAGCAATGCTAGTTAGCTAGAGGTGACCATGTCACTTATGTTAATACATCCTAAACCTCTTGGAGAACAGCTTGATGTTCAAAAATGTGAAACTGGCAAATTTGAATTAACTGTCTTTACCAGGTCTTTAGTGAGTGAATGGAAGGGAAGAATTCTGTTTGGTATTTCTCTTCTTTCATGCAGTTTTTTTTTTTTTTCATTTTTTCCTGATTTAATTTTTGTTTTAAAGCTGAGTTAAGATGGTTTAGGCTCTTTCATTGAACCAGGTACTATTTTAAACTTTTATTTCAATTTCTTTATGCTGCAGCAACATATATGTGTGTGTGTTTGTGTGTATATATCTATATATATATGTGTGTGTGTGTATATATATGTGTATATAGATACTCACATATATATATACATATATACACATGTGTGTGTAGATACATATCAGTAGAATCATCCCAGGAATACCTAGCTAGCATTCTTATAAAATTGGAGGAGGCATTTTTGAAGATACGGAACATCTACTTCCTAGACGCTCTCTTGTTACCTCCTAGTTTCAAGCTACTATTTCCATGCCTCCCCTAGCTTTATGCTATGGTGTGCTATCCCAACGTGTCGGCCCCAGGAGAGAGTGGTAAGAAAGGAGCAAAGTAATTTTGCTCACTACTATCAGCGATCATATATTTGAAAATACTCAGGGTCTAAGGGTCATAGTGAAAAAGGGTGATGAGTTAAGGCAAGCGATTGCCTATGGTAAAGAAAGTAAACCACCACAAAACAAACCTCTCTTACTCCTTTTATAATGCCTCCAAAGCAAACCAGGCCTCTAGGTTCTTCTCTCCCTGCCCTGGGTTGCCTGGTAAGTATAGACTTGAGATGGGGAGGATGTCAGGAATGACCGTCATGTGCCTAAGCCTAAGAGCTCAGGTTCAAAGCAAGCCCGAACCACCAAGCGGCTGCCAAACTGAACAGTGCATTTTAGAAACTGGAAGTACAGAACTGAACATGCAGGAGTGCACACATGTGTCTCTTCCTTGTCTTGAAAGTGAAGTCAGTCTTGAGTGGTCGCTTTCACCCGACAGGTTCATCAGAGAGGAAGGCAGTGGCCATGGCTGCCGGGTCTCTTGGACTGGATCAAGGGAATTGATGCTGTGGTGGATGCAAATATGTTCCAGAAAAGAAATGGCAAGCAGAAAATAAAGAGAATGACCAAATCAAAAGACAGGAGAGAAGAAGGGGAGGAGATAATTGAACAACAAGAAAAAAGAGTAGTAGGAACCCTGCAGTTTCTCAGATGAAATATTCCCGTTTACACTCGCTCACTGTGTTTTGCAAGTCAATATCATTTCTGAAGGAACTGTCCAAATTTTCTGGATATTCCTTCTCCTTCGTCTGGTTTGTACGATGTGACTGCTTGTGCTGGTAGAGGAACCGGGTCATGATGCCGATGATACAGAAGATGATGAATATCACCACTGCTATCACCCCTGGAGAGAAAGGAGAAGGAAAGAGAGAAGGAAATCATCACCAATCATCTGCTTAGGAGAGTGGATTCCTGCCAGATGAGGGGAATGCTAAAGAGAGAAAACAAAACAAAACAAAACAAATCACACAAACACAACTCTGCCACCTGCTCAGAAATAAAGACTGGCTAAAAGGCCCGGTCTTCAATTACTATAAAACCTCTTTCTTTCGGACTAGCTGGGAAGAGAGACACTTTCAACCATAGAAGGTTTTGTTTAAAGAACTGAGAATGCCATCTTCTACATATAGAATTGGACTAGCAAAGGGTTTCTTTATAAGTTTTTCAAGTCTGCTATAAATGTGTCAGAATCATTTGTAATTAGCCCATTTTTTTGTCACCTCACAACTAAGTATTTCAGAGTTACTTTAGCATCCTAGAAAATGGTACTTAAATATCTCACATCTCCACGCATGCCCTCCCGATGTAAATTTGTTTTATGTTATATGTTTGTTTTGCTCAAACATTTTCATTAATAACGAAATGATCACTATAAATTTAGAACATTTTTGCATGCTCTGCACTCTGTGAAACTGAGGCTCATTCAGTGACAAGACACCTCTGTTCTCAAGAAACTCAGAGTCCATTGAGATGGCAAACTTCTGCTCAGGCCCATCAGATTTCCCCTTATTCTGATTGTGTGTGATTCAACTGGATTATGTTGCAAGCTATCCTTGCTTACCCTGAGGTCTCACCCCTACCTTTGCCAGGAAGGCTCTTGGAACATGAAAGGCAATATCAGCCAAGGGATAGTGAAAATGTGGAAGTGGCAGATGTGTCTCTACATGAATGTAGTATTTCAGCCTGAAAATATTTAACAATACGTATGATAAGCAAAGACTTGACTTGTAATAAGTTCTATATTTTGCTGTTTTATTTTTCTAAGGAGAGGAGATATTGAGGAAAAGTGCCTATTTTAGAAAGTTATTTTTGGACACAGTGCATTATGATTTACAGAAGCATGGACATTTGAAAGTTTCATATGTAGATTGCACGTCTTCTGCCAATTTTTTCTAGAACTGGGGTCATGATTAAGATTTATTTTTATAAATAGATGTTCCTAAACCATTTTGTGGCATTTTCTACAACTATGTTAGAACAAGTAAGAGTAAAATCAGTTAAGTTAGCAAGTCTATGAATAAACTGGGTGGTAGTGAGGGACTATCCTGAGTGGGTTGCAGCATTAAGAGATGAAATAGGAAACTGGTTCCTACTCCTTCAATGCTTGGGATAGTCCAAGTCAGCAGCTGTGCAAGCCTCCAGGAATTTTCCTAGGGGGTCAGATGACTTTCCTGTCCTTAAAGAGACTCACAGAGCATGTAAATAGCTGGAGAGGAGTCAGCAGTCACTAAAGTCTTTTTCTCCACTTGTCAAATGGGAAATTATTGAAAGAGAAATAGGCACAAAATTCTTTCCCACATTTCTCGATGCCAAACAAAAATTAAGGTAGACCAGCTTCTCTGAAGCAGAAATTCAGGTCAGAGGTTTTAGGAACTTCCTTAAGGAAAGGTGTGGTTTTCCTTTCTTCATGTTATCAGGAGTGCACCTCTGTGCTCCCATAGCCATTTGTACCTCCTCCCTCAGAACAGCCTTCACCGGTTGTCTTGTTTTCTGTTTACCCATCTCCTCCCTGGCTCATTCATCCTCTACTTAGCACAGAGCCTGACCCATAGCAGGGCTCATTAAATATAAGCTAAATGGAAAGATACTGCAGGTTTTTAAAAGGAGAACCCCATCTGCGAAGGATCAGTTCATCTAGGCTTCCAGAAGGCAGGGATGGTGGCACCTGCTAAGGTTATGTTTCTCAGACAGAAACGAGTTTGGTCTTTCACAGGCATCTTACATTAAGCAAAGCTTGGAAATCATTCTGTGTTGCAAGACCCAGATGGAAAAATCAAGCCACAGCAGGCAGAAGCCAAGCTGAAGCAGAATAAAAAAGTGGGGAGGCCAACAGGCAGTGAGAAAATGGAAAAGTAAGAAAGCTGAGCTTGCAGCAGAGCAGACAAGGTCTGCATCTGTAACCATATGTGCAGTGAGATTTGAAGCTACAGTCCTGTGGGCTTTACCCTGCTCATTAGACCTAACCCAAATCACTTGGTGGGGAACAGGCCACAGGACTGCGGCTTCACCCATTGTCTGCCCGAATGTGGCTTCTTCCCTGTATTTAGCTTTGTTGGTCTGCTTTGTTTGCATTTTAGGAACAGTGACAACTGTATGAAATGAACAGAATGTGAGCTGCTGTCTGTAAGTAAATGCTCCAGCTGTTGACTGGGTGCTCAGCTGCCTCGTGAATCAGAGGCAGGATGGATCCGCAGAGCTGCTGGTGTCGGCAGAGCGTGGCTTTGACCATTTAGCACACATGACTACTCATGAAAAGCTCACAGTCTTGCAGATAATGTGGGGGGTTCTGAGCGCTGGATGGCCATAATTAAGGAAGGCTTCAGATAACTTTCTCCAAAATACAGGATTGTTTATGTCTTTCTGCATTCGACAACAAGGAATTGTTTACCTCCGATGACTGCCGAGTCACTTCGAACAGCATTCGTGAGTGGTTCCCGCTCATCTGTCTTCCCAAAAGGATCTGAAAGGAGAAAAAGACATGGGACTTGACTTCTCACTCAAAGCACTGGCAGGAAGTCTCCAGTGTGGCCCACGTGGAATGACACACCTGCGCATTACACCAGGTGCCCTCAAATAGTGGTGAGTTGACACACCTGTGCATTATACCAGGTGCCCTCAAATAGTGGTGAGTTGACATGTTGCAAGGAACTCAAAAAACATGCACAAGCAAAAAGCATTTGAAGTGCACTGCTCACACCCCATGGTTCAATGGCCCTTTTTGTTTATACGCTAGTTGTAAGATAAGGGGTTGAAACAGAGGATGGTGGTATCCTGCCCACACGCCCTCACCCTGCCACTAAGGTCCCCTGTTGCCTCGCTGGACAGTTCCTATGCATGACACCCTGCTCTGCTTCAGAGTTTTCTTCAGGTGCACGAGGATCCTGAGTTTATTGACAGTGAAGAACAAAAGTGCTGGAGAATTAACACCTTCAGGAACAGCCCTCACTGATGAGAGAGGAATTGTACTATAGGTGCAGTACCATATATGATATAAGAAAAAGCATCAAGTTTCAGGATACACAGACCTTAATCTGAATCTTTGCTCTGTTGTTTGTTGGTCTGGTGACATAGAGCAAGACCTCTTTTTAAATATGAATTTGCACATGTATTAAAGGAGAGTAGTAATGCCTATAGGTATGTATATAATGCATGTTAAATTTTCAGCAACGGTGGCTACTACACACTCATAAGTAGCCACGATTATGATTATTGTTGTATCATTTATTATTATTTATAATATATATTACAACATTGTTTATTATTGTTGCATCATTTATCATTGGAAAATGACTACAACGAGTATTATTGTTCCCCTTTGGCTAATAAGGAAACTAGATTGAAACAGTCAAATAACATGTCTGAAGTCCTACAGATCATTCATGGAAGAGGCAAAATTCACACCAAACGTGTACAGCTACTGCACTCAGAGTCTTTCTATTACTCCTCTTTGCTGCTGGAAAAACACCAAGACTGGTGATGTGCAGGCAGCAACAGAATTCAAGCCCCCATGTGACATCATGAGTCCTGTCATGTGTCATTTAAACTTTCTTATCTGTCAAATGGTAAAAATAATAGTCTTTAATTGCCTTAAAAGGTTTTGTAAGAATTATACGAGTGAATATATATGTTTTTAGAACAGTGCCTGATACAATGTAGGTGCTCACTAAATCTTCTTTCTTATTATAATTTTGCTTACTATTAATTACATACACATTTACATGTGTATAAACATGCATATCCTAGTCTTACGAGTGGGACATCAAGCTTCCTAATGAAAAACCAAGACACGCACTTCTTCATACCACAGCGCTTGCCACACGACCATGTAGAGACACACATGAAAGATGTTTGGTAAGTATTTATTGTGTCTTCGAGTGAACAGAGTGTGGTGGTTTATGCCGTCTGTGGTGTACAGGGGTGGCCTTTTCCTAGGACTCTCGAAATTGGAGCAGAAACAAATCAACACGAGAGAGAGGCTGATGGGGTCAAATGGGAAGGGTATTGTAATTAAAGAAGGTGCTGGCCATGGGGCAGATATTCTGAACTGGTGACATTGATAAGGTGGGTCTGGTGCAAAAAACTTGGGGTTGGAACTTGACATTATTATTAATCATCTGTGTACACCTGGATGGCCTACTTACATGCATACATACATGGAGAAGAACATAGACATATGTCGCCAATTATAACAATGGGGTCACGATGATGATAATGGGTATTAGAGACAGACAGAGAGCAGGCAGGCAAAGAGAAGGTGGAAAATGTGAAATTAGAGGAGGCAATGAAATGGGGAGAGAGAGAGGGGAAGAGGTATGGTAAAAGACAGGTAGAAGACAGGGAGGACAGAAAGAAGAAAGAAAGGGAGAGAGGGAGGAAGGGAGAGAGGAAATTCAAAATATTTACTTATTAGATCTCCTGTATCACACTGTCCACTGTGCTTGTTATTCTTGTATATCCCTGTGCTAGTCCGCCTACCTAAAATGCCTCCTGCTTCTTCATAAATACAGTCATGTGTAGCTTAATGGTGGGAATATATTATGAAAAATGTGTCATTAGGCAGTTTTGTCATTGTGTGGAAATCATAGGTGCGCTCACACAAACCTAGATGGTACAGCCTATGACACACCTAGACTGTATGTGTAGAATAGACTATTGCCCCCAGGCTACAAACCTGTATAGCATACTGCTGTACTGAATACTGTAAGCAACTATAACACATTTGTAAGTACATGTGTACCTAAGCATATCTAAACATAGAAAGGGCAGAGTAAAAATACAAGATTTAAATACATGCTACACCTGCATAGGGCACTTATCATGAATGGAGCCTGCAGGACTGGAAGTTGCTCTGGGCGAGTCAGTGAGTGAGTGGTGAAGGTCTAGGATATTACTCTACACTAATAAAGGCTTTATAAGTACTATACACTTAGGCTACACTACATTTATTGACTTTTTTCTTTCTTCAATAATAAAGTATCTTTAGCTTACTATAACTTTTTTACTTTGTAAACTTTTTTTTTTAACTTTTGACTTCTTTGTCATAACACTTAAAACACAAATAGCATACAACTATACAAAAATATTTTCTTTCTTTATATCCTTTTGCTATAAGACTTTTTCTGTTTTTAAATTTATTATTATTTTTTACTTTTTAAACATTTTTTTCCTGAAAGCGAAGACACAAACATACACAGTAGATTAAGCTTACATGAATTCACGACATTAACATCACTATCTTCCACCTCCTCATGTTGTCCCACTGGAAGGTCTTCAGGGCCAACCACATGCAGGAGGTACCATCTTCTACCATAACAATGCCTTCTTCTGAGTTTTTTCCTAAAGAAAATGCTTGGGGCTTTTAATGAGGAGTAAGTTTATACCAGAGTCACCAAAATATGTGTGGATAAGGTATTGTACTAGGACCTTATGGTTACTACAACTTCATTAGGTCATAGAAATTATGCAGCTCCATTATAATCTTAGAGGACTACCGTCTACGCAGACCATTACCCTTACATGGTACATGACTGTATTCAAATCTGGATTATCCATTATGGTTTATTAGATCATGGCCTTTTTCTGTTTTTTCTTTTCTTTCCTTTTTTCTTTTTCTTTTTCTTTTTTTTTTTTTTTTTTTTTTTTTGACTGAGTCTTGCTCTGTCACTTAGGCTGGAGTGCAGTGGCGCGATCTCAGCTCACTGCAACCTCTGTCTCCCCAGTTCAAGCGACTCTCCTGCCTTAGCTTCCTGAGTAGCTGGGATTACAGGCATACACTACCATGCGCAGCTAATTTTTCTGTTTTTAGTAGAGATGGGGTTTCACCATGCTGGTCAGGCTGGTCAGGCTGGTCAGGAACCCCTGACCTTGTGATCCGCCTACCTTGGCCTCCCAAAGTGCCGGGATTATAGGCATGAGCCACCGTGCCCAGCCTCATGGCCATTTTTCCTTACTCCAACTTACAATGGTTTCTCCTTATTGAGTCTATGTACTACTTTTAAGATTATTAACCAAAGTAATAACCTTGGTTATTACTTAACATTGATTTTACAACAGATTTCCCCATTTCTAGCAAATTTTGCTAATGATACATTAATATATGTTAACCCAGTTTGTTAATTGTAACTCTCTAATATTTATTAAAGCTACAAATAAAATACTTCATATCTAGTATGATGACAGCTTCAGTAACACGACTACAAAAATTAAAAATACCATGGCTATATCCATGTTTAATGGACACCTTCTATAAAGTAACCCTTGGGGTAGTTATTCATTTATTTCAATAGTACTTCTCTCTTCACAGTGTGTCTAAATTGTCTTTAACAATTTTAGAGCTATCTTTTAGTTTTAATTCCCCTCTCAAAAAAAAAAAAGAATGATGCAGCTTAAATGTATCTATCTATTTATATTGTATATATAGATCAAGATCTTTATATTTAAAGATCAAGATCTATATATTATATATATTCTATATCTATATATCTATTCTTACAGAATAGAATTTATTGTGCATTATAATTGTATAGATAGACATTGAGCAACTATCTATATCTATCTCTGTGGAATATCTATGTGTATATATATATATAGAGAGAGAGAGAGAGAGAGAGCTAACATTCCGTAAGAACTCCTCATTATTGAAATATGTTGGACTTCTACACTTGCACCTAATGATTGACTTGTGAGGGGTTTTCACTGATTACTAAATATGCTACACTCTACCAGAAAGTTGTACTTTAACTTACATATTTCCTTTTGTAATGGTCTTGTCTTCTGAACATTGCAAACCCTTCTCCCTAAGCAATTGCCATGATCATATTATTTAGAAATCTATCATTAGTTCATCTAAAAATATATTTGCTGCTTTTTCTAGGTTCCGTACAACTCAAAAACTCTGTTCATTATCTTTCCTTTAGCATTGCTCACACTGTATTACGATATTGCGCCCAGCATCCAATGCCGCACCCTAATTCCCTGAACCATCGCCTTCCATCATCTTTACAGATTTCTAAAAGTAGGGACTTTAAATGTTTCTTAGTTTGTGTTATCTCCACTAACTATGGAAGTTAACACTGAGTAGCTGCTTGAAAGATGTGTGATGAATGAGGCAACAGGAGAATCACAACAGTCTCACAAAAGACAACTCAAAATCGCATTTGAAGAATAAAATGGTGAAACCTAAAGCAGTAAAGGAGTGGGCAATACATTGCTGGAAGAGTAGATAGAAATATTTAAATATCCTACTCAGATTACCAACTTAGTTAAAAAATGTATTTCTCAGTTTTTACAAAATATTGGACTGGGCACTATGGATCTCAGGCTAAAGGTCTTGGCTAAGAGTCCTGCCATATAAGAGAGTGTATGTTTCTCCATGTATTTCCCAAGATATGAAAATCCCCCTGACTTGTTTACTGTAATAGGATGTCCCACCTTTTATCTTCCTACTAACACATCATGACCTATCATAGACCACTGCTGGGGGAATTGTGCCTGTAATAGAAAATTACCGTGTCCCAGAACCCTTCGACGCCGACCACTACTGTTCTTAGTGTATGCTTGGAGGCAAGGGGAGGGTAAAACAATACCATGGTAACCTGGGAGCTTTATCAAACATCTCAGACCTAGCCTCTTCATCACCACGACTTGCAAAACCCATACTGTATATCAATATTAGCAGCAAAATCTGAACAAAATGTATATCCTGTGGATTTAGAAAAAGCATCCTGGAAAAACCTGACAATACCTCCTCACCTCTATACAAACTACTTTATTATAATCAGAATGACAACATTATTACTGTTTCTATCTATATTGATATGTTGATACATGTTGATGTCTTGGTTTTATCCCCGTGTATTGGTCATTTTGTTTTATCAGTATTTATGATGCTTTGACATCTTGAGGACCTTGCTGGCCAGGGAGACACTGCCTCTCCCAGGGCTAATTCCTAGAGAGAGCAAACAACATGCCTGCAAGCATGCATCTTATACACAAACCAATCAATCCAGAGCCCATCTCCCCCACTAACTCATTTATTTAACTCACACCCACCAACCCAGTATTTCTCTTGCCTTAAATAACTCAAGGCCAAGTATTAAATAACTGGAGACTACCCTTGTAGCACAGATACTGCCCACATTATTCAAACTATCCACTTCTAACTGGCTCAAGCTTGCCTACCTGGTTCACCCCATTCCTTTCCATGGAAGCTGCAACACAGCCACCCCACCACACTTTCCCCTTTCTCTTTCTGCCTCCTGACCAACCCTAGCACTCCTCCATGTGGCTCTGCATGGTATAATGTATCTCCTTTCTTGTGAACTGTAAGAAACAAAGTTTTCTTTCAAAGGCTGTCATTTCATGCCTGTCACCTTATCATACCTGATTAAAACAAAATCCCAGATACATTTTCAGACACCCAAAATGACAGTGACTAAGAAAAGATAAAAAAGGCACTTAGAGAGTGGTGAAGCCTAGATGCGTGGATGATGGTGCTGTGGGTTTTTTCTACTTTTAAAAAAGGCTGATTTAATTTATTTTGGTTACATATTCAGAAACAGGATTCGAGTTTTAATATTTTGAGGAACCTCTCTACTCTTTTCCATAATGGCTGTACCAAGTTGCATTCCCACCAGTAGTGTACAAGGGTTCCGTTTTCTGCACTTCCTCTCCGACATATGTTGTTCTTGTCTTTTTGATACTAGCCATCATATTATCAGCTGTGAAGTGACATCTCATTGTGGTTTTGATTTGCATTTCCCTGATGATCAGTGATGTTAAGCACCTTTTCGGGTACCTGTTGGACGTTTGTATGTCTTTTGTGGGGGAAAAAGAAAAGCCTATTCATATCCTTTGCCTGTTTTTTTAAGTGCTTTTCTTTTATCTTTTTTTTTGCTATTGAGTTATATTAATTCTTTTTATGCTTCAGATACTAAGCCTTCATCAGTCATATAGTTTAAAAACTTTTTTTTCCAATTCTGTAGATTGCCTTTTTATTTTGTGTATTGTGTCCTTTGCTGTACAGAAGTTTTTTAGTTTTATGTAGTCTCATTTTTTAATTTTTGCTCTTGTTGATCCTACTTTTGGTGCCATGTAAAAATATATATATTTTTTCAAGACCAATGTTAAGGAGATTTTTCCTCATGTTCCTTTCCTGGAGTTTACAGTCTCAGGTCTTATATTTAAGGTTTTAATCCATTTCAAGTTAATTTTTATATGGTGTAAGATAAAGGTCCAATTCTATTCTTTTGCGTGTGGATATTCAATTTTCCCAGCACAATTTATTGAATAAGCAACATTTTCCACATTATGTATTTTTGGAAATCTTGCCAAAGATTAGTTGATTAAATAAGCCTGGGTTTATTTCTGGCTTTTTTATTCCGTTCTATTGGTCTATGTGTTTGTTTTATGCCAGTATTATGCTTTTTTGATTACTACAGCTTTGCAATATAGTTTGAAATCAGAGAGTGTGATGGCTGCAGCTTTCTGCACTAGTGTTTACTGCAGTATTATTCACAATAGCCAAGATATGGAAACAACCTGCCTGTTAATACTTAAATGATTAAAGATATTGTGGCATATACACACGCAATTGGAAATTATTCAGCATTAAAAAAGATCATGCCATTTGTGACAATACAGAATAACCTAGAGGACGTTATGCCCATTTGAAATAAACAAGACACAGAAAGACAAATATTATACGATATAACTTATATGTGGAATCTAAAAAAGTCAAACTCATAGAAACAGAACGGTGGTTGGCAGGGGCTGGCGTGTGGAGGAAATGGAGAGTTGTTGGTTAAAGAGTACAAGCTTTCAGTCAGAAGATGATAAATTTGGGTGTTTTTTTTTTTTTTTTTTTTTTTTTTTTCTTTTTTGAAACAGAGTCTCGCTCTATCCCTCAGGCTGGAGTGCAGTTGCATGATCTTGGGGCACTGCAACCTCTGCCTCCTGGGTTCAAGCGATTCTCATTCCTCAGCCTCCCAAGTAGCTGGAATTACAGGTGCCCGCCACCATGACCAGCTAATTTTTGTATTTTTAGTAAAGATGGGGTTTCGCCATGTTGGCCAGACTGGTCTTGAACTCCTGACCTCAGGTGATCCACCCGCCTTAGCCTCCCAAAGTGCTGCAATAACAGGCATGAGCCACCACACTAGGCCCAAATTTTGGTGAACTAATGTACAGCATGATGACCGCAGTTATTCATACTGTGTTGTTTACTTGACGTTTGTTAAAATAGTAAACCTTAAGTGTCTTCATCAGATGTACATACATATACACACACAAAGGGTAACTATGTGCAGTGATAAGTGTGATTAATTTAATTGTGATAGTAATTACACAATGCACATGTTTATCAGATTTTACACTTTGAAAATAAATAATTTGTATTTGTCAATTGTTTCTTAATAAAGCTAAAAAAGGTTTATTTTAATCTATTAAATACCTCAATTCTCAGAGCAGTATCCAGTTCAACAGTAGTGACTATGTATACAAACACACACACACACAATGCATTATATACATGCATAATAAGCAAAGTACACAACTATGCATTTAGTTCTAATTACTCATCATATTAAAAATAAAACTACATCAATTATATATAAAAATCACCCATGAAATATCAGTCATAACTTCTAACCACCTGTAATTATACAAGGTAAAAATTGAGTCGCATTAGCCAACCCTTTCATCTGGAAGCTTCTTGAAGACACCAAAAGTAGTGCCAGTGACAGAAGCTCTCTTGTGCGTGCTCTTGAGTATACCTGATGAAGAATGCACCGTGGTCACTGCATTCACATCTGAGTCCACCATGAAGTCGCAGCTGGATTCCGTCAAGGTCCCATGGACAGTCACAGGCGCGACGGTGGCATGGCGCAGGGCAGCTTTCAGTGGTGCTATGTGGTTGTACTGGACGGAAGACATGCATCCAGCAAAACCCAAGGCGTTTGCTTTAGCAACTTCAGAATCCAAACCAAGATTCTCTGCAATGTAAAAGACAATCAGAAGTCCTTTACTTCTTTTTTTTCTCAAATTATGCTGGGTCCTCTTTGAGTAGTATCTAAAATTACAGAAACTACCTCGTTATTCTTTGAGTAAAGAAAACCGTCCCCTATTCCTCTTTATCTCCTTTCCCCAGCTCCACTCCCAACGCAAGCATCAATATGTCAGCCACATTTCATAGAAAACTGTCAGGGCCGTCTCTGCTTTGAGATAAAAAATATTCCAAACTTCTATATTTTCATTCATGTATTTTATGAACTGCAACAAAGACAATAAATCTGTTCTGTATTTTAGGTGTTTTATAAAATTTATATCACTATCCCCATCATCATTTATCTTTGGATGCTGGTGATTAGTGCAAGCACCCTACGATGTTCATTACAACACTTCACTTAAAAATGTAGCAAGAGAAAAAAGAATAAAGAGGTAGAGACATCAGAAGTCAACATTGTCCTTCCAAAGATTTATCATGTAAATTATTTTAAGTCACCTGTGTAGACTGACCTTCTATTCAAGATTTTCACCTGCTTGGTTCTGTCTGTGGAACTGATTGGTGTGCATGGGTTTTTTATGATAGCATTCAACTTCGTAAAGTATCTTTGAGACTTTATGAAAGATGAACGTGCAGTAATTTGGAATTCACAGCAAGATCAAATGTCTCATTTTCTTCAAGATTTGTGGTAAGATTACTCACTATTCTATTTCTTTTTGTTAAAAGAGTCATTTGAACAAACTGCTATGATGCAATTATATAAAACTGCAAAGCATAATGAGCCATTTTTTTCCTAAGGTGTAATAGTCTTAACATACCGAGATGGTTCGAATGGTTATTTATTAAGATAATTTGTTTGTTTTCTGAAAAGTGGTAGGGACTCTCTCATCTACCAGTGTAGATTATAATTTTATTTTGATTCCTAAATGGTCAAAGAGACTCCATTGATTTGTAAGCATGCATTATGTTGGCACCATTAAGAGATGTGATAAGGATATGGAAGAAAATGAGAAACTAACCTCCCTTAATAATGCCTTTTCTAAGTTTTGCTCTAATTTTACTCTCCTCCATCAACACCCATGTAAACTTAACCAAGTCATCATCTCTGTCTTTTTTACATAAAGAATGAAATCGTGTGTTAATGTTATGTGGCTGCTGTGACAAATTGCCATAAACTGAAATGACTTTAAACAGCTTAAAACACAAGTGTGCGATCTTGCAGTTCTGTGCGTTTGAAGTCTGCCATAGATCTCATTGGGTTAAAAATCAAGTATCAGCAAGGCTGCATTAATTCTAGAGACTCTGGAGGAATATTACATTGACTTGCCTTTTCTGGCTTCTAGAAACCACCCACACCCCAGGGCTTCTGTAGACTCCTTCTCTATTTCAAGGCAAGCAATATTACATTTCTCTGTGTCTTTCTTCCATACTCACTTCAACCTATAATTCTCTTCTATCTCCTTCTTTCACTTTTAAGGACCTTTTTGATTACACTGGGTTCATCCTGATAATACAGGATTGTTTTCCTATTTCAAATACAGCTGATAAGCAACATTAATTACTTTTGCAACTTTACTTCCTGTTTGACATATCGCCTAATGTATTCTTGGGTTCTGAAGATTATAACAGACACCTTTGTGCACTATAATTCTTTTTTTTTTTTTTTTTGAGACGGAGTCTCGCTGTGTCTCCCAGACTGGAGTGCAGTGGCGCGATCTCGGCTCACTGCAAGCTCCTCCCCCCGGGTTCACGCCAATCTCCTGCCTCAGCCTCCCGAGTAGCTGGGACTACAGGCGCCCGCCACCACGTCCGGCTAATTTTTTGTATTTTTAGTAGAGACAGGGTTTCACCGTGTTAGCCAGGATGGTCTCAATCTCCTGACCTCATGATCCACCCGCCTCGGCATCCCAAAGGGCTGGGATTACAGGCGTGAGCCACCATGCCAGGCCTGTGCACTATAATTCTATCTACAACTTCAGGTCTGAGATTTTGTGAGAACTTTCCCAAATATGATAATGAAAATCCAATAATAAAGTGAAGTGTCACTTCTTCAAATATAAAAGAACTCTGAGATGTATGAGAAAACTTCTGTCTTCCAAATATTCAAATATCTCATACAGCGCTGATATTATTTGTTACTTATTCATGAAAGGATCATATATGTTTGTTATCATGAGCATTAAAAGACTGTATCCCACATAAAGCATCTCACAAACAGCTTTAATGGGCTAGATGGTTTTTACTGGTGGCACCAGAACTCAGTGTATCCAGATACAATTCAGAATATACATTAGCTACAGATTGGTAGTTAGCAAGAGGTAGAGTTAAAGATCAGAAATATTTAGAGGAAGAGGCAGAAGACAAGGGAAGAGGAGCATAAACTGTCATGAGGTTTTTGCACTGTAGGACTTCAGAACATGAAAAGTGACAAGTCACTGTAGTTCGCCTGAAGGATCTAAGTCAACATTGCCAGCTCTCATTCCCAGGACTCAATGGGAAAGAAGCCTACATAGTGTCAAGGATCTTGGAGGACATCACTATAGTGACTGTCATGACACACTCCAGATGTAAGAATAGGCACAAAGATAAGTTGGGGGAAATGCCAGCAAATGACATTCTCTCCTTGAATGAAGAGATGTTTTAAATAAAGCCCTATCTCTAGGGAAGTGTGCTTCTTCCAAATGTATTATAAGGACATAAACCTTGAGGTGTTTCTGAAAAGAAATGCAAAGAACAAGAATCCCTGATAGAAGAAAATATTCTCCGCATGAAGCTCAAGATCATGATTTCTCTGATTCTTACACAGATGGAGAGGAAAAAAACAAAAATAAGACAAAAGTTAGAAAGGTTCTAAATGATTTTAGTTTCTTATAATAGTGTTAGCTAATATGTAGTATGCTATAATAATTTGCTAAAAACAATAATTTTAAAGCTGCAAAATACTCAACATTCACCACTCACTGAGTAGCTACATGCAAATGCAATAATTTTTGTCGAAGAATTATTTCTATTCCCCTCAAAAGTTATTGTAGTTATGTGTTCTCAACCTTCAAAATTTTCAGATGAAGTAACTGGGACTCAAAGAAGTTCAAAGATATACTGAAAATCACATAGCAGGGTTGAGATTTAAACCCAAGACTTTATGATTTTAAATGCCAAACTGTATCTAAGCAATGCAGCCTCCAAAAAAAAAAAAAAAACCCTCGAAAATATCTCTTGTATACAGTAAAATAATTTTACATAAATTATCTTTAAAAATGCGTTGCAAAATCTAAGGAAAGCACAAGTTATTTTGGTTAAATGCCTCACAGAATTCACTGAACTCTATATTATATTAAAGACAATTTCCTAATTCATTTTTCTGTTTTTAGGTTAAAATTACATTAGATTCATATGGAGTTAGATGAGGGGACTGTTTTATGGGCTGTGCTAGAGAATGGATGTTGAAGACAAACTTAATAGTGAATATGGCTCCTCAAAGGCTGACAAAATGGGAATGCAAGCAAAGGCGACACCACTGAAAAATACCAGTGTTCCCTGTTTCGCTTTCCCAAGATTTTCTACTAACACAAAAATCTTATCCAAAAAAAGAATTACAGTGTTCAAAAGACTTGTCACTGTCTTAAGAAACCAAAGGTATCTTGGAAAGGAAAAACAACAGCATATCCAAATGACTTATTTGAAATTGACTTAGTTTCTCTTACTCAATACTTTTTAAATATTATCAAAATATGGTTCTTGATTCTCTTTTGACCTAGCCCCGTGCCCTCCAAGGGTGATGCCAAAACAGCATGAGTTGCTGATAGGTACAGACTGGAAACTAGGCCTACCTAAGTTGATGAATCATGAACTTGCACATATGATATCTGTTTCTACATTTCTTCAATTTTATCCACTATGAAATAGGGATAATAGTACCTACCACATGAACTGTGTCAGAAACAAATACAATAATATAAGTTGAATTTATAACTCAATGACTGTTAATGCATCTTTGCTGTTTTATGTATTTATTTGTTTTTTGTATATATTTATATTGTACAAGATGATGTTTTGATATATGCATACATTGTAGAATGGCTAAGTCACGCTGTTTAATGTAACATGGGGGTTTACCTTACATACCATTTTTGTGTGTTGTGAAAAAAACTTGAAACCTACTCTCAGCAATTTTCAAATATATAATATATTATTCTTAACTGCAGTCGCCATGATGTACAATAGGTCCCTTGAACTTATTCTCCAGAACTTATTTTCCAGTTTAACTAAATATTCATCCTTTGACTAACATCTCGCCATAATAAAAGCATACTGTTAGGAGGAGGAGGCGGGGGGAGGGGTAGTTGGCACTAATAGCAAAATCTTTTACTCCTCCTCCTATCCATCAGTTCCAAACTCTGTTGCCTGGCTTCAGTGCCCCTCAACATGCCCAATTATTGTTGCATTTAGAACTATGGTGTAGACACTAATATGCTTGCTGTGGAAATCTACATTTCCACTTACTACTGATTTACAATTGAACAAATGTAGCACTCAAATTTTGAATGACTTAGTTAATTCATTTTAAACTAACTTTTTTGGTATTTAAAATTTGGCTTTCTACATTATTTTGCAAACACCTTTATTTCTTGTAAGTAAAGCTATGCTCCTCTATTAAATCTAGTAGACCTGTGATGCCCGAGAAACTAGCACAGAGCCAATTGTAGCCTCAGAATGCACAATACTTTACACATTCGCAATTGTTTGACAGGAAGAGAGTGATGGAATGAATCCAGGCTAGTTTTGTGCAGGCAGGTTTGTGTGTGTATGTGTGTGTGTGTGTGTGTTTTATATGAAAGAAAGATGAAAAGATCAGCAATTTGCTAAAAACAGACATTGCTCGAGATTGTAACATGACATTTTCTATGTGTGAAAAGTTACTTATGACACTTGAATCCTGAAGTGTAACAATGCAAAGCTGTGCAGACCCATACAACAGGGGGCTTATAAGAGTAAAATGTTATATCAAGATAAAATAGAAATAAGTGGAATAATGTTAATGGAAGGTATAAGAAGTATACACAAGTAAAACTTTTTCCCTCTGGAGTTCATTGTGGCTTTCAGGTAAGGGACAAATGGTTTGAAAACTTAACTACAAGGAGGACCCAAAGTCCAAGAAATAAATAAATCTTTCAGTCCTGAAAGAGGATTGTCAAATTTGGTTAAACACACACACACACACACACACACACACACACACACATCACACTTGGCATTTGCTTACTACTTTTATGTTTATCTTGGTACGCTCATTTGTATGTACTATGTAAATATTTTTCTTTATAAAGTGAGAAAGTGAGATAATTATACACAACTTCCAGTTTGGAAAGACAAGACACATAAGGTCAAGTAATTGTTTAAAGTAAATTAACCAGTCCATGGTCAATTCAGGCCTGAAACCTAGGTTTCATGGCCATATCTCCCCTTTTATTTTCTATTATGCTATGCCTGACACTTTTCTGTAGGTATGGATCGTTGATAAGCTAAACACAATTTTATTTCTCTAGCCTGACTTAACAGTCATTCACTCCCTAACACCCAGTCTCCCACCTACACATCCAACCTGTGTATGATCTGAACTAACTTGCTCAGACATGATTCTCTCTGCCTGGAAGACTGTTCTGTCCCTTGATGACCTGGATAACTTCTGTACCTGCTCTGCAAAACATACATCTAATGATTGGCCACCTAGACAGCCACAGCTCCATGTTGAATATGGGACTTACAGTGACTAGTAAACGCATTCTTCCTATCTCTGTGAACTTTCAATGATTTTGGAGGATGAATTTAGCAGACCAACAACAATTACAGGCAATACATCTTACAGTAGAGGGAGATCATTATGTCCATGGGAACATAAAAGAGACCCCTGGCAAATCTAGGGTAATAGTGATCAAATTGAGAGTGCAAAATAACTTTCAGGAAAATGTATTAACATGTATATTGATGGATCTCTACTCATTCAGAAGGTGTGGTTGGGGATGGTGTGCAAAAATCTGCAATTTAAAGAACACATTCTCAGGTAATTATGATATAGATGGTTCATGGAACACATTTTGGGAAACACTGATTTTAGAAAGATTGCTTGAAATAAATGCATTTAAATAAAGGCTTAAACGATGAATAGAAGATGGTTACATGTTTCAGGAACAAAACAAAACCTTTACAAAGTAAAGAGGGAAGTAATGTGTCACATTTAAGACACTGAAAATGAAGTTAACTCTGTCTGAAATAAGGCAAAAGATGACACTGAAGACATATGTACAAGTCACATTGAGTTAAAGAACTTCAATATTCCTGGCCAGGTACGGTGGCTCATGCCTGTAATCCTAGCATTTTGGGAGGCCAAGGCATGTGGATCACCTGAAGTCAGGAGTTCGAGACCAGCCTGGACAACATAGTGAAACCCCGTCTCTACTAAAAATACAGAAATTAGGTCGGTGTGGTGGCATACACCTGTAATCCCAGCTACTCGGGAGGCTAAGGGAGGAGACTCACTTGAACCTAGGAGGTGGAGGTTGCAGTGAGCTGAGATGGGGTCACTGTACTCCAGCCTGGGTGACAAGAGCAAAACTCTGTCTCAAAACAAACCAAAAAAAAAAAAAAAAAAAAAAAAAGAACTTCCATATTCCTAAGGCATTTTGCGTAATTCTATTAGGCTGCCTTTGCTTTGCCATTTTGTCTGTCCTCCCCTTCTTGCTTTAAGAAAGGCTGTCCTTTTCAAGACTTCATTCACATCAACCAGAACATAGTGCCCAATACAGAGTGTCAAGCCAATGTCAGGAACATAAATTAGTGAATGAAAAGATAAATATCTCTTAATATCAACAATAATGGCACCTAATCAATGATATTCCTCTGTGTGTGTGTGTGCATTTCAAACTTCTTCATCTTTGACCTTGATAAACATATAGTTTCTTTACTTTTATATTTACATCCACAACATGTTATTCAGAACTCTCTCTTTGATGAAGCAAGCCAAGTTCTGATTAGAACTTCATTAATATTTCTTACAACTCTGCCAGGAGTGCACAGGGAATATTTCCTTCCATTATTCTCAACATTTGATACCTAAAACCAAATGAACTGTTGATATGGAACCTGAATGGCAACGCAAGCCTGGTTGCCACACATCACGATGTCTGTTCTGTTTACAGTGACCCCACAAGCCTTACAAGGCAGGGCCTGTGCACTGACTCTTCACACTGTCCACTGGCCTTCCCCCAAGCATTGCATGACAGGTTCCTTTTTTTCAGGTGCCAGACTGAAAGTCCTTTCCTCACAGAGGACTTCCTTGGGCACCTTCCTAAGGAGCACTCCTCCCTCCTCCCACTGTCTGATTCTCTACCACTAAAAACAGTTGATTTCCCTTCTGATTCTTTCACTAACTTCATAATTGCATGTGTGTCCCTGTGTGTGGTTATTGAGTCTTCTTTTATGTACCACTCTAGATCATCAGTTTCATGAAGAAAGGGTTCCTGTTTTGCTTATAACTAACAACCTATTTCTCTATTTTTTTGAGACAGGGTCTTGCTCTGTCACCCAGGCTGGAATGAAATGGTAAGATCATGGTTCACTGCAGCCTCATCCTCCCAGGTTCAAGCGCTGCTCCCAACTCAGCCTCCCCAGTGGCAAGGACTACAGGCACATGCCACCACACCTGGCTACTTTTTAAAATTTGTTGTGGAGAAGAGGTCTCACTATGTTGCCAAGTTGGTCTCTAAATCCTGGGCTCAAGCAATCCTTCCTGACCTCAGACTTCTAAAGTGCTGGGATTACAAATGTCAGCCACCATACCTGGTGCTACTTCTTAGCAAAGCACCTTGGTGGACACAGAAGTTGGGAAATAAATGATTTTGAAAGATCAAATGGGTCCACATTGCATAAGGCCTGGCACTTCACAGGTCTTCCATGAGTCTTCCTATATAAAAATGCACACATACTGACAGATAAAAGGATGAAGAAGTAGATAGATGATAGATGGATATCAATGATACAAGAAGTCAAAAAAAAAAAAAAAAAGAAAAACATAACCAAGTCAATTCAGTAAACAAACCTTCTACCACTTGAGGATTCATTATTTCAGCTGAACAGCTAACTACCTGGCTAAATTAATTTTTCACTTTTTAATTGGGTTGCTTGATAACATGCATTATGTAAAGGCCCCCAGATGGATGTAAGACAGTGAGTGCTGAATCGGTAAAACCTTAGCTATATATCCAAGTTAAAAACTCCTAGGGATTATACTCCTAATGCCAATTCTTCTTATTTTTATATAAAAATCACTTTGTTGGCATTAAGATTGGGACTTGAAGGCCAGGTACGGTGGCTCACTCCTATAATCCCAGCACTTTGGGAAGCCAAGGCAAGAGGATTGCTTGATCCTGGGGGTTCAAAACCAGCTCTGGCAAAATGGCTAGACTCATCTCTATAAAGAATTTAAAAATTAGGCAGGTGTGGTGGTGTGTTTCTGTAGTCCCAATTGCTCAGCTGGCTGAGGCGGGAGGATCATTTGAACCTCGGAGATCGAGGCTGCAGTGAGCCATGGTCAGGCCATTGCATTCCTACCTCGGTGACAGAGCAAGATTTTGTCTTAAAAAAGAAAAAACGGGATTTGCAAGTTGATAGAAAATCTCATTTCTTTGGGACTGAAAGAAACAAAAATAATTATCCTAGCTTGTTCATTATTTACTTGATGTGGAGTCAGAATAAATGACACGTGTACTGGTTTACACCTATGTTGTTTACTTTATTAAAGGAAATGAGCAAAACAAGGGTACTGCATATTCCAAGAGAGATTTTGTTTTTAGAAA
The DNA here is from genome assembly GCF_007565055.1 of Rhinopithecus roxellana. Taxonomy (NCBI): domain Eukaryota; kingdom Metazoa; phylum Chordata; class Mammalia; order Primates; family Cercopithecidae; genus Rhinopithecus; species Rhinopithecus roxellana. Next base: position 15,591,941 of record NC_044562.1, on the reverse strand, counting down.
AGCTTAAAATTAATCATAGAAAGACATCCTAGGATATATTTATTATATATTATTAAGGATAAATATATCCTTAACTTTGGTGAAGTTAAGAATGCCAAAAAAATGTAAAAGTGATATTCGGCATCTTCAGTGACTTAATATTATCTCCTTTTTATTGCAGATGTAAGCATATTGCAAATTTTATTTGTCAAAAGTCTTTCTAAAACAAGTAACAGAAAATCCAACCTATAGGGATCTATCTAAACAATACTGGGGTTGCTTATCTCACATACCAAGGTATGGAAAGGAAAGGAAAACTCTGTACAGAACATTAGGGCTCCCCTCTGTGGGGCTCTTTCATTTTATTGTCAGGCTGGAATAGGGTGAGTATGCAGTTCCAGGCATTACATTCAGATGCAACAATGTCCGGCAGCAAAAACAGACAAACCAACCAACCAAGTGTGTCTGTCTCATCCTGTGTCTCTATTTAAAAATGGAATGTCCTGACTCAGAATCTGAAACGCTCGGTCACCTTGCAAGATTTCTCTAATTGGTCAGATTGTGTCACAGTTTATACCTCCACCAATCGCTGGCAAAGGAAATGAACCATAGTCTTTTGCTCAGACCAGCAGTGTTCAAACTTTTTGGTCTCAAGATTCCTTTCGACTTTAAAAATCCTAAAGAGGTTTGGGATATCTGTATTTTATTATCTATCAGTGTCAACTTTGTCCTGAATGAAAACTGAGAGAATTTGAAAACAAGAGCCCACAGCACACATTCCATCAGCTATCCCAGGGATAGCATCATCAGGTACGGCATAGCCTCTGAAAAACTCCTCTATGTATATGTAAGAGAATGAGTGTAAAAAAGGCAAATAATGTCTATTATAAAAATAAAGACAGTTTAGATCTAATGGATTCCTTAAAAGGATCTCAAAATCATGACCCCTGGACAAAACTTGAGAATCACTGGATCACATTGTTAGAAGGAATCTTCAGGGATGTCAGATGGAACAACCTTCTCAGTAGCATATGACTTCAGTGAAGAGCGTGAATAGTTGCACAGAATTGGAATTCTGTTGGTAAAGGAAAGGGAGTCAAAATGGATGTGGGTAGGCCACCAACAGTCAGTTACACACATGTAAGCCAATCTTTGAAAACCAAGTGAGAGTTTTTTTTTTTTTTTTTTTTTTTTTTTTGAGACGGAGTCTCGCTCTGTTGCCCAGGCTGGAGTGCAGTGGTGTGATCTTGGCTCACTGCAAGCTCCACCTCCCGGGTTCACGCCATTCTCCTGCCTCAGCCTCCCCAGTAGTTGGGACTACAGGCACCCGCCACCAAGTCCAGCTAATTCTTTTTTTTTTTTTTTTTTTTTTTTTTTTTCAGTAGAGACAGGGTTTCACTGTGTTAGCCAGGATGGTCTTTATCTCCTGACCTTGTGATCTGCCCGCGTCTGCCTCCCAAAGTGCTGGGATTACAGGCGTGAGCCACCGTGCCCGGTCAAGTGAGATTTTTTAACACATATGTAGTAAAACACATATGATATATGTGTTTAAAATGTGGTCATTTTTGATGAGTTATATCTAACTGCTATACATATTCTGATGTCTAATACATATATGTAATTTTGTCATATACATTTTTATGAAATATACTTTTTACAATTTAAAAGTCAGTTATTTCTGATGAGTCACATACTGGCCTCTATAAAGATCCAGAGAGTCTAAGTTGAATGACTTAAATTTGACTGTTATCAATTTGTAAAAGTGGAACTATTCTCTGGGGACTGCAGTCCAGCTGCCCCCCCCCAAAAAAATGGCCCCACAGTTGACCATTATATATAGCATCCAGTGCTGCTTGCCTTTTTGTGTTTTATAGTGCCAAGTCTCCTGCATTCTGATGCTAACCTGTAACAGTTTGTCTCACACTACCAGGCAATATTACATTGCACTCAGGATGCCCTTTGTAGTTAGTGCTCCATAATAATACTAGGAGACACTAATTATGGAGCTTCTACCAGGTTAAGTGAACCATCATGCAGAGAAATGGCACACAGTAGCATTAGGACTTGGAAAGACAACGCCCTGCTTTGATGACAAATTTTAAAGGTCATGGAACTACCACAGTTCTTATTAAGATTGCTTTACCCAGTTTCAGCTTGTGTAGTCAGTCTTACCATCCTGCTGTACTGAGTAAAATGAAGACTGTCTGCATAACATTTCTCACAAATGGATCTCTAATGTGCACTAAATTCTGCTTTAAGGGCCTGATGACATTGGACCATCTTCTGTGTTACTCTGCCCATTTTAAAGACAAAGAAATGGAAACAAAAGGGGTTAAATAATGTGCCCAAAATAGCAGCCAGCAAGTGGTAGAGCTGAGATTTGAACCCAGCCCCTGGGTACCCAATCCCAGCCTGTAGGATGGTACACTGGCTTCCTTCTGTAATTGTTAATGCTCCTAGTGAATGAATCTTTAAATTCTCTTCTGTGTACTTTTCTCATAATTTAGTGATCATTTCCCCCCCGAACTTATTAACCACCTTCAGCAAAGTTTGCCCATTCCAGAGAGTCAAACACCCTTCCTTCCTAATGAACTTGTTAACTGACTGGCAACCTAATGAGGTAATAATGCGTGATGACTGCTTACTGTGCTCTTCTTCAAGATGGCATATTTATATTTTTAAAGTCTCCAGTGCCTTCATACAAAGAAAAAACCTATTTCTGGGATTTCTGTACAGGAGGCATTTTGGAACTAGTGTGTTTTGCAGCCCGCTTCAAATCACACCGCAAATTCCATTCAGTAAATACTAACTGAGGTCGAACTGAGCACAAAACATTGGATATTGTGTCTGCATAAAGACTGCCTGCTTAGCTCTTCAAGCGAGCATGCCACAATTACAGTATAGCACTCACCAGCAGGGCTTGGCCCAGTCCAGAAGCCTCCTCCTGCCGAAAACTTCCCGCCCAGCTCAGTTTAAAGAGAATTGCCCCTTCTCTGCATCCTACAGAATTCTTTATCCAGAGCTCTTGCCTCAGAACTCAAGTTACACTTTTCTTGTTTTGTCTCTTGAATTTTTTTCTCTGCTACATGATAAGGTGGCTGCCAGTATAATGGATCTCAAAGAGCTCAAACTGGTTTCAGTGACCCAAATGTGAGAAAATATAAATTCATCCATTGACTTTTCTGTAGGGCAAGGAAACCCTAAGGGATTGTCCAGCTCACAGAGTCATCAGTGCTTGGAAATTTGTGTCATTGTTCTTCTAGTACAGCTGTTCATTTTGCTATAATGGTAGCATTTCCTTCCTAGTTTCTCCATCTGATTCCAGAAAGTACGAAAACATAAATCATCCTCATAAGATAAATTTACATTTGACTGCATATATCAAGAAGAAAAGAGTGGCTCAAATAAAATCAGAGTTTAGTTCATTTGTGGTTAATGAGAAGTCTGATATTAGGCAGTCCAAGGGTGGTATCTTGTTTCTAGATCATCAGAGGCCCAGAATTCTTTCTAGATTTATACTCCCCTCTCCATAGACTCTAGCCTTAGACAGCCTTAATGACTTTAGAAGCTCTAGACATTACTCCTATATTCCAGGGAGAAGAAAGCAGGGAGGGTGAAGGGCACATATTTGTGAAGTTGGGACATTTGGAAAACTCTAGTGACTTCTGCTTGTAGCACATGGTCCAGGACAATGTCACATGGCCATTCTTAACTCAAGGGAGGCTAGGAAATGTACTGTTTTTAACTGGGAATATTATTCCATCATAAACAAAAACAACAAACCACGAACACCATTGTGTTTTATTAAGAAAAAAAGAGTGAATATTGAATGTTGGATAGGCTGTCAACAGTACCTGCCTCAACTCTCTTTTAACAAATAAACTTTCTTCTTCTCTACACCTGCCATCAACTAAATATGTACACAGTTTCCCCTTTAGAACAGGTTTTTATCACCAATGAATCAGACTTCCAGGGTTCAACATTAACATTGTATCCTTGGACAAATTACATGATGTCTTTTGGGCTCAGTTTCCTTATCTATCAAATGGGGATGAATATAGTGCCTGCATATAGTAGATCAAAAAGGACAGTAATCGTCATCATCATCATGCCCTTCACTGAGAGATGGGGTCTATTTCCCTTCTTCTTGAATCCGAGCTGACTTGTGACTGCTTTCTCCACTGGAACACACTGAAAATCATTCTCTGCCAGTTCTGAGACTAACTTTCAAGAGGGCTGGTAGTTTCTGCCTACTAGAGAGAATGTGTGGAGAGGTCCTAAGACTAAATGGAGAATGAAAGGCTAGCCGAGCTCAGCCTTCCAGATATCCCCATCAAGGCACCCAGCATGTGTGCAAATTCACTTAGATCCTCCAGACTATCCCAGACACTAACCAAATAACACCAAGTGACTGAGACTTAATCAATGTCACAAGTAGCTGAAGAACTCTAGTAGGCTCTGCCCAACTTTCTAACCCACAAAATGGTGAGATATTGTAAAATGGATACTGATTTAAGCTACCAAATTATGAGGTGGTTTAATACAACACACACAATAGATACTCAGAATTCTACCACATACTTTTTTTGTGTGAGCATTAAAATGTAATAATGAAGGTAAAGCTCTTTTTAGCTCATTGCCTGGCACATGCTAAATACACAGCACTGTTTAGTTTATACATTATGTTCTAAGATCTACCATGTCTGTCTGTAGAAGGAGACTCCCCACCTATGTAGGTCTCTATATACTTACCAGCTCATAACTAAGGCAGGTCTAATTAGTCTTTCAGCTGGCATTTTACTTTGATTCAGCTATTTTTACTACTCCTTCAAACTTCCTGCACTAACGTATTGTCTGTCTAAGATCAGAAGATCTATGAAATGGGGTTTATGCCTTATATGCCTTTTATTTAAGGCTACATCATATAGTGGAATAACTATATTGTTGGCATCAAGCAAATCTGTCTTTGCATACCAGGTCAGCCAATTGACGAATGGATGGTGACTCTTATAGTTTAAATTTGCTCTGAAGCAGATACCAAGGCAGGCATTAGCGTGCAAGTAGTTCATTTGAGAAATGATGAAAGCACTGACAGGGTGGTGGGCAGAGATAAGGAGGGGAAGGAAACATTAAGGAGACCAACCAGCCAATGAAGAACACAATCAGAGTTATCCCTATGGATGGTGAGGGAGCTACGATATTAATGCATCAGCTCACATTATAATTGACTTAAGATAATTCCCAGGAGGAAGCAAAACCTGGGCACTTCTGGGTTGCCATACAGATAGGGAAAACAAGCTTCTGCGACCAGAGAAAGACTTTAGCAACATTTCAGGTGTGGAGATTGTAACTGAGCTGGCATTGAAGTGGTAAAGGCAGGGGCTATGACAGAGCACCAACAGCATGTACTAGACAAACCTTGGTCAAGATACTGAACATTGATTTTCTCACCTCTCAAATCAGGATAAAAACAATAAATCTAAAGAGTTATTCTCCTGAAATCTATGTATATTATTTCTAATACTCCCAAAGTTCTACCCTTACAGAATTTACAGATATAAGTCAATAAAGTTGAAGAAATAGCTGGGGTCAAATAAATGCCAGTTGACTAAAATAGAGTAATTCTTCTAAAAAATGACAGTATATGACTGTCTTTGAAATATTTATTCCATCATCTTAGCACATATAACAGTGGTGATAATACTGTTTTGGTTTAAATCACTCAAATACTTTAACAAAAACAAAAAAAATTACTGATCCAGGACAAACCTTATGTGAAATGATAATAAAAACCAAAAGGACTTGCCACTATTTTCACTATTTTTATCATAATAATTACTGGCATTAGCACTAACAGATAAGAAGTGTATTTGCATTTTAGTTTAATCAATAAACACCAGCTATATCATAAAGGAGCACTTGAGTGAATGCCTACAAAAATACTTTATGCTAAAATCAAAAGCATAAAATTTAGAAAAGAGTTGAGAAAAGAGCTCTCAAGGAAAAGACAAGGAAAATGCTATATTTAAAAACCCTATCTCACTCCATATTCAATAAATGGCACTGGGATAGCTGACTATCCATATGTAGAAGAATGAAACTGGACCCCTACTTTTCACAATATACAAGAATTAACTCAAGGCAGATTAAATATTAAATGTAAGGCTGACTATGGTAGTTCAAGCCTGGAATTCCAGCACTTTGGGAGGCCAAGGCAGGAGGATAACTTGAGGTCAGGAGTTGGAGACCAACATGGTGAAACTCCGTCTCTACTACAAATACAAAAATTAGCCAGGCATGATGATGCATGCTTGTAGTCCCAGCTACTTGGGAGGCTGAGGCAGGAGAATCACTTGAACCTGGGAGGCAGAGGTTGCAGTAAGCTGAGATTGAGCCTGGGTGCCTGGGTGACAAAGTGAGATTCTCTCTCTCTCTCTCTCAAAAAAAAAAAAAAAAAAAAAAGAGTAATGCAAGACCTGAAACTATAAGAATCTTAAAAGAAAAGCTAGGAACACCATTTCAGACGTCAGACTTGAAAAATAATTTATGATCACATCCTCAAAAGCAATTGCGACAAAAACAAAAATTGACAAAGGCAACCCAATTAAACTAAAGAGCTTCTGCACGGCAAAGAAAATCAACAGGGTAAATAGACAGCCTACACACAATGGGAGAAAATATATGCAAACTATGCATCTGACAAAGGTATGATATTTAGAATTTATAAGAAACTTCAACAAATCAGCAAGCTAAAAATAGCTAACTTTACTAAAAAAAAAAAGGGCAAAGGACATGATCAGACATTTCTCAAAAGAATACATACAAGTGACAGACTTATGAAAAAACGCTCAACATCACTAATTGTTAGAGAGATGCAAATTAAAACCACAATGAGATACCATCTCATGCAAATCAGAATATCTATTATTAAAAAGTCAAAAAACAACAAACGTTGATGAGGCTTGGAGAAAAGAAGAAGCTTATTCACTGTTGGTAGAGATCCAAATTAGTTCAGCCACTGTGGGGAGTAGTTTGGAGAGTCCTCAAAGAAATTAAAACAGAACTACCATTCAACACAGCAATCCCATTATTAGGTGTATATATAAAAAAACAAAAAAAAAATTGTTTTACCAAAAAGACACATGTGCTCATATGTTCATTATAGCACTGTTCACAATAGCAAAGACATGGAATCTACCTACATGCCCATCAATGGTGGACTGGATAAGGAAAATGTGGTACATATACACTATTGAATACTATACAGCCATAAAACAGAATGAAATCAAGTCCTCTGCAGCAACGTGGATACAGTTGGAGGTCATGATCCTAAATGAATTAACACAGGACCAGAAAACCAAACACTGCATGTTCTCACTTATAAGTGGGAGCTAAACATTAGGATGGACAAAAAGATGGCAAAAATAGACACCGAGGACTATTAAAAGGGGGAAAGGGTTGAAAAACTCCCTGTCAAATACTATACTCAATACTAGGTGATGGGATCAATTATATCCCAAACCTGAGCATCAGGCAATATATCCACGTGACAAATCTGCACAGGTGCCCTCTGTATCTAAGATACTATAAAAGCTAAAATTATTTTAAAAGAAAAATAAACCAGTCTTCTTTAAAAAAAAGTCATTCGTGACTTCTCATTACATTTTAGATAAAGGAAAACAAAAAACAATCCTGGCTTTTCAGGTCTTGGACTTGCCTTTGTGTCCCATTCCACCTCCACTGCCTGACATTACAGGGCCTGGCTCTGCAAGACCAGGCTGTCCACGGGGTCTCCTATGCCAGGAATTAAAATGCGGTAAAACAGAGAGAATAGGAGACGTGAAGTTTCTTTTCTGCCAAGTTTTCTTTCTAGCCTGAATTTCACGGGAGTTCTTTCTTTCATCTTCATTTTCAGATTCCCCAGCTATAATTGCCTCCATATGGCACCTACATATTCAGCAGTCACTCTGCACTAAGCAGTGTGTGTAAAACCATATAATACATACATCCAGAGTTATTTAATCATCAAAACAACTCTGGTAGGTTGCAATGATGATTCCTGGTTTTCAGATAAGAAAACTGAAGCCAGATAAAAGGAGGAACTTGCCAGGGTCTCAGCTACCTGTGGTTGAGCCAAGCTTCAGGCTCTGTCTGTCCAACGTCAGGTCTCAAGCTCTCACCATTATACTGTCCTACCACCGTCACATATGCAAGTGTCAGCTCTCACTGCCAGATATGTTTCTACTGATGCTTAATAATAAGCATCTCCCTCCCAAAGGAACAGAAAGGAATTAGAAACAGATAATATCTGGGGAGCAGGGAGGAATGGTTAACTACGGTAGAAAAGTATGTTAACTCATCCCTCACCATCTATAGAAGCCCTGGTTAGAAGGGGTTTTTATATTACTTATGACCACTGAAGATGTGTGTCCAAGAGATGTAGTAAGCTGAAATCTGAACTCAGTGCTCTTCAAGTTTATTGACACGTTGAGATGCAAACTGCAATTGCTCATAACTTAGATGTAACTTGTAGAATTCTAGAGCTTCCAGAAGCAGAGCACAAAGAAAGATAAAAGTTTAATACCTTATTTATAGAAAAGGGAGCCATCTTTTTCTGATGAACATCTAGATGATGAGGGGCAATTTCAGAACTGAAACCTCCACTGTATGAGTCTAGGTTCTCCAGAATAACAGAACCAACAGGATTATATATACATATGGTATAAGGAATTAGCTCATATATCATGGGGGTGGAAAAGTCCCCAGACCTGCAGTCAGCAAGCAGGAGATCCAGGAGGTCTGAGGGTGTAAATTCCAGTCCTAAAGCTAGATGGCTGTACCTCCAGGAGAGTTAATGTTTCTGTTTGAGTCCAAAGGTAGAGAAAGACCAGTGCTCCAGTTTGAGGGCGGTTGGCAGGAGAAGTTCCCTCTTACTCAGCCTTTTGATTCTCTTCAGGTCTTCAGCTGATTGAGTGAAGCCCACCCACAGTGGGGAGGACAATCTGCTTTACTTATCTACCAGTGCTAATGCTGACTACATCTGGAAACCTCCTTCCAGACACACTCAGAATAGTGTTGAACCAAATGTCTGGGCACCCCATAGCCCAGCCAAGCTGACACCTAAAATTACTCATAACAGCCACTTCATAAGTGAGTCAACTAATTTTCTTCTTCCTCCCCTTGATTCCAATTTTCTCCTCCTAACCTCACACAAGGAAATTCTTATCAAATATCAGAGTTTCAAAATGAGTCAACCACAAAGATACAAGATGGATATAAATGATGCATAATCAAACTTTTTCCTACGCATATGATAAAAAAAAATTACTGTGATCTTTCAAAAAAAAATTAGATAGGATGAAGTCCTGAGCAATTTTCAGGCAAAGATTTTACCAAAGAATACAAGGGGGAATGAGAAGTCCTGATTTGAGATCCTGAGTCTCATCCATTACATAGCTCAGCTCTTTGGATTTCCCTGTTCTCTCTCTTAAAGACTTTGGCATGGACAACTTTGAGTCCCAGATTCCTTCAACCTGTCCCTCCTAAATTGCAACTAAGAGCTTACATAGCTTTAGTCACCACAGTACTATAAGTTAGTACTGTCAAAAGTGCTGTCAAAAAGGTTTCGGGATCCACATAACAATCCTACTCCAGAGTCCAGACTAAAATAGACGTTGGTGGCATAAGACTCCAAATTCCTTTTTTTTCCACTATGCCAAGGAAAAGGAAAAAGATGAGGAGTATCCAGGATGACCACACACAGAAGTAATGATATATTTCAAATGAGAATGAGAGCTCATTAACAGTCAAAATGGCTGGGTACATGTTTGCAGCTGGCAGTCAATGAAAGGAGCACTTCCATGGGAAGCCCAGGACATGTAGTCAGTACATGCACAGGTGTCAGTTATAAAGGTAAGGAAGTATGCCGCCCAGTGAGGTAAGTAGGGGGAGTTTGGAATTCCACAGGATAAAAGTATAAAATATCATAAAACATTCACACTTGTGTTTACATGTGATTATAAAATGCATGTTAATGTTTTAACTGTAAATATCATCAAGCTAAATTTCTTTTTCAGTAGGTTTGCTTGCAGCCCAGAAATTCATCAATTTGGGTCACTGGATTGGATTTCAATTCTCTTTTTCTCCCCCTTTAAAAAGTAGCATGAAACAGGACTTTGGGGTCAGATTTGGCATCAGAATCGTCAAAGTCAAAGTTCATAACATTTTCATACATCACAAAATCATATAACGTTCAAAACTAGAATAAACTCCAAAGATCATCTGGCAGTCTCTGACATTTCAAAGAGGATAGATTTACAACCAGAAGATGTAAGGCAGCTGCTCACTGTCACAGGGTTCTATGCGTGCAGAGACACTCCTGCCTCCAATCTTACTACTTGCCCCAAGTCTAGTTGCTAACAAAATCTCCTTGAACCACATATTAAATAATAACCTTGGGATATTACCCCATGATTGTCCTTATCCTCATTAACTTATATTTGAGAATTGATAGTACAAAGTGTGGCAACCCTGCTCTTGGAAACACAAATGTAGGATAATTAAAAGAATAAATGCAACCAGAATCATCTTTAAATATCTTTTTGTATTGACAAGGAGAATGGTGAGACTGTGGGAAGCACAGTTGGTAATATACGATTTCCTTGATTGATTCTGCTGGGCTAGTCCTCGCGTGTTAATGGCTTTCAAAAGGCAACAAATCCCCTCCCAGAGATATGCCCAAGAGAATTAAAAACAGGTCTTTAAATAAATACATATATACACATGTTCACAGCAGCCCTATTTACAATAGCCAAAATATGGAAACAATTCAAATGTTTATCAAAGAACAAATAGATTTTTTTAAAAAACACCCTGGCATATGCATACAACGTATTATTTAACCATGCAAAGGAATGTAGTACTGTACATGATGCAATATTATAAATATCAAAACTATGCTAAGTGAAAGAAGTGAGATACAAAATGTGACAAATTGTATGGTTCCATTTATAGGAAATATCTCAAATAGGTAAATCAGTACAGACAGAAAGCAGCTTAATGTTTTCCAGGAGCTAAGAGGAGGGATGGGGATGAGATCTGACTGTTTAATGGGTACTGAGTTTGCGTTTGTTTGTTTTTGTGTGTGTGGGTGAGTGAGTGATGAAAATGTTTTGGAGCTTGATAGAAATAACGGTTGCAAAATATTGTGGATATACTAAATGCCTGTGAATTGAGGATACAATTCACAGGCATTTAGTATATCCACAATATACTCAATTCACAGGCATTTAGTATATCCAGTATATCACAATGGTTAATTTTATGTGCATTTCACTTCAATAAAAAATAAAGAGAGGGTATTATAATGGTCTAAGGATGTGTGAAATTGAGTAGGCTATAGTCCCCTTATTCAGTCAAGCCCTCTTCCAAGTACTGCTGTAAAGATACGTTGTAAACGTGAATGAAGTCCATAATCAGTTGACTTTAAGTAAGGGAAATTATCCTAGATCATCTGTGTGGGTCTCATTCAATCAGTTGTAAGGCCTTATGAGCAGAATGGCTTTTAATACCTCCCGAAGAAGAAGAAATTCCACCGCAACTTCCACGCATGCCTGAGAGTCCCAGCTGTACTTCCTGATAGCCTACCCAGTGGATTTCAGACATACCTGACCTCCACAACCATGTGAACAAATTCTGTGCACCACCAACCATGTGAACCAATTCTGTGCAATAAATCTCAATATATTATCTCCTACTAGTCATGCTCCATTGGTTGAATCCTAACTGATATCAGTGGGTTCTACATTTAGAAGACTTGGCATCTAAAAGCCTTTTATTCTTCCCCAGCCAACTTCACAGCAATTCTCTCACAAGTAAAGCAATCTTAGAGAAAGACAAAATAGTTCCCAAAAGTACCCTTTATACCCCCAAATAACTATACTGCCCGGAAAATGAAGAAAGAAGTGCTATGAGACTGAAGGGTTATTACAGGCGGGTGAGGGTAATGCTGATAGCTGAGGCAAGGGTGCTCACCAAAAAATGAGACATAAAGGGACTTTTACCCAGTAGAACCTGACATGCACCAGCTGTTGTCTGCACCACGACTTTCAGTACCTCTTTCTCTCTAAGCAAGAGATTGGGAAGTCTTTTATAAGAAATGTGCCTGTCCCAAGATAAATGGGCTAAAGATAAAGACACTGGAGTTGTCTAACTAAAGGCCCAGCCCTACTCTTCAGGGTAGCTCCAAGGAAATGCATTCCGGACACTTCCTTTTGAAACATGAGCACAGTCCAAGATCCTCAGAAGCATGAGTAAAGTCTCTAGCAAGAATGAGAGATCACATGACATAACAGAGAAAAAGCAAATTGGGAAATGTGACTACACAGAAAAGAAGTAAAACATATGTACACATACAGAGGCATGCATGTACAGATATGAATACATACATACACACAGAAAGGAACATGCGCATACACATACAAACAAATGCACATACAGAGACATGCATGTACAGGTATTCCCATATACATACATACAGAAACATGAATGCACACATACATATGCATGCAAAACACTGACATACATGTGCACATGACTACACATGTGCATGCACACAGACATGCATGTAAAGATATTCAAATACAAATATACATAGAGTGAAATATGCACATATGTGTACACACGTGACAGATATGCGCATACACATATAGACACAGAGCAGAATATGCATGCACACATGCATACACATGTGCATGAGCATGGGCATGTATGTATATGTATTCATAGACATACAGAAAGAAACATAATGTACATGTACATTTGCAAGCATGGACATACATTTACACACACATATACATGTGCCTGTACACACAAAGACATATATGTATATACACACACACAAATACACAGAAACATAGATAACCAGATAAACACATATACAATACAGTTATAGCACACAATTGCCCACACATGTTTATGCATGTGGATATGCATGCACATACATGTGCATACATGGACACAAGCAAACAAGCACACATACACATATACACACATGTATATGCATATACAAACCCGCACACATGAATATATATGTACATGTACCCATATGTGTACACACATGGAGAAATGCAAACATACACATATGTGTGCGCACACATGCCTGTACAGGTATGTACATCATCACACATGGACATGCACATACATGTACACACACAAAGAAACCATTGATATACCCAGAGTTATAAGAAAAGATAATTTAACCTGGAAATTCTATATTAAACTCCAAAAGCTTAGCTTGGTGTCTCTGTGTATAAAAGTTTCACTCATGTTTTGGGAAGCACTGTACCCACACACATGACCAAAGCCCCTATCTCCCACCTCAAGCCAAAGTAACCTCTGTGGCTCCCAACATAAAGTAAGCTTTTGGTAGAATGGGCACACACAGGCTGGGCACAGTGGCTCACACCTGTAATCCCAGCACTTTGGGAGGCTGAGACAGGTGGATTGCTTGAGCCCATAAGTTCCAGACCAGCCTGGGCAACTTGGCGAAATCCCATCTCTATGCAAAGTACAAAAATTAACTGGACTTGGTGGTGTGAGCCTATAGTCCCAGCTACTTGAGAGGCTGAGGTGGGAGGATTGCTTAAGTCTGGGAGGCACAGGTTACAGTTAGCTGAAATCATGCCACTGCACTCCACTCTGGGTATGACAGTGAGGCAGTCTCAAAAAAAAAAAAAAAAAAAAAAAAGAGAATGGATGATATATATTGATATGGTTAGGCTGTGTCCCCACCCAAACCTCATTTAAATTGTAGTTTCCATAATCCCCATATATTTTGGGAGGGAGAGAATTGAATCATGGAGATTCTTTCTCCCATCCTGTTCTTGTGATAGTGAGTTAGTTCATAAGAGATCTGATCGTTTTATTACGGGCTTTTTCCCTTTTTGCACTGCATGCCTGCCTCCATGTAAGATGTGCCTTTGTTCCTCCTTCACCTTCTGCTATGATTGTGAGGCCTTCCCAGCCATATGGAACTGCGAGTCTTCTAAACCTCTTTTTCTTTATAAATCACCCAATCTCAAGTATATCTTTATTAGCAGTACAGTACAGACGCACATATATGGAACTTCCTGTTCACAGACCTACAGCAGCTGATGTGATCTGCATCTGAAACGTGCATATTTGCAGGACTTCTCTCTGATGAAGACAGCACCTCTGCATAAGCTAGACTGAGTGTGTCATCCTTCATACGGAAGGCCTGGCCTTCCATCCAAAATCAGTAGGGAAACAAGATCTTGGTTACACATAATTTTACTTATGATTTCTCCTTTCTCTAGTCTTTTTTTTTGTTTTTTTTTTGTTTTTTTTTTTTTTTTTTTTTGAGACGGAGTCTCGCTCTGTCGCCCGGGCTGGAGTGCAGTGGCGCGATCTTGGCTCACTGCAAGCTCCGCCTCCCGGGTTCCCGCCATTCTCCTGCCTCAGCCTCCCGACTAGCTGGGATTACAGGGGCCGCCACCACGCCCGGCTAATTTTTTGTTTTTTTTTTTAGTAGAGACGGGATTTCACCGTGTTAGCCAGGATCGTCTCGATCTCCTGACTTCGTGATCCGCCCGTCTCGGCCTCCCAAAGTGCTGGGATTAACAGGCGTGAGCCGCTATGCCCGGCTATCTAGTCTTTTAATAATGCCCTTAGAATACAAGTCCTATGCTTAAAAATCAATTGCTCTGTAATTACTGCTTGCACACAATTTTGGGTTTCCACCCAGGGCACTGAATATTTCAGGGCATAAGCAATCCCACACTCTCCTCCTGTCATCTCAGTAAACCTGGTGCTATATGCTGCACCCTGGCAGAGACTCAGTGAGTGCTGGTCAGTGGGCTGAGTGGTTCATTCTCACTCCTTCCCAACCTCACCTATTCAAACCATAGCATTTCCTCAGGGATGGTGGCCCCTGAACTCAGCTGTGGCTGGGCAAAGCATGAAACTCAGTTGTCAATCTGGCATTCAAAGCACTGAGTCCAGTTCCATTAAACTATTCAAAACGCCTGAACTGAGTGTGGCTTAGGCGACGGACTGTGCTGGCTTTGCTAAGACTGATTCAGTTTTAGGACCTACAATTCCACATCCCGGGGAATCCCTCAGTCTTGAGTAGACCAGAATGACTGGTCACACTAGTAGGGATCCTAAAATCAGGAGTACCAGTGTAAGCATTTTTGTCTTGAATTGAAAACATGTCTATCACCTGTGATGCATTACTAATCAGAAGAAGTACATTATGAAACACATAGAAGCACAGACAGAGCACAAAGGCCTGTGTTTCAAAGTGGGAGTGATAAGAATATGACAAAATGTCCCTGACTTCAAGGACCACACTTTTCCCAAGGAAGCAGCTACATACACACGTAAGAAATACAAGTCAGGAAATCGTAACAAATTCAAGATGGGGAGAGATGTGTCCCATGCAGCAGTGGGCTACTGTGGACATTGCCATGGTGAAGGCTCCTAACTGGACTCTCACCGCAGCAATCCGATCCACTTCTCTTCCCCATGTGCTTGACGATAGGGACTTCTCAAATCCAGAAGCAGCTGAGCAGAACTGGAGAGCAGGCTCAAAGGAGGAGGGTAAGGTATCAGCCTTATAGTCCATTGTAACTTATGCCGCAAGTCAGCACACTCCCTATCAGGCCAGACCAGAACTATTTTATTTCTCTCTGCAATGACTGGAAAAGGCTGCTCCAATTTCCTTTCCTCATGTCCTCTCCATTCCTGCCCTGGCTACTCTTCCATCCACCTACCCAGTGAATTACCCAAATCTTCCAATTCTTGTTTTACAAACTGCACCTGTACCTGCTCCCCAGTTCCATTACTATCTGTTTTATATCCAAAGGATAGGCTTTAGCATAACCTGCACACCAGTCTCTCTTTCCTCCATCTTGCTTGTTACTAACAAGAGAGGATGATAACAGTAGCTCTGACCATGAGAGCTCCCTTCCACGCTCTCTTCTCTCTGCACAATAGATTCTGAATGCCTTTGCAGAGCACTGAATGTCCTCTGTAATATCCTCCCAATGGACTGTTCTTGTTTCCCTTGCCTCCCTCTACTCTGCTGCATGTATGAAACCTTCCCAGATGGCATATTTACTGTTCCTATCCTATCTTTGTCTTCTTACGGTCTTACCTGGTTCACACCATTCCTCCTTCTTGGAATGTACTCCATCTATTGAGGTCAAACCTGTCCTTCAAGACCAAGGTCAAGGTGATCTTCCACACAACAACATTCTGGGTCATCTCCACTAGAAATGGTCTCTCCCTTTTACGAATATTAAGCACACTCAATCTGTAAAACACTTATCAAAACTGTTTATATCACAATTAAATAAATGTCTTGTCCTCACAGATATGTGTTTTATCACTTTGAGAACACAGATCTATGGGCTTTACTTCTTTGAAGTTTTCATATTTTCTCTTATTATATTGCCTTGTATATAATAGGTATTCAATAACTGCATTCAATGAATTATCTACAAATAATGTTACGGAGCAATTTACTAATTCCAAATATTTATATCATGTTTATCTTTTATGGGAGGCATGCCCTGTGCAAGGCTTATATTCTATGCAATAATTTTGAAGAAAAAGGTAAGACAAGAAATGAGAAAGATAAGGCATGTATTCAAGTCTTATATATGATTGCTTAGAGTTGATTAGAGTGGGCAGTAGTTGATTTTAAGTGAATGAACTAAAACTAGAAATTTCCTAGATAGAATGATTTACTTCTTTATTTTCCTCACTAAGAAGCAGGCCATGTGACTCTTTATCAAGGAAAAGGCAGAGAACTTTAGAATATTAGCCACAATTTTCTTAATCCAGTCTGTCATTGATGGACATTTGGGTTGATTCCAAGTCTTTGCTATTGTGAATAGTGAGTTCGTGTCCTTTGCAGGGACATGGATGCAGCTGGAAACCATCACTCTCAGCAAACTATCACAAGAACGGAAAACCAAACACTGCATATTCTCACTCATAGGTGGGAACTGAACAATGAGATCACTTGGACACAGGAAGGGGAACATCACACACTGGGGCCTATTGTGGGGAGGGGGGAGCGATAGCATTAGGAGATATACCTAATGTAAATGACAAGTTAATGGGGGCAGCACACCAACATGGCACATGTATACATATGTAACAAACCTGCACATTGTACACATGTACCCTAGAACTTAAAGTATAATAATAATAAAAAGAAAATAATATTAGCCACAAGACCGTACCTCTGGCACTGATCACTGGCAATGATAATTGTGGAAGTGTAAAGGAAAAATCCACAGATTCAGGTCAAATCATTCTTAGAAATGGATAAATAACATCTACAATCATTCCTAAGTGACAATGAGCTTTACATTATGCTAATCTGTTTTAAAACTCAATTTATTATCATTAATGGCATCCTGCAAAAATAAAATCTTGGTAGGCTAAATGAGTAACCAGTGGCCACACAACCCTCCTTGAGCCTCGATTCCCTCTCCTTCTGTGTGGGAAAGCATCTAGAATTCTAACCTGTGCTTGTTTCACTTGTTTCTTTCAGCTTCTGGCCAATACGGTGCTTCCATTCTACCAAGCTTCGGAGAAGTCCCTACAAGGCCACTGCAGGGAGTTCATTACTTTTAGCTCGGATCCTTTGTACTTCATTACTTTGTCAACATTGACATTTATAACACTGGCCCAGATTCCCCAGGCAAAGGGCAAATAAATCAATAGCAGAGCCATTGGCAAGGAAGAGGGATATCAGGCAAAGAAAATCAATAGGCGGCATGGTTGTATGATCTCATTAACAATAGTTGCTGTTTTCAAACCAGACACTTCACAGGCATTATCTCATATCTTCGAAACAAACCAATAAAGCAAGTATTACTACTCCTATGTTACAGATGAGGAAACCAAGGCTCAGAGAGGTGATGCTAATCATGACAGAGCTAAGTAGCAACCTTTCTATGGTTTGAGCGCAGCACTGTCTGACTCCCAACCCACTCATTTCCCATCTCACTACCACACATACTCGTGAGAAAAATACATTGTAAAAGGAAGCTGGAGACACTCATCCAAGTCTTGGAGGCAGCTAACTGCACAACACTGGGCCCAATCATAGGTAGCATGATAACCTTTCAGATAACCACAGCTCCAATATTTATACATTATACATATATATGTGTGTGTGTGTATGTGACTGTGTGTGTTTTCCTTCAACATATATTACGGAACATGTAATATGTGTTTGCCAATACAGTAGCAGGGAAGACAAAACTGTAAATGAGACTGGGGTCCTGTCTTTGGAACCTCATGACTACCCCATGCTGAGAAGTGGAGAAGGACAGAGGTGATGTCTGGAGTCTTTAAGGATCAGATTAGATTTGATGATTTTAAGCTTGACTGACTCAAAAAGTATCACATGATTACGACCCATCAGAGGCAGCTTGACTTCTGAGAAAATAAGTTTAAATAATTTCAGGTGGGTTTTGGCCTTGTTAACTCTTTTCAGATGATTTTATCAAAAGTATTGTTGGCCAGGTGCAGTGGCTCATGCCTATAATCCCAGCACTTTGGGAGGCCGAGATGGGTGGATTACTGGAGGTTGGGAGTTTGAAATCAGCCTGGCCAACATGGTGAAACCCTATCTCTACTAAAAATACGAAAATTAGCTGGAGGTGTGGCACACACCTGTAACCCCGGCTACTTGGGAGGCTGGGACAGGAGAATTGCTTGAACTCAGAAGGCAGAGATTGAAGTGAGCGGAGATTGCACCTGGGTGACAGAGTGAGACTCCATCTCCAAAAAGAAAAAAAAAAATGAAGTAAAAAAGTAAATACTGTCCACACCACTGCCTCCACTGTTTACCAATCATCAATTAAGGTCAAGTCGACACCTTGTCTTATCCATTCATCCCCCTAGAGTGGGAGAGAAGAGTAAAATTTAAGCTTTGTTATGTAAAGACTAGAATACCTTTAGCTGGAAGGCAACTAGAGTCCAAAAGGAAAAATGCTAGGTTGGACGAAGTGGCTTCTTACGTTATGATTAAACTGGTGTTACAAACTTTACTGAGCTTTTATTACATGTCAAGCATCATCCTGGGCACATCATCTGCATCACCACCAGATTTTCCGAATTATAAGTGTTACAATAACACTTATAATTGTTCTAGTTGAGAAGACTGAAGTTTGCAATATTTAGTAATTTGTCCAGGTCACATTAGTCAATGGTGAAGTCATAATTTGAACCCACAGCTGATTCCAAAGCCTGACTTACAAGAAATGTGCCATCCTCTCTCCATGATTAAAGACTCTCTCACTCTACCTCTACTTTTAAGCCCATCAGGTCTAAAAGGACAAACTTTTGATGCAGAGCTTCTCAGCAGACAAATGAACTATGCATTGTGTCAAATAGTTCATATCATTCCTTAAAAACCAAACTGTGGCAGGATCTACTAGGAGTGCGGAATCCAGATGCTTACTGGTTACATGATATTGGGAAAGTCACTGAACCTCTGTGACTCAATTTTCTCATCTATAAAAATAGAAATAAGAATGGTACTTATCTCCCTGGGGAAAAATAAATTAACATAAGGAATGAGTTTAGACTTAGCATACAGAAAGATATTATCAAATAATCATACTAACAGTAACTACTAGTTTTATGGTACTATTAGTATTAGTATGCTATAAATATTATACCATTTTTAATATTATCATTTGGTGACAGTGAAGAAAACCTGGTATTTAGCATAGCCTACACGGGATACTTCAAAACCTTGAAAAACTTTCATACTACCAACAGATCCCACCCAAATAAGTTTCCTTTGAAAGAGTTAATTTTTAAGATAAGCGGGATCTTTAGAACAAGGGCAATTTTTTTGCTGTTAGGTTTGTTGGTTTGTTTGTTTCACACACTGTGTAGCCATAGTAATGCTCAATAGTTTTTGCTTGAGGAGAACTAATATGAAGTTTATATCATTAAGAGTCATGTCATGTGACTTCTGGGCCACCACACAAAACATCCTTTGCTATCACAGTCAGGCAAAGATGTGTAAAGTCTGGCGTTTCCTTGAAGGCCACCCCTCTTAGAAGGAGATTACTAACAGCTCCTCCCAGCTGAAGACAGTCTGCATTTGGAAACAACGTGTCATTGATATTTTTGCTTCATTCATTTTTTTTAGTCACTAGTATAGACAGAGCAGGCAAGTGATGATATAAAATGAGTAACTCAAGGGCATTCTATTCAAAGAGTGGTTTCACTCTTAGAAAAAAGGACAACTTTTACAGAGCAGTGCAGAGCATGGAGCAGGCTGGCACTGCTATCATGAGGTGATTCATTTAACACACAGAAATAAAATTGCATCTTAAATCATAAGATAACACACATTCCTGTTGCATGAGAAGAAACTAAATCATCTATTGAATTTATCTGTGGGGAAAAAATGTAACTCGTTATTAAAGGAAAAAAAATAACAAAAATCCCATATAACCCAGTTGCAATTCAATGCTGGTTATCTGCAAAGTAGAAAATATAAGACATGCATGTTTGGGAAGATGGGATGATTATTGAAATCTGATATTTCAGGATGCTCTGAAACACACCATTTACTTCATGATGCAGAAGGTCAGATTAGATTAACGTATCTAAAATACTGTATTACCCAAAGAGACAGTATCATTAAAAATTATCTGGACACCATATAAGACAATTACATGCAATGTTAGGATTTGAGTCTGGAAGAGGCCGTGGTTTGGAGATTCAGTGTTTACTAGGAACTATGCATGACCATAAACAAAATGATATATAATTTGAGGAGCCCATGCATTTAAAATGAAATAATCTTTTAGAGGAGTCACTGTGGAAGCTATAAACTTGTTTTAAAGAAGATTACATGAATTTATTTATTAAAAGAGCATACCTCAACTATTATTATTCCTACTGCAACATATTTGAACTGTTGGTGCACACTGGCACAATCCTTTCCCCAAATCAGCCACAATTCCTAGCCCATGGCTATAATGGCACCCTCTTCTCTCCTCTTAAAAGAGGGAGAGCAAAATGCAAGCCAGAAAAAGAGGGGGCATTACTAGATCATTGTTGATTTCTCTCTTTCTCTGGTAAGAACAGCTCAACTTGCTTCTGAGAAGTACCCTTTCCCTGTTATCAACCCATGCAATTAACACTGAACTAACTCCTTCACTCTCTTCACAGTGTAGCTGGGTGAATAATTTGGCCATGGCCATGCAGTAGATCCCAATCACCTGAACACTGCCATGGTCTGAGATTGGTCCTTGAAAACTCAACCCCATGACTTAACACAAGGAAAGTTTTCTGGAACTTTTAAAAGTGAGAAGTTTTCTTTCCATATGGAATGTTGAACTGCTACTACTTAAACCTGGAGTTGATGATTTCACCTTCATTACCACTGAAATCTTGCCTGCAAATGAAGCCCCTCCAAGAGGTAAGCAGTCAAATGTGGAACGAGAAACAGACAGACTGGAAACACCCGAATCTTAATATTTGAGATTCTGAAGCCAGCTGTACCTGAAGCAGATCTTATACCTTGAAACTTCTATTTTAACCAACTATTATTTCTTCTTTTGTTGTCATTGTTGAATCTGGTATGAGTTTGATATACCCTTGAAACAGTGCTAACTGATAATGAGTCACACTAGATACTGTAAGACTCACCATGGTTCAGAATTGCTCTTTTGGAGCGTGGTTGAGCATCTCCCTGGAAGTTACACTTACAGTCCACCTTGACAGACACATTAACAAAAAAGAAAACAGAAAAAAAAAACAAAAAACAAAAAAACTCACAGTTCTCTTTTATGTTTCTACAACCTTGAAAATAAAGAAAAAAAAAAGCAAACATTTCTTGAGTATATGCTAAATACCAAGTATTTTGCATATAATGTTTCAAGAAATCCTTACACAGCTCTGTGAATTTATTAAATGAATTAAGTATTACTATCCTCATTCTACCAATAAGGAACCATAAACAAGTTAGATAAATTCACGAAGGTCACACAATGTTTAACTACGTGAGAGATGCAAACATGGATCAATTTGTCTCCAAAAAGCTGAGCATCTTCCACTCTAGAATTGTGCTTCCTAGTTTAGCATCAACTCCCAGATTTGAATCATAAGAAGCCTCTGTGTCCAAAATCAAAAAGGAATTAGAGTACAGTCCTCCAAAGTGAGCATTTTGAAGTACACACCTTTTATTTATATGCATAAATTCTTCTGTGCTTTCTATAAATGGCAGCCATAAATCACCCTCTGCAAGATGCTTGTAAAGTGATTTTATGTGAATGCATTCAAGGTATTCATTCAATGATACTGTAATGTTGCACAAGACACAGTAGGCTCAAAGTGTAAACCTGAGGGATTGGGGAGAATTAAAGAACCCTGTTCTATAGATGCAATCAGAACTCATTTTAACATGTCAAAATCATGTGTACATGCTCACAGATAGCTCTGCAACTTACAGATTAACTGTAAATTTTACGCATCTTGAGAAGAAATTCTTTCAATTTCTGTATTTTTTTTTTGAGGCAAGTAAATATTGAAATCTAGATGGGCAAACAGCCACTGGAGCAGAAGAATAATGCCTCTGGCAGGTGTGAGCTTTGGCCTATCAAACTGGCAAGTAGGAGATTAATAAACATCAGCTGCATAAAAAAAAATGTTATCAGCATGCCATGAGTGCAAATTCCATTTTAATGTCCCTTCAGAATTTTGTAGCAACAGTTTAAAGGCCGTACTATAATTCTTTTCCACCTAAACTTTAACCTGTTTACATATTTTTAAAAAGTAGCTACTTCTTAATCAGACTGGCAAGAAGTCTTCTCTCGGAAGAGTAATATCATACTTCTCTCAGAAGTATGATGATGATGATAATAATAATAATAACTTACCTCTTAATTTCACTAAACAATAGTAGTTTTTGTTTTGAAATCAAATTTTCTTGATATATTTTAGAAGAGTAAAGAAGGGGACATCAGGACCAGAAAAAAATAAATTAAACACAAAAAAGGAGAGTTTCTTTTAGAAGTTTCAAGTTTTTTCAATTCCTAAGTCTGCCTGGCTGTCTACGCTCTTGTGACAGGGCCAAGTTAAACAGAGACTTGGAAATAACAGTGATAGAGCACACTATGTTTAAATCTGAGGCATACACATCTATACTTTCAAATGAAATGAGTACATTTCCAGAAACATTATCTCTTCCAAATGGGTTACTTCCCTAAATATATGCTCTCTCTCTCTTTTAATGTTATTTTTCTTAAATTCACTGATGCAGTCGGCCAGAACAAGGAATTCTCACTTGAAAGTTAAGAAATGTCCCTACAAAGGACGCAAACTCATCCTTTTTTATGGCTGCATAGTATTCCATGGTGTATATGTGCCACATTTTCTTAATCCAGTCTGTCACAGATGGACATTTGGGTTGATTCCAAGTCTTTGCTATTGTGAATAGTGCCGCAATAAACATACGTGTGCATGTGTCTTTATAGCAGCATGATTTATAATCCTTTGGGTATATACCCAGTAGTGGGATGGCTGGGTCATATGGTGCATCTAGTTCTAGATCCTTGAGGAATTGCCATACTGTTTTCCATAATGGTTGAACTAGTTTACAATCCCACCAACAGTGTAAAAGTGTTCCTATTTCTCCACATCCTCTCCAGCACCTGTTGTTTCCTGACTTTTTAATGATTGCCATTCTAACTGGTGTGAGATGGTATCTCATTGTGGTTTTGATTTGCATTTCTCTGATGGCGAGTGATGATGAGCATTTTTTCATGTGTCTGTTGGCTGTATGAATGTCTTCTTTGGAGAAATGTCTGTTCATATCCTTTGCCCACTTTTTGATGGGGTTGTTTGTTTTTTTCTTGTAAATTTGTTTGAGTTCTTTGTAGATTCTGGATATTAGCCCTTTGTCAGATGAGTAGATTGCAAAAATTGTCTCCCATTCTGTAGGTTGCCTGTTCACTCTGATGGTAGTTTCCTTTGCTGTGCAGAGGCTCTTTAGTTTAATTAGATCCCATTTGTCAATTTTGGCTTTTGCTGCCGTTGCTTTTGGTGTTTTAGACATGAAGTCCTTGCCCATGCCTATGTCCTGAATGGTACTACCTAGGTTTTCTTCTAGGGTTTTTATGGTATTAGGTCTAACATTTAAGTGTCTAATCCATCTTGAATTAATTTTCGTATAAGGAGTAAGGAAAGGATCCAGTTTCAGCTTTCTTCTTATGGCTAGCCAATTTTCCCAACACCATTTTTTAATAGGGAATCTTTTCCCCATTTCTTGTTTCTGTCAGGTTTGTCAAAGATCAGATGGCTGTAGATGTGTGGTATTATTTCTGAGGACTCTGTTCTGTTCCATTGGTCTATATCTCTGTTTTGGTACCAGTACCATGCTGTTTTGGTTACTGTAGCCTTGTAGTATAGTTTGAAGTCAGGTAGCGTGATGCCTCCAGCTTTGTTCTTTTGACTTAGGATTGTCTTGGCAATGCGGGCTCTTTTTTGGTTCCATATGAACTTTAAAGCCGTTTTTTCCAATTCTGTGAAGAAACTCATTGGTAGCTTGATGGGGATGGCATTGAATCTATAAATAACCTTGGGCAGTGTGGCCATATTCAAGATATTGATTCTTCCTATCCATGAGCATGGTATGTTCTTCCATTTGTTTGTGTCCTCTTTGATTTCACTGAGCAGTGGTTTGTAGTTCTCCTTGAAGAGGTCCTTTACATCCCTTGTAAGTTGGATTCCTAGGTATTTTATTCTCTTTGAAGCAATTGTGAATGGAAGTTCATTCCTGATTTGGCTCTCTGTTTGTCTGTTACTGGTGTATAAGAATGCTTTTGATTTTTGCACATTAATTTTGTATCCTGAGACTTTGCTGAAGTTGCTTATCAGCTTAAGGAGATTTTGGGCTGAGACAATGGGGTTTTCTAAATATACAATCATTTCATCTGCAAACAGGGACAATTTGACTTCTTCTTTTCCTAACTGAATACCCTTTATTTCTTTCTCTTGCCTGATTGCCCTAGCCAGAACTTCCAACACTACGTTGAATAGGAGTGGTGAGAGAGGGCATCCCTGTCTTGTGCCAGTTTTCAAAGGGAATTTTTCCAGTTTTTGCCCATTCAATATGGTATTGGCTGTGGGTTTGTCATAAATAGCTCTGATTATTTTGAGGTACGTTCCATCAATACCGAATTTATTGAGCGTTTTTAGCATGAAGGGCTGCTGAATTTTGTCAAAAGCCTTTTCTGCATCTATTGAGATAATCATGTGGTTCTTGTCTTTGGTTCTGTTTATATGCTAGATTACCTTTATTGATTTGCGAATGTTGAACCAGCCTTGCATCCCAGGGATGAAGCCCACTTGATCATGGTGGATAAGCTTTTTGATGTGCTGCTGAATCCGGTTTGCCAGTATTTTATTGAGGATTTTTGCATCGATGTTCATCAGGGATATTGGTCTAAAATTCTCTTTTGTTGTTGTGTCTCTGCCAGGCTTTGGTATCAGGATGATGTTGGCCTCATAAAATGAGTTAGGGAGGATTCCCTCTTTTTCTATTGATTGGAATAGTTTCAGAAGGAATGGTACCAGCTCCTCCTTGTACCTCTGGTAGAATTCAGCTGTGAATCCATCTGGTCCTGGACTTTTTTTGGTTGGTAGGCTATTAATTATTGCCTCAATTTCAGAGCCTGCTATTGGTCTATTCAGGGATTCAACTTCTTCCTGGTTTAGTCTTGGAAGAGTGTAAGTGTCCAGGAAATTATCCATTTCTTCTAGATTTTCTAGTTGATTTGCATAGAGGTGTTTATAGTATTCTCTGATGGTAGTTTGTATTTCTATGGGGTCGGTGGTGATATCCCCTTTATCATTTTTTATTGCATCTATTTGATTCTTCTCTCTTTTCTTCTTTATTAGTCTTGCTAGTGGTCTGTCAATTTTGTTGATCTTTTCAAAAAACGAACTCCTGGATTCATTGATTTTTTGGAGGGTTTTTTGTGTCTCTATCTCCTTCAGTTCGGCTCTGATCTTAGTTATTTCTTGCCTTGTGCTAGCTTTTGAATGTGTTTGCTCTTGCCTCTCTAGTTCTTTTAATTGTGATGTTAGAGTGTCAATTTTAGATCTGGAAACCATCATTCTTAGCAAACTATCACAAGAACAGAAAACCGAATACTGCATGTTCTCACTCATAGGTGGGAACTGAACAATGAGATCACTTGGACTCGGGAAGGGGAACATCACACATTGGGGCCTATCATGGGGAGGGGGGAGGGGGGAGGGATTGCATTGGGAGTTATACCTGATATAAATGATGAATTGATGGGTGCTGACGAGTTGATGGGTGCAGCACACCAACATGGCACAAGTATACATATGTAACAAACCTGCACATTATGCACATGTACCCTAGAACTTAAAGTATAATAATAATTTAAAAAAGTTATAGGATACCAAATTTTAATTTTAGTATATTATTTAAATTTTGTATCAGACAAAACGAAGTGTACTGAAATGTAACCAAATCTTTTAAGTAACTACATCTGGATGAAATAAAATACTGATTAAAAAACAAACAAACAAAAAACAAAAACAAAAAAAGAAAGTTAAGAAATGTCAGTAAATCAAGGAATAAACTTTGCAATATCCCATAACTTGACAGATATGAGCATCAACATTGTTAGAGAACCAACAGTGAAGTTTGAATGTAGACAATTATATCGGCTATTTTTTATGGGCCAGTATCTACATCATGGGGACCTTCAGGAAACAAACAAACAAACAAACAAAAAACTGCTTTATTTATAACAGTATCTGTAGCACCATGGCTGGTATAGAGTATGTACTAAACCACTGTGCTCTTTAATAAGGAATTGGCCCTTTCTCGGATGAAAAGAAAATGAACAAACTTGCTTTTGCTTTGCAATGAAATGCTATTGGTGGTACTGATGAAAACTGAGACACTAGATTTACTACATATTTTTTTTTTCGTATCTACCATGAAAAATGCTTTCGAGTGTTTGATTTACAGTTGGAAATGTCCTCCAAAGCAATCTTTTCTAAAATTGTGAAGTTCAGTTGCATTCATCATTAATTCCATGTAGCCATCTTAATACCATCCCTTCCTGTTTTCTCCATCCCTACTCTACTCTATTTCTGATGCATGGGGTTTGGTTTCCTTGTTCCAGAGTTCCCCCAGGATTAGTGTCCTTTCTAAATAATAAGCCTGGATGTTCATATTGTCTCCCTTTACCTTCTGCTAGGCAACTTTCATAGACCAGAGTGTTGAGGGTAAGTGTTGGTCCAAATCCTTCCATCTGTTCAACAGCAGTTCAAATGGGAAGGCAGTCCAGTAGGCAGATGTCTCCCATCCTTAGAACAATGAAGACATTTTATTGGGCATTTGATATGGTTTGTATCCGTGTCCTCACTCAAATCTCATGTTGAATTGTAATCCTTAATGTTGGAAGTAGGACATGGTGGGTGGTGATGGGCTCATGAGGGAAGATTTCTCATGAATAGTTTACTACCATTCTCTTGTTGATGTTCTTGTGATGGTGAGTGAGTTGGTGAGATATAATTGTTTAAAATTGTGTGGCACCTTCCTCCTCTCTCTTCTTCCTGCTCTGACCATGTGACATGGCTGCTACTCCTTTGTCTTCTGCCATGACTTTTAAATTCTTGAGGTTTCCCAGAAGCTTAGCAGATGCCAGCATCATGCTTCTTATATGGCTTGTAGAACCATAAGTCAATTAAACATTTTTTCTTTATAAATTACCCAGTCTGAAGTATTTATGGCAATGCCAAAATGGACTAATGCAGTATTCCTCCTCAATCTTAACAGTTGTTTTCTACCTGATAATTATGAAGCACCAGAAATAAAATAACAAGTTGTCTGTAGTACCTTGCTTTAAAGTTTCAGTTCACCAGTCTTATTGTTGGCTTAGCTAAAAGAGTGAAGGGTCATATGAATGCTATACACAGTGGTAAGATTTAATGAGGTTTTTTTTTTTTTTTTCATTTTTAACAAGAGGATATTATTGGGACTTCCATTACACAGAGCAGCGGGCCATGAAAAAGGTCTGGGTTTTGTGGTCAGTAAGCCCAAATTTTCCCTCTTTCCTAGGGTGTTTTAATTTGGTTAATGTTATTAATAGTAACGACATTTCTGCTAAGACTTCAACCAGAAGACTGATCTCACTCAGATATGGAGCTCAAATTTATATTTCTTCACTGTTCAGGAAAAAAAGGTGAGAAATTAATATGTCCTAAGTTGGTAGTACCTCCTGGCACCTGGCAGAAGTTAAAAAAAAATCTTATTTTGAGGAAAGTGTCTTGATTTTTGATCCTTAGAGTAGTCACAAATTAATAGCAATCAATATGAACAAACACACATGCGCACACGCACACGCGCGTGCGCGCACACACACACACACACAGCATAAGGAAACAAGCCACCACAGGAAAAAATCTAGAAAACAGCTATTAACAGACTGGGACCCTCACAGACTTCAGATGTTGAAATTATCAGAGACAAAATGTTCAATAACTATTAATGAAATGCCTAAATACATAAAAAGATGGAAATGAACAAAAGAATGGAGACAACAAATTATCTTTTTTAATAGTCATGTTTCAAAAAGACCAAAATATTATTTTTAGAAATGAAAGATAAAATCAATAAGAAATGATTCATTGAACGGGATTAGGCATAAATAAGGAGAGGACTAGTGAATGTGATGATAAAGCCGTGCCCAGAATGCAAGATGTTATATCAAAGAATGAAAACTATAAGAAGAATGTAAGAGATATGATGATACAATTAGCAAGTCTAAGTTCATATAATTTAGATATAAAAGAATTGACTAGATAGAATAGGAGGAAGTAAGATTTGATATTTTGAGAATTTTTAAGAACTGATGAACAGATACGTACGAATAATAAATACGAAGTGGATGCATAGATACATATGACATAATGAACAGGAAACATTAAAATATCAAGTAAGATACTTTAAAAAGAAATCTACAAGCAGACACCTGATGACAAAACGGCAAAACATCAAAGAAAAAGGGATGACTTTAAATCAACTTGCAGGTGGTAGGCACGGAGGTGGTCAGAGTCCCTACAAAAGCAGGACAGATGGACAGCTGACTTCTTGGTAGCAACCAGGGGAGCCAGGAAATAAGAGGACACTGATGTGCCAGTGAGTCTTTGAAACTGGCTCTTCAGTAGGAAGAGGTGGGGAAAGTCCCGGCTTTTAGCATTTCTGATATCCACAGTGTAAACCCTCCTACTACAGCTGATTTCAAGCTGGCATCCTGCCACCATTGAAGGATGCAGAGTTGGGGAGAGACGTGTATACCTGACTTTTACAGGTATATGGGCTCCATAACACTTCCATCTTATAGGTACACTGGCTCCAAAACACCTCTGACCAATTTCTCTACATCTGAGAGAAAATATTCTTCAATATTGAATTGAAGATCTGGCAAAATTATCTTCCAAGATTAAAGGTAAAATACAAACCTTTTGTTCAGGAAAAAAAAAAATATATATATATATATATATATATATATAAAATGAAGGAAACCTTAAACAGAAAAGAATTCAAAAGAATTTAGTTCAAAAGAAGAAAATAAAGTCTGGCAGAAAATAGAAAAGTCTGAGATAAAGGAAGAAATGAGGAATATATAAACTAGTGTTTATATTAATATATCAAAAATAAGCAGTGTCTAAAAATATAAAAATGATTATTATTAGGAGGGGAATGGAATCAGAAATAAATGAAACTCAATCTGGGATCAGTGTTGATTGGTTCTTCCAACTGCTACTTGGGGAACTAAAATGGACATTTTTTTGACCCTACTGCAGCTAGGTTTCTGGATCAACATTATATCTGGAAATTATAAACCCTTTACATCTGGAAATTATAAAAGCTTGAGGGCTGTAGCAGGAATCATTTTTCTGCCTTTTCAGCTCTATCTACCAGCAAGCAAAAGCAGGGGCGCGTGCTGCCTTCTTCACAACCATTTTTCAGAGACCTCCTCCTTCTACTTGTGAATTTGCATACAGTATGGGGCACGGGGAAGTCATTCCAAAAGACCCCACAAAGAACTCACACTGTAAGTATATAATTTTGTAAGCAACTAACTTACTGTTTTAAATGTATTTCTGCTTACAATGCCTTGAGTTATTAATGTTTTCTGCACTGTACTGTGATAGAGAGAGAGAGAGTCAGAAAGAATATGATAGAATCACAGGAAAAGTTGGATATATAGGAAATAGGGTAGCAGAAACAAGTCCAATTGTACAAGTAGCTCCATAATGTAAAAGGACCTACATTTGCCATTATAAAAAAAAAAGGATGGACAGATTGGGTATAAAAATAAAATCTAGCAGTATGTGCTTCACAAGATCACCTACAAAGCTGAAAGAAAAGGAAAAATTGAAAGAAAAAGAATGAGAAAAGAGGCCAGGCAAATACTAACTTAAGTGAGACTATAATAGGAATATTAATAATGGGTAAAATAAATTTAAGCATAAAAAGACATTACTAAAGTTTAAAAAGATCACTTAAGTGTGATGTAATGTTCACTTCATCAGGTAGATAAAAAATTCCCATCTTACATGCATGTAATGAATACTCTCATCACATATAAAGTGAAAATTGACAGAACTTCCAGTAGAGAAAGAGAAGATTCACTATTATAGTAGGAAATTACAATGCCTTTAAAATTTTTGATGAACGATTGAGTTGTTCAAATCCTTAATTTATGCACTCATACATTTAAGTTAAAATTAAGTAAAACTTAAAAATATATTTTAAAATTAAGTACACATTTAAGTATTCTGCTAAATTACTTTAGTATTTTACCTCTTGCAAATTTTTATAAAATAGATAGAAACGCAGTGCCTATTTCTGCCACAGATACATCTTGGCATTTTCTGAACAAGAAATCTTGGTTTCAGATCTCAGATATTATGGGAGCAAAAGGCTGCAGACTTGAATCCTTAGAAAACCCAAATGAAAATTACGTATTCATTTATTTTAATAAACCCCACTGGAAAGGTATGAACTAGAACAACATACCTGTGACTTTGCCCAGGGTGAGTGACCTTATAACCCTGAACTCCACTTCTGGAGAGAAGTTATAACTGAGTCGAAGTTGATGGTCCATCTGCAGGAAAACAGGAAACAAAGGCACATCAGCAGAGGTCTGCAGGTAAGAAGCCTGAAACGATCCCATCTGGAAATAGCTTGAAACAATGCACACAGAGAGTAGATCCCCCTCTGAGATTTCCTCTCCAGAGAGATTAGACAGGTCTCGCTAATTCTCCCACAATGCACATAAAATACCCCTTTCTTTCTTCTTTGTGAAATAAGGGTTTTCACACAAGTCTTCTCCCTGGGAAACTGTATACAGCGTTTTACAGGTATTTATCTCCCCATGGAGATTTTCTCACCAAATTATTTGCTGCAAACAAGCAAACAAATGAAACCTGCTCAGGAACTTGCTGTGCAAGATTAACATTAATAGGAGGCAGGAACTCATTTTCCATTTCTCCCCCTTTCTCTCAGTTTGTCCTTAGGGCCACCACTGCCTCCATTGTTCCATAATTCTAACCTGCTCTCATTTAGGTGTGGGCAGAGAGCTTTTCCTGGGCAAGGATTGCAGTTCGACAAAACATGTGGCCCTGGGGAGGAGAGGGTAGCTGAAGTTAGTTGCAACCAACATGGACGGTTGATAATCCCATCTTGCAGGGGTGAGCAAAAGCCACCACCAGGACTTTAATAGGACTTTATTTCTATGACTATCCTTTAGAGATCCCTCCTTACTTCACCCATTGCTAATTCCAGCTCCATCTGTTTGGTCCCCTCCCCATTCCTAGGAGTCCTCCCCATTCATTCTCACTTTTTCAGGCTAGCCATATCCTACTGGTTTCTTCCAGGCTCTACTCCGACTATGCATATGGTGCTATTCCTGGAAAGGATCCTCATTATTTTTCAGTTCACCTGTAAGAAGAGGAGACTAAGATCCCATTGGCCATGTGCCTGACTTTGCACAGCTTGGGTGCAACCCACTGGGGAATCATACATAGTCCTCCTATCTTCCCTGCCATGACTTTCCTTTGGCACGGCTGCTCAGAATGACCCTCCTCTGTTCTCAGGCAACTTACATCCTAGAGGAGAGAGCTAGGACAGAAAATTTGATAAGTAAATACATGGTATTGGAACTTAAGTGCTGAGAGAAAAAAATAATGCAAGCAAGGATAAGGGGGAGTGTAGGGTTGAAGTCAAGGAAATAGATTGTTCTATTAAATAAGCTGATCAGACATGGCCTCAATGAGGATGACCTCTTGAATCATTTGAGTCCAGAAGGAAGTACAAGAAGCAGACATGTATATATATAAAGAATAGCATTCTAGGCAAAGCTCCAAGGGCTCTGCAAATGGCAAGGAGGCCAGAGTGGCACAGCTAGCATTCCAGAGGGCTCATAATTAGATGAGGTTAGTGAAGCAACCAGAAAGGGAGCAGCGGTGTCAGATCATGGAGATCCTTATAAGCCACTGGAAGACCTTTGACTTTTTCTCTGTAAGAGAAAGGAAACCATTGACAGGGTTTGGACAGAAGAATGCCAGAATCTGACTATTCCTTCAACAGGATCACTCTGACTGCTGTGTTGAGGATAGACAGCTGGGGAACCTAAAGAGGAGCAGGAGATGTCAATCAAAAGGCAACTGTAAACAGTGATAATCCAAGCAAAGGACAAGGGTGGCTTGCGGAAAGGTAGCTGCTGTTGATCCACGAGATGCTGCATGTAAGAGAAAGAGAGATGAAAGGAGAACACCACAATTTTGAGATTGTGTACTTGAAAAATGAAGCTGCCACTAACTGGGATATGCTTCTGGGGGATGAGGTCATTGTTTCAGGGGAGCGTTCTAATAAGTCAATTTTAACTATTTACTTAAATATTCCGATGCCTAACAGACATTCCTATAGATATGCCCAGTAGGTAGTTGGTATAAGGTCTGGAATCCAGGGACAGGATTAGTGTTGGATACACATTCAGAATTGATTAATTGGCATGTACATGAAATTTAAAGATGTGAGATCGAATGAGATGAGTATGGAGTGAGTGTGGATCAAAAGCAGAAGTTGGAGTCCTTGGGTGTTCTGATGGGTAGGGTTTTGAGAGATGATGGGAAACCAAGAAAAGAGACAAGAGGGAGAAACTAACACAGGCAAAATGATCAACAGGCGAGAGTTGTATCCTGCAAGCAATAAAGACTCAGGTCAATTGCAAGAACAGGAAGGAATCCCTATGTCAGTTGCCAGTGAGAGGAGAAGGAAAGATAACACTGAGACATGACCACCAGATTTTGCAAGGCAAGCACATTGATGCCTTGAGAAGTACAATTTTGCTGAAGCACAGAGACAAAACCTTTTCAGTACGGGTATAAGAAAGAGGTAGGGAAAATTTGAAGAACAAACATATAAACAACATTTCCAAAAATATGGGCAAGAAAATGACAAAGAGAATGGAACACTAAAAGAAGTCAGATAAGAGAAAGGTTTCTTCTCTTTATCCAGAGATATGCTGGCTTGTTTGCTTGTTTAGCTGTTGTCATTGTATAATAGTTCTTAATGCATGTAATAATTATTTCTTTTATGCTTTGGGGAGTCATTCAGTAGAGCTGGAACAAATGATGAAACAGAGGGAGGAAGGAGAATGCTGGAGTGATTTTCTTCAGTAGGATATCAGATCTGGCCCACAGGTAGTCAGGTCAGGCCTTAGCTAGAACCACGAACTATTCCGGAGGGAGAGAGAGTGCAAACACAAATGTGGTAGGTATGTAAGGTGCTCTTGAGAATGTGCAGATATTCTCTTCTGAATGTTACATTTTTACAAGAAATAAGAAAGCAAAGTCATCTGCTGAGAGTTAAGACAAACTGGCAATTGTTAGCAGTATAAGTAAAGAGGAGAGAGTGTAAAATGGTCAACTGGGAGAACAGGAGAACAGACAGATTGGAAAACATGGAGTGATTGCTGGGCAGATGCAAGGGCTTGCTGAGGGTTATGATTCTAAAGGGGATGATCTGGACTCTGTCTATTCTCTGTGGAGCTCTGCCATCATCTGCTGCTGGCCCTTTATATGGAGCTCACTGAGATCTCATGGGGTGCCTCCCACACAACACGCTTTCAGACAGCTTTAGCCTGTGCTCACACGGACCCTCTTCCTGAGCCCTCTCCTCCATGTGGCCAACTTCTACTCATCTTCAAGACTCAGCTTACTCCTAACTTGCTCCAGGGAGTAAGTACTGATGCCCAGGTGGGATCAGCACCCTCTTCAGTATCACCTGTGCATTCTTCCTCCACAACCCTTCCCACAGCCTGTGATGATTTCCTCTTTGCCCATGCATCTTCCTCACTTTAATGCAGCCCAGGGGTTGGCAAACCTGAGCAGACATTAGTATCACCTGATGCTTTCCTCGCTTCTATAGCCTCCAATTTAGTAGATCTGGTGTGGAACCCAAGAATCTGCATTTCTGTTTGTTTGCTTGTTTGTTTGTTTGTTTGTTTTTTGAGATGGAGTCACTCTCTCTCCCAGGCTGGAGTGCAGTGGCGGGATCTCTGCTCACTGCAACCTCCACCTCCCGGGTTCAAGCGATTCTCCTACCTCAGCCTCCCCAGTAGCTGGGATTACAGGTGCATGCCACCACACCTGGCTAATTTTTGTATTTTTAGTAGAGACGGGGTTTTGCCATCTTGGCCAGGCTGGTCTCGAACTCCTGACCTTGTGATCCACCTGCCTCAGCCTCCCAAAGTGCTGGGATTACAGGCGTGAGACACCACACTTGGCCCAAGAATCTGCATTTCCAACAGGGTCCCAAGTGATGCTGATACTTGTGGGACATGGGAAGCACATCTTGAGAACCACTATCCTAGTTCTTCCAAGTCTGGGGGCAAGTGTGATTTGTAACTATGTTTCCAGCACTAGGCACTACACTGGTATGGGGTAGAAGCTTAGAAAAGTTTGATAGAGTAGCCAAGGCACATTGGCTGATACAGGAGAAAGTAAGGAAGGTACCTGAATGGTAAGCTCTCTTCCCTCTCGGTTAATCTTCAAGTGGTGCATCCTTCTGTTAGCAAAGTTATCTGCATCAATGGTGAATACATGGGTTTCTTCCTTGTTTAGGTGATAGCGAACCTGTAAACTTCCTTGAAAGAAAAAATATTAGAAATTAGAATTTAAAGCAGCACCTATAAAATGCAAAGACATGATCAGATTGTCTTTTAATTGATTATTAGGGCCCCAGGTCTTAATTCTTCCATTATTCAATTTTTAAAAATATATTATGTATATATTTTTATCAGGGTTCCTACAGAAAATTCTGAGGAGAGCTGCAAAATTAACGAGAGAGAGAGAGAGAGAGAGAGAGAGAGAGAGAGAGAGAGAGAGAGAGACAGAGAAAGTGTGTGGTGTTATCGCAAACCAAAATGACAGTTTAGAAAATAAAACATCTATTTTGTAATTGGATCATGAAACTTTAATAAGGTAGAGTTAAGATCTTTTCTACTTTCTCTTCAATTCCTACCACTTCCTATAACTCTCTTTCTTACTAATTGCTGTCTCCCTTTTTTATCTAAGGACTGGAAAGCAAACTCAGTCCTGTTATCACCCATTGATGTATAATGCTCACGATGGGAGTGTGGCCAGGTTAGGGCACCCTGCCTCACTTTAACACTTTAGGGTCCTTTAACCCTCTTAACCCTTTACAGCCCATTAGAACATTCAAATTTTATTAGGATTGTGTTTTTCAAACAGCTGTTAGCTATTCCTTGTTGGTTAGGAAATCAATTTACTGGGTCTCAATCAGCATTTCTTACAAAAAGAAGCAGAATTTAGCTATATGAGACTCTCAGGAGACATACTAAAAATGAAGTGTGTCATTTGTGTGTGTGTGCATGTGTGTGTGTGTATGTGAGAGAGAGAGAGAGAGAGAGAGAGAGAGAGAGAGAGAGAGAGAGAGAGAGAGAGAGAATGAGAATATTAGCTCACAAAGCAAAATGGCCACTTGGGAGAGATTTGTTAAGGGACACAAAATTACAGCTAGATGGGAGGAATAAGTTCTAGTGTTCTATGGCACTGTAGGATGACTAGAGTTAACAAAAGTATATTGTATAATGTTTCAGATAGCTAGAAGGAGAATATTAAATGTTCCCCAAA
Organism: Rhinopithecus roxellana; assembly: GCF_007565055.1. NCBI lineage: Eukaryota > Metazoa > Chordata > Mammalia > Primates > Cercopithecidae > Rhinopithecus > Rhinopithecus roxellana. The sequence goes on along the minus strand of NC_044562.1, from coordinate 15,555,677 downwards.
CAAACGATAAATGTGTGAGATTTATCTACCCTCATCTGATCACTATATATATATATATACACACACACACATTGCTATGTACCATATAAATATATACAAGTATTATATGTCAATGAAAAATAAACTTCAAAAAAATGTTTGAAAGACACTCTATATTTAAAAATCGCCATAGGGGCAATAAGTTGTTGAGAGGCTACTTTATCTCAGATACTGTGCACTTTTTCTCATTTGATCCTTTCCCCAGCGTCACTGGCTGTGAGAGTTGAGCCAAGTAGCCAAACTCCATGCTGCTTGCTGTCCTTTTCTGTCTGTAGGCGTCATCTGGTTGGGAATCATTGGAGTCCCACACACAACATGGCAGGAGCTCTTCCCTTGGACATATATGGGAACAGAAAATAATTGGAACTGAGGAGCAATGTCATAAGCTGATGGCCACTGGGGAGAAAGGAATGTCTGCTAAAATTTGAACTGAGAACAGCTGAAGTAACTCTTTCTCATCCCCTCAAAGTTTCTCATATCTCCCCGCCTCTGCAAAAAAAGAAAAAAACAAAACAAAACACCTCCCTGAACGTCCTCAGCCTTCCCATCTTTCCCAGGCTGCCAATCCCAGTAAGGCAGGAGGGTTGTGAGTAACCACCATGTCCCTGACTGATCCCCCGTCCTCACCCAAGTATTTGAATACTTTTGTGGGCAGAGGGCAGGGGCTGTTTCAAATATAAGTTGCTACTCATAGAATTTCAGAATACATGCATGTGATATAAATGCTTGTAAAATAACATAAGGAAGAATAGAAAAATGTAGTCTGGGGCTATGAGGCCATCGCCTAACACAGTTGGCCAGAAGGAGAAGCTCTCTATACCCGATCCTGGTTTTCCTGGTTCATTCTCTCTTTGTGGTTCTGACCACTGCAGATTTCTGGATATTATTATTTTTGTTATTTTACTACTTAGAAAGTAATGGCTGCTCCTAACAGCAACATATTTTGTGCAGACAGGAGGTGTTGGGGGCGGGTCACTGTGGAGATCATGGGCAAGTTACCCCTCCTGCCTGTGGCAGGGAAAGGGTCATCTCATGCACTAGTGGGCTGCTGGGCATCGCGCTCTTCCACACTTTTCTAATTCTAAGAATCTGTGTGTCTTAACATTTAATTCAACCTCATAGAACAAACCAGTGTGCAATAATTATGTGCCAGGCATAATGATCAACCCCACATTCCTTACGGCTGTCGAACTCTCTTAACATCTCACTGTTCTGGTAATTCATATTCACACACACACATTCTTTACATATTTCCATTTTTGATAACACTCTCATTTTATACATGTTTACTGGCATCCCTCTTGACACCATTCCTCTTAGGAACTAGTAATCTTAGCAGCGATCCTATCTACTATAAGTATTCTGAAGCTTCCCCCATATCCAAGTTTGCGCTAAAACAAACAAACAAAAAACAAACAAAATACCTCAACTAGCTCTTCCAAAGTCATACAAATACTTCTCTCACCTTCTTAGGAGTTTTGATGCAATCAATGCCTCTTAAAGTATCCCTCCACCCGCTAAAGTGATGTTCTGAAACCTCCTACTAACTCATTTTCACGTGACTCTTGGGGAACTCACTCCGTGACTTTTCAAAGTGAGTTTGACACCATGAAAGGCTAACTCCCGGAAGGGATGGGGGTCAGAGCTGGGGGCTCATTCATCACCTTCCTGAGCATCTTCTTCAGTGGCTTGGTTAGGGAGCTATGAGACATCTCCGCCTCTCCAGTTGTGCACTCCAGTGGTTCAGATCATCAGCTTCTTGCCTGGCATTGCCATGTCTGCTTGTCTCTGGAGAATCCTGGGCCCAGAGTTATTCCTGCTGTCCTCAGGCCTTCCTCTACCCCCTCTGCCTGCTTCATCTGTGAGCTTCCATTTCCTCCCTGGAGTTTTCTGTCCCCATCCCCTTTCATTAGGTTGACAGCAATGATAGACATTGCAAGTTTATAATTCCACAGACAGTGAATGGACAGAGGGAAGATGCTGTCCTTAAGTCTAATAAAGCAAAGAATGAATTGAATGTTCTGGCCACGAATGTGATGCAATTTCTCTGACACACTGTAATGCATTTATTTTCCATTTGGTATCATTTTCTTGTTGTTTATATATTAACATTGCTACACTATAAAGGACACACATCATGTTTTGTGCATATAAACAGAGATAAGATGTTCGCAACGTGGAAATTAACAATAAAACAGATTTGAGCCTTAGCTTAAAATAAAACTTAAAGATAAAACTGGACTGGGTGCAGTGGCTCACGCCTGTAATCCCAGCACTTCGGGAGGCCGAGGTGGGCAGATCACCTGAGGTCAGGAGTTCGAGACCAGCCTGGCCACCATGGTGAAACCCCATCTCTACAGAAAATACAAAAATTAGTTGGGCATGGTGGCACATTCCTGTAATCCCAGCTACTTGGGAGACTGAGGCAGGAGAATTGCTTGAACCTGGGAGGTAGAGGTTGCAGTAAGTGGAGATTGTGCCACTGCACTACAGCCTGGGTGAAAGAGCAAGACTCTGTCTCAAAAACTAATAATAATAAAATAAAATAAATAAAAGTAAAACTAATTTGAGCCTTAGTTGCTTCCGGAATAAAGATATGTGTAAAGAAATAAACTTTAGTCACTAGCAAGTACGCTATAAAAGTTTTAAAGGTACTATCAATGTTGGAGCACTCAGTTAGATCTAGCTGCTGCTTCTCCTTCTCCTTCTCCTTCTCCTTCTCCTTCTCCTTCTTCTTCTCCCTCGTATTCAGGCAAAATCATCATCATTTTTATATTTATTTATTTTTGAGATGGAGTCTTGCTCTGTCACCCTGACTGGAGTGCAGTGGCGCAATCTCGGCTCACTGCAACCTCTGTCTCCTGGGTTCAAGTGATTCTCCTGCCTCAGCTTCTCAAGTAGCTGGGATTACAGGCTTGCACCACTACACCCAGCTATCTTTTTTGTTGTTGTTGTTTTTGGGTTTTTTTTGTTTGTTTGTTTTCTTAGTAGAGATGAGGTTTTATCATCTTGGTGAGGCTGGTCTTAAACTCTTGACCTCAGATGATCTGCCCCTCTCAGTCTCCCAAAGTGCTGAGATTACAGACGTGAGCCACCATGCCTGGTCAGCATCATTATTTTTAGAAATAAACAACAGATATTATAAATGTTGTTTTTCTAAAAAATTGAAAAATCTATATTTTAAAAAGTACTTATACACATGATAAAGAATCCTCTTTAAAAAGCCGATGGTTTATCACACCTTGATAAGATCCCCTTTCACTTACTAGACATCGTTACACTCCTTGGCTTAGCACAGGTATTCCATCATGATTGAGCACCTACTCAACACTCCACTTTGATCTAGAATGCTTTTTCTCTTTAATTTTCTTCATTTTACTAGGGAAAAAACAGAGCTGCTGGGAAGTACATAACTTTTCCTGTTCTCAGTAAATGAGGAGGTCCGATTTAAAAACTAAATCCAGCTGGTTCCAAAGAGTATGAGTTTCCCAAGGGCCACAACAGCCCATGGTGATCACCCTTGCCCAGGATGCCCTTCTCATGAGGTCGATTCTCTCATCCTTCAGAATTCATCATGTTTCCCTCTCCTAAGAAGCCCTCCCTGGCCTCTCTGTAAGCTGCCCATAACTGATCCAATAGACCCTACCATCTTTATTCTAACATGTACTGTGTTATGTTGTCTAACAAGTACTGTGAGTTACTTGCCTAACTCACACAAATCAATAAACTCCTTGGGAGCCAGGACATATCTCATTCGTTCTTGGGTTCCCAGTGCCTGGCCCATGGTAAGTACCCAGTAAATTTAGAAAGAAGGGAAAAGAAAGAAAGAAACAACGGAAGAAAGGGAGAAAGAAAGGAGAGAAGGAAGGAAGGAAAAAGGAAGGAAGGAAGGAAGAAAGGAAGGAAGGAAAGAAGAGAGGGAGGGAGAGAGGGAAGGAGGAAATAATTGAATAATTTGGTGAGACTTAGAAATTCTTAATATCTAAAAAATAATTTGTCTGAAACAGTACAACTCTCGGTAGTACTTATTTTCATTAAGTCCAGAGAGACTTGTTCTTAGACACTGTCTCAGCTAGAGTGTGTTATCCTTGAGTTGGGTGTATATGTTTTTGTTTATGTGTGTGTGTGCGTGTGTGTGTTTTTTTTTAAATGACGTCTCACTCTTGTTGCCCAGGCTGGAATGCAGTGGTGTGATCTCAGCTCACTACAACCTCTGCCTCTCAGGTTCAAGCAATTCTCCTGCCTCAGCCTCCTGATTACAGGCACTTGCCACCATGCCCATATAACTATTTATTTTTATTTTCATTTTTTTTTTTTTTTTTTTGTATTTTTAGTAGAGACAGGTTTTCACCATTTTGGTCAGGTTGGCCTTGAAATCCTGACCTCAGGTGATCCACCCACCTCGGCCTCCCAAAGTGCTGGGATTACAGGCATGAGCCACCATGCCTTGTCTGAGTTGGGTGTATATGTACCTGGAAAATCCCAAGGGTGGCATGCCAGAGGAACTTGCTAGAACCTGGTGGTCCTGTTGGAGTTGAGCAGTCTCTGCATTGGTTTAGCCTCCTTCCCACCTACATCTGAGGCTGTAACATCTCAGAAAATGTACTCAGGTTTGGACTCCCACCAACTGCCTGGAACCTACTGACCATTGCCTGTGTTTAAGGTTCCATCTCTTTTCCATGTATCTGAGATTGCCTTATATGCTGAGTCCAGTAGTTTTCAAATTTGTTTCCAGTTGGAACGCTTTATTCAAATGATGTGGACAGTGAAGGCTACTACAGAAAAGAAAAAAATGTAGAGCTGCACGAGTTGAAGTGGGAGGGGTGCTTAGGGGGAGCCTCACTGTCTCTCCCCCATCATCCCATCTCCACCCCACAACTTCGTTTGGCCTACACAATGCCTTGGTCTCCAAGGAGTACAATGGAAACCACTTGCCCCTTCAGAGAGAGTCCAGCCTACTGGGTGGGATTTGGTCACGGATCCCCAGGGCAGCTTTTTGTATCACTCATGTGAGCCCCATGAGCCACAGCCCAGAAACCAGTGCCTCCCTGCAGGTCTGACCCCTAGGACCTCGTGCTCTAAGTATTCAGAGGTCAGATCTGACAAGCTTGCCTTGGATATTTGGCCAGGCTTTAAGTTGATCAATGTTAGACTCTGTATACATCTAAGGAGACACAGCTGGCTTCAAGAAAGAACCTCGCATGGAAGAGATACTACACTCCTCCTGATGTAGGGTGTGTTGGACCTATTTCAAAGCAGCTCTAATCCTCAGTCAAGGATCACTCAGTGCCTTGTGACAAGACATTTTATTATTATTTATATCCTACTTGAAAGTCAGCAACACATGATGGGGGGATGATGGACTAGGAACTCAGGGTCTGAAAGTCCAAATAAAATGCTCAGCATCACTAATGATCAGGGAAATGCAAGTCAAAACCACACTGACATATTACCTTACTCCTGCAAGAATGGCCATAATCAAAAAATCAAAAAATAATAGATGATGACATGGATGCAGTGAAAAGGGAAAACTTCTACACTGCTGGTAGGAATGTAAACCAGTACAACAATTATAGAAAACTGTGTGTAGATTCCTTGAAGAAGTAAAAGTAGAACTACCATTTGATCCAGCAATCCCACTTCTTGGTATCTACAGAGGAAAATAAGTCATTAAACAAGAAAGATACTTGCACAGGTATGTTTATAGCAGTGCAATTTGCAATTGCAAAAATATGGAACCAGCCCAAATGCCCATCAATCAACTAGTGGACTAAGAAATTGTGGTGTGTGTGTGTGTATAGATATATATTATTTATCAACTAGTAGATAAATTGTATATATACACATATGCCTGTATATACACATATATGTGTGTGTGTGTGTATACACACACACACAAACACACACCCCACAATGTCTTTATTTTATACACACACACACACACACACACACACACACACACACACACACCACATGGACTATTACTCAGACATAAGAAGGAACAAATAAATAGCATTTGCAGCAACATGGATGGAACTGGAGACTCTTATTCTAAGTGAAGTAACTCAGGAATGGAAAACCAAACATTGTAAGTTCTCACTCTTAAGTGGGAGCTAAGCTATGAGGATGCAAAGAAATGAGAATGATACAATGGACTTTGGGGACTCAGGGGTAAGGGTGAAAGAGGGGTGATGGACAAAAGACTATAAATTGGGTTCAGTGTATACTGCTTGGGTGATGGGTGCACCAAAATCTCAGAAATCACCACTAAATTACTTATTCATGTAACCAAATACCAACTGTTCCCCAAAAACCTATGAAAATAAACAATTTGAAAAATAAAATAAAATAAAATTAATTAAAAAGTTCAAATATCTAATTCAGTATTTTGACCTGGGACTTAGGGTAAATACTCTCGTACTTTGGTTTTACAAGAACATAATTTTTCTGTTTTACCATTTCTCATCATTCTACTCTTCCTACTCTAATCTGTTTTCCACAAATATGAATATTATGACACATATTTGGCCATGTGACTCTAGCGTGCTTAAAAAACCCCAGAGCGGCTGGGCACGGTGGCTCATGCCTGCAATCCCAGCACTTTGGGAGGCTGAGGCGGGCAGATCATTTGCGGTCAGGAGTTCAAGAACAGCCTGACCAACATGGAGAAACCCTGCCTCTACTGAAAATATAAAAATTAACCAGGCGTGGTGGCATATGCCTGTAATCTCATCTACTTGGAAGGCTGAGACAGGATAATTGCTTAAACCTGGGAGGTGGAGGTTGCAGTGAGCCAAGATCATGCCATTGCACTCCAGCTTGGGCGACAAGAGCAAAACTCTGTCTCAAAAAAAAAAAAAAAAAAAAAAAAAAAAAAAAAAAAAAAGTCCACGGCTTTCTAATTCTATATGAGAAATTCCAACTTCTTACCATGACATTCAAGGTCCTTTCCTTACCTTTCCGACTTTATTATGTATGTATTGTTCATATCTTAGTCACACACCTGAACGCTCAGTATACCCCCAGATGCTTTTCCTTGCTTCTGCACATTGTTATGTTTTTGTTTTACTTTGTTTCTGTTTTCCCCTTAGCTGAAAATACCCACCTGCCTCCTAATATGTCTGGCAAGCTCCTCCTCATTATTTAAGACCCAGTCCATGTGACCCAGGTCCCCACTTGCCCCAAAGACTAATAACATCTTTCTTTTCACCATATTGCCACTCTGGTCATGTTGAATACAAATCTCAATTTATCAAGACTCTTGTCTTTCTCATCCTCTTGAATCTAAGCTCCCCTAGGAGAAATTGTTGCTTATTCATCTTTGTGTCTACAGAGAACAACATGGGACATGTTATCTCAAATCTCCAGAAGACATTTGTTGAATAAAATAGCCACTATGGAGAATGTTATCACCTCTTCACCCATATTATAAACTAACATTTATTCAATGCCTGCTGGTGTAAGACACTAGAGAAACAAATGGCTATAATGCTGTAGTTCTATCTTCAAAGACTTTATAATCTAGTTGAAGAAGACAAAAGCAACAGTCACAGTGGCTGATCTGATGTGCCTACTTTGTATTAGGCACCTAACGTGGTACTAAAGATAGGTTTTTCATAAAATACTCAGATTAAAAAATGGAATTTTACAGAAGTATAAAAACTCCACAAGTAAAACTGTAATGAGAATATCAATAATGAAATGGGATTTAAACTGAGGAGTACAGATGTATATAAAGTATGTGCCCTTTTGACTATGTCATGCTACCTCAAAAGAGATGTGTGGCAGCGTAAAAGGATGAGTGGATGGATAGAGGAATGAACGTATCAGCAGAGGGAAAGGGAGAAGCTTTGGTCAGCGCTACAGAATACATGTTTTCTGAATTCAAAATCAATAAGCAGTTATAAGGGTTGAGGTACATCCACACAAAAGTTCACTGCAGCACTATTCACAACAGCAAAGACATGGAATCATCACAAATGCCCATCAATGACAAATTGGATAAAGTAAATACGGTATATAGACACCATGAAATACCACGCAGTCACAAAAAAGAATGAGATCATGTCTTTTACGGGAACAGGGATGGAGCTGGAAACCATTATCCTTAGCAAACGAATGCAGGAACAGAAAACCAAATACCTCATGTTCTCACTTACAAGTAGGAGCTAAATGATGAGAACTCATGGACACAAAGAGGAGAACAAAAGATGCCAGGGTCTACATGAGGATGCAGGATAGGAGGCGGGAGAGGATCAAGAAAACAGCTATTGAATACAAGGCTTAGCACCTGGGTGACAAAATAATCTATACAACAAACCTCCCTGATATGAGTTTAACTGTGTAACAAACCTCAACATAAACCCCAGAATCTAAAATAAAAGTTAAAAAAAGTGTGTGGAGGTAATCAGAAAGAGTTTGTCTGAGAAGGTTTGTAGAAGCAAGATAGAACTTAGTTTGGAAAACAAAGAGTGATACACTACTAGTTATGATGTAAACAGAGCAATGTAGCTGGATCTCACCACACGTGAAGCTGTAGAACTGTAAAGCAGTGGAGCTGATGAGAACCTTAGCAGTCATTTGCACAACCAACCTCATCATTTTGAAAAGTAGGGAAACTGTCACCCCACCAAAGAAATGGGAACTTGGAATGAAATGGTAAAGAAAGAGACCACACTGGCAAGGAATGCCAAGGAAAGTTTACCTGTTTCTGTAAACAGAGATTCCATTAAGAGCTGCAAACAAATGTGTGACACAAAGTGATATTTAACAATGTTAGAATGCAAGAGAAAGAAATAAAGGGTATTCAGTTAGGAAAGGATGAAGTCAAATTGTCCCTGTTTGCAGATGACACGATTGTATATTTAGAAAACCCCATCATCTCAGCCCAAAATCTCCTTAAGCTGACAAGCAACTTCAGCAAAGTCTCAGGACACAAAATCAATGTGCAAAACTCAAAAAGCATTCCTATACACAAATAACAGACAAACAGAGAGCCAAATCATGAGTGAACCCCCATTCACAATTGCCACAAAGATAATAAAATACCTAGGAATCCAACTTACAAGGGATGTGAAGGACCTCTTCAAGGAGAACTAGAAACCACTGCTCAACAAAATAAAAGAGGACCCAAACAAATGGAAGAACATTCCATGCTCATGGATAGGAAGAATCAATATTGTGAAAATGACCATACTGCCCAAGGTAATTTATAGATTCAATGCCATCCCCATCAAGCTACCAATAGCTTTCTTCATAGAATTGGAGAAAACTACTTTAAAGTTCATATGGAACCAAAAAAGGGCCCGTATTGCCAAGACAATCCTAAGCAAAAAGAATAAAGCTGGAGGCATCACACTACCTGACTTCAAACTACACTACAAGGCTACAGTAACCAAAACAGCATGGTACTCATACCAAAACAGAGATATAGACCAATGGAACAGACAGAGGCCTCAGAAATGACACCACACATCTACAATCATCTGATCTTTGACAAACCTGACAAAAACAAGAAATGGGGAAAGGATTCCCTATTTAATAAATGGTGCTGGGAAAATTGGCTAGCCATATGTAGAAAGCTGAAACTCTATCCCTTCCTTACACCTTATACAAAAATTAATTCAAGATAGATTAAAGACTTAAATGTTAGACCTAAAACCATAAAAGCCCTAGAAGAAAACCTAGGCAATACCATTCAGGACATACACACGGGCAAAGACTTTATGACTAAAACACCAAAAGCAATGACAACAAAATCCAAAATAGACAAATGGGATCTAATTAAACTAAAGAGGTTTTGCACAACAAAAGTAACTATCATCAGAGTAAACAGGCGACCTACAGGATGGGAGAAAATTTTTGCAATCTACCTATCTGACAAAGGACTAATATCGAGAATCTACAAAGAACTTAAATTTACAAGAAAAAATCAAACAACCCCATCAAAAAATGAGCAAAGGATATGAACAGACACTTCTCAAAAGAAGACATTTATGCAGCCAACAGACACATGAAAAAATGCTAATCATCACTGGTCATCAGAGAAATGCAAATCAAAACCACAATGAGATACCATCTCACACCAGTTAGAATGGCAATCATTAAAAAGTCAGGAAACAACAGGTGCTGGAGAGGATGTGGAGAAATAGGAAAATTTTCAAACTGTTGGTGGGAGCGTAAACTAGTTCAACCATTATGGAAGACAGTGTGGTGATTCCTCAAGGTTCTAGAGCTAGAAATACCATTTGACCCAGTGATCCCATTACTGGGTATATAACCAAAGGATTATAAATCATGCTACTATAAAGACACATGCACACATATGTTTATTGTGGCACTATTCACAATAGCTAAGACTTGGACCAACCCAAAATCCATTAATGATAGACTAGATTAAGAAAATGTGGCACATATACACCATGTAATACTATGCAGCCATAAAAAAGGATAAGTTCATGTCCTTTATAGGGACATGGATGAAACTGGAAATCATCATTCTGAGCAAACTATCACAAGGACAGAAAACCAGACACCACATGTTCTCACTCATAGGTGGGAACTGAACAACGAGAACACTTGTACACAGGGCAGGAAACATCACACACTGGGGCTTGTCATGGGGTGAAGGAATGGGAGAGGGGTAGCATTAGGAGAAATACATAATGTAAATGATGAGTTAATGGATGCAGCAAACCAACATGGCACATGTATACATATGTAACAAACCTGCACATTGTGCATACATACCCTAGAACTTAAAGTATAATAATTTTTAAAAAAGCATGTTAGCCTGGTTGCCACAATGTACATGTAAGAGCTAAAAGGAAAGACATAAAGCACTATGGACCTCACATCATCAAAGGGATGACTGATCCAGACTCTGGACCACCACTGAGAGATAAGAGTTTGCTCTCATTCTCCCTTTACCATGGCATTGCTAGTTTCTTGCTTTACCACTTCACTTTGAAAGAGCAGGCTCTTCTCCATGTCGATTCCTTTCCATTCCACATCAGTTCACGTCAATCCCAGACTTAGACAGCTTCCTATGCATCTTTCGGTTTCTACTAACCAGATTGTCCTCACCAACCAGCTACCCTTTTAGTTTTTACCACCTCACATAATGGCACCCCTCTGCACGGGCTGCTCAGGTTAAAATTCTAGGAGCCATACTTCTTTCTTTTGTTTCATTTTCCTAACCAGAACCCCATACACATGCCTCACACCAAGTCATCAACAGCCTTCTGGTCTCTGCTAAATACATCTTTGCACTTCTTTCATTGTCTACGACCATGCCACAAGGCAGTCCATCACCATCTGTCACTTGGACAACTACAACACATCTGAACTTGTCTCTCAGATCCCAGTCTCACCTCCTCATTCTCCCACAGCCATCCATTCTCTACACAGCAGTCAAAAATAAGCATTTACACTATAAACCAGATGTCACTACTTAAAATGTTTAATGGTTCTCCAGTGCACTTAGAATAAAATACAAATTCTTTGACATGCCCTGCAAGAAACTATATCATATTTCCCTGTACCTCTTTGGTCTCATTTCATTCCACACTTGCCCTCACCCCACTAAGCTCCAACTACTACTGACCTACTTTGTTTCCCTAATGTGCCAGCTTACTCCTGCTTTGGGGACTTTATTCCTGCTGTTCTCTGTACCTGGAATGCTTCTGTTACAGATCTGTGCCAGGAAACCCCTCCTTATTCACATCTTAGGTCCCATGAGATCCACACAATAATGTCTCCATATCCACACACACCCACTTCAGCACCTCCATCTAACTGTTGTCCAAGCTGTCAGTCATACTCGATTAGTGCATCACAGAATCAATATCAGACTTCAATATTTGTTAGTACTAATAATTGCAAACCCTCCATAATTGCAACTATAGGAATTTCATTTTCTGACTACAATCTCTTCCCTTTCTAATTCCCTTCCTCTAATGCCAGGACTCCTCCAATACTTAGTGTAAGGGCCAATCTCACCACCTGCTCAGAGCTCTTAACTCCTTTGTGTCCTCTCCTCTCTCCTTTCCCAGCTCATATTGTTTGGTCCATCGTTATCCGATCATCTACAGCCTCAAGTCCCTTGGTCCATTCTTGCTTCTTGAATGTGGATATTTGCTTGGCAGAACCATGACTGCTTACCCTACTTTTGAATAGTTTATCCGGTGGAAGATAACACAAACAATGCACACTGTTTACAAGCCACTTTATATCCATGACTGCCAACTTCAGGTGGGCCTTTCCCCTGCTCTCTCAATCTCAGCTTCTTTCTCCTATCCATTCACCTATTGGCTAAGGCGACCATATAATGGCTTCTCTTCATTTCTGCCTTCTCCTTCCTCACTCTTAGCTAATAATCTTGTCTTCGTCTTCTCGAAGACAACTGAAGCATTTACAAAAGAACCACAAAGTCCTGCCCCCACATTTACTGACATGTCAATAGCTGACTTTCCTTCTATTAATTTAGATGAATTATCCTCGCTTTTATCTGATGCCAACATATCATTTCCTTCTCATCGTTATCACCTTGTAAAGACATCACTTAGACAACACCCATTCCTTTACAATTCTCTTTAAAATTTGATTCTTTTCACTTTATAATTCCCATTAGCATTTTTGTAACTAAAAGGAAACTTCTGCAACTTTCTTTTTTTTTTTTTTTTTGAGACTCAGTTTCTCTCTTATTGTGCAGGCTGGAGTGCAATGGCGAGGTCTTGGCTTACTGTAACCTCTGCCTCCAGGGTTCAAGTGATTCTCCTGCCTCAGCCTCCCAAGTACCTGGGATTACAGGTGCCTGTCACCACACTCGGCTGATTTTTGTAGAGATGGAGTTTTACCATGTTGGCCAGGCTGGTCTCGAACTCCTGACCTCAGGTGATCCACCCACCTTGGCCTCCCAAAATGTTGGAATTTCAGGCATGAGCCATTGCACCCGGCCTGCAACTTTCTTAGCATTAGCTAATGTTATATTTCTCTGCTTCCTTCTGCTTTACAGTAAAACTTTTAAGGCATTATCTATACTTTCTCGAATGCCTCTTTTTTATTTACTCTTAAAATTTACTCCAATCAGATTTTAACCCTAAGCTACCACCAAAACTTTCATTTTATTTTTACTTCAGTTGATAAATCTAATTTTCCTTTCATAATCACCATCTTATTTTTATTAATATTCAACACAGTCACATTCTTTTCTTTCTAAAAAGCTTCAATTTCAAAATATTTTTCTCTCCTAGTTTCCTTCCTACTTGACTGGTCATTCATTCTCTATCTCCATTGCTGATTTCTCGATGTCACCTTGGTTTCCTCATGTTAAAGTCCCCGGGCTCAGTCTAGGAACTTCTCTATCAATACTCACTGCCTTCACAATCTCATCAAGTGCTGTGGTTCCATTTACCATCTGTTTTGTCTCCTGGGCTACTGTAATAATAGAAATTTGGAGGCTGGAAGTTTGAAATCGAAGTATCAGCAGGTCCACTTGCCCTCTAATGGTTCAAGGGAAGAATCCTTTCTTGTCTCTTTTCAGCTTCTGGTAGCTCCTGACAATCCTTATTGTTCTTTGGTGTGTATTGCTCCAATCTCTGCTTCTATCATCATGTTACATGGCCCTCTTCTCTCTGTGTGTCTCTATTTTTCTCTGTGTCTCTGTATCCACATCTAATTTTCCTTAAAAAGACACCACTCATTGGATTTAGAACCCATTTTATCCAGTATGACTTCATTTTAACTTAACTTATTACATCTGTTAAGACCTTATTTTACAAATAAGTAAAATTCTCAGTTCCAGGTGGGCATGAATTTGGGGTAAACAAAATTAATGACCTGTTTTTACTGTTATTACCAATATCATTAAAATATCATTGGTTGCCCATTTTGTTCTAGGGACTATCTCAAATGCATTTCATATATTTCATCATTCAATCTGAAAAATATGGCATATCCATAATTAACTTTATGCTAATTTCACATATGGGAAAAATGTAGGTCTGTTTAATTGGGTTGGACATTTAAATATCAGTCATTTCACACAGTTCTTCCCTCTAATTTGGCTGTGGTCTACAATTTACCTGAAGGTTAGCATCCATACTTGGCATCCTTACTTAGCACCCAACATAGAAAATAAAAACATTTAATGAAAACTCTTTAAATAAAGACATATGATAATCCCACTCAGGCGTCACAGAGAAAAAAACTAAATACAATTTGTGACCATTCTGAAGTCTAACTTCAAATTCATTGTCAAGAACTTGTCCTGGAACCACTGTATGTACAATAGGATGTTAAATGTATAAGACGCTGATAACAGAAATTGTAGAAGACACAAATAAATTGATAGATAGCCCACATTTATAGATTAGAAGAATCATTATTGTTCAAATGTCCATACCACCCCAAATGATCTACTAATCCAATGCAGTTCTTATTAAAATTCCAATCATATATTTCAAAGAAATAGAAAAACAATTCTAGAGTTCGTACGAAAAAAAAAAGATCGCAAATAGAAAAAGGAATTTTGAGAAAGAAGAACAAGCCTGGAGGCATCACGCTTCCTAATTTCGAGCTATATTACAAAACTGTAGTGATCAAAACCTTATACCTTATGTTATCCACGTTGGATTCCTAATTAGAAAGAAACAAAAGCAAAACAGAATAGTATGGTACTGGCATCAAAACAGACACATAGACCAATGTAACAGAGCAGAGACCCCAGAAATAAACCTGTACATTTGTGATCAACTAATCTTTGATAAGAACAGCAAGAATACACAATGTAAAAAAGGAAAACAGACACATAGACCAATGTAACAGAGGAGAGACCCCAGAAATAAACCTATACATTTGTGATCAACTAATCTTTGATAAGAACAGCAAGAATACACAATGTAGAAAAGGAAAACCCCTTTAATAAATGGTGTCGGAAAAGCTAGACACACACATGCAAATGTATTAAGTTGGATCCACATACAAAAATTTACATGAAAATAAAGACTTAAATATAAAAATCTGAAACCATAAAACTCCTAGAAGAAAACACGGAGGAAAATCTCCTTAATATTAGTCTTGGCAATATTTTTTTGAATATGACACCAAAATAATACACAACAAAAGCCAAAATAAATAAGTGAGACTACCTCACACTAAAAAGTTTCTGCACAATATAAGTAACAGTTGAAAAAATGAAAACGTGACCTAGAGAATGGAGAAAAATATTTGTACTACATATCTGGTAAGGATTTAATATCCAAAATATATAAAGAACTCAACTCAGTAGCAAAGAATAAACAATGACAAAAATGAGAAAAAGTTCTGGATAGACATTTTTCAAAGAAAACATACAAAAGACCAACAGATCTACAAAATGGTGCTCAATATTGCTACTCATCAGAGAAATGCAGATAAAGACCAAATAACATATCACCTCACACCTGTTAGGATGGTTATTATCAAAAAGACAATAGATAACAAGTGTTGGCAAGGGTGTGGAGAAAAGGGAACCTTTGTACACTTTTGTTGGGAATATATACTGGTATGGCAATTATGGAAAACAGTTGGCAGACTCTTCATTAAATTAAAAAGAGAACTACTATATGATCCATCAATCCTACTTCTGGGTATATACCCCAAAGAAATGAAATCAGTACCTTGATAATATATTTGCACTTCATGTATATTTCAATATTATTCAGAGTAGCCAAGATATGGAAATGACTAGAGTATTCATTGAGAGATTAGTGAGTAAACAAAATGTGGTACATTATTTAGCCACAGAAAATAAAAAAAAAAAAAACTGTAATTCTCAATAACATGGATGATATTGGAAGACGTTATGCAAACTGAAATAAGCCAGACACAGAGAGACACACACTGTATGTCCTCACTTATATGTGGAATCCAAAAAGGTAGAAATCATAGAAACAGAAGGTAAAATAGTGGTTTCCAGGGACTGGGGGTTGGGGAAATGAGGAGATGTTGGTCAAACTTTCAATTATAAAGTGAACAAGTTCAGGCAATCTAATGTAAAGCATGGGTGGTGATGCATGTGTTATTTTGATCATGGTAACCATTACACAGTGTTTATATTATCAACCCATCACATTGTACATCTTGAATGTATTCAGTCTTTATTAGTCAAGTAAACATTTTTTAAATGCAATGAGATGACTCCAAATTTTTAAAACAGTAAATATTTTTAAGCTTTTTGGAAAAAGAGACACTTTATGCTTAAAAATTATAAATTCTATGGAAAATAAAGCCAATTTTTATGACAAAAGTAAACATTAAGATTATTTTCCATAATTTCCATTTTAAGCAAGGTAAGAAAAGATTAGAACAGAAAAGAATTAGCTATCCTCAAGAGAATATTCTTGAGAATTCAGATGTCAGATAGGAGTCAGGACTAGCTTGCAGCTCCCACTTGGGTGGACAGAGCAGTGTGTGGAGACTCACGTCATAAACTTTTGCTCCACGAACTACCACAGGAATGTACCAGGAAAGCTAAGAGAATCCACAGACCTTTTGAAGGAACTGGATCACCACTACAGGTTCCCTGAGATACCGAAAACCTGTAAGTCGGCTTGCTTTCTCTGCTGGGAAACTCATAGTCTGGGGCAAGTTCTCAGCCCTGGTCTTTGGCTGCCTGGATATAGACTCAGTGCTGTTGGAGGGGCACAGTGAAAGTAAGACCAGCCTTTAGGACTATGGACTACATGGGAGTGGGGTGAGGCCTGTGACTGCATGTTTTTCCCCACTTCCTTGGTGACCTGTATGATTCAGCAAAGGCAGCCATAATCCCCCTGGGAATACAACTCCATTGGCCTGGAAGTCACACCCCACCCTCCACAACAGCTGCAGCAAACCCTGCCCAAAGAGAGGCTGAACTCAGAAACACCTATCCCTGCCCCTACCTGGTGGTCTTTCTCTACCCGTCCTTGTAGTGGAAGACAAAGGTCATAAGCTTTTGGGAGTTTTATGACCCTGCTTCCCACCTGAGAAAGCTGAGTACTTAACCAGGTGTTCCTAAGGCAAGAATGTATCCTCCTTATAGGGCCACATCTGATGCATTCTTAAAAGTGCCCCCTCCTGGCTGGAGGCCAACCAACATGCGATCAGCACTCTAAACAAAAACACAACCAAAGACCCTCACAGAATCCACTTCATTCCCCTGCTCCCTCCACTGGAGCAGGTGCTGTTACCCATGGCTGCAAGACCAGAAGGCAAATCATATAACAGGACTCTTTGCAGAAGCTCTTCAATACCAGTGCAGAGCCCAGTAGCTCTATTGGGTCGCTAGACCCAGAAGAGCAAAAACAGTCACTACAGTTTGGCTCACAGTAAGTCCCATTCCTAGGGGAAGAGGGAGAATGCCGCATCAAAGGAGAACCCCATGAACAAAAATATCTTAACAGCAGCCCTTGAATCCCATATCTTCCCTCTGACATAGTCTACCCAAATGAGAAGGAATCAGTAAAACAATTCTGGCATTATGACACAATTTCTTTAACACCCCCAAAAGATCATACCAGCTCACCAGCAATGGATCCAAACCAAGACGAAATCTCTGAATTGCCACAAAAAGAACTCAGAAGATCAATTTTTAAGCTAATCAAGGAGGCATCAGAGAAAGGTGAGGTCCAAATTTAAAAAATCAAAAACATGGTACAGGATATGAAAGAGAAATTCCTCAGTGAAATAGATAGTAAAATAAAAACAATCACCACTCCTGGAAATGAAGGACGCACTTAGAGAGATGCACTGGAAAGTCTCAGCAATCCAGTCAAACAAGCAGAAGAAAGATCTTCAAAGCTCAGAGAAAAGGCTGTGAAATTAACCCAATTCAGCAAAGACAAAAAAAAAAAAAAAATTAAAAAAAAAAATGAACAAAGCAACCAAAGAAATCAAGATGAAAATTCTAAAAATTCTTTGAACTGAGCAATAATAGTGACACAATCTACCAAAACCTCTAGGATACAGCAAAAGCAGTGCTAAGAGGCAAGTTTATGGCATTAAATGCACACATATGTTTATTGCAGCACTATTCACAATAGCAAAGACTTGGAGTCAACCCAAATGTCCATCTGTGACAGACTGGATTAAGAAACTGTGGCACATATACACCATGGAATACTATGCAGCCATAAAAAAGGATGAGTTCGTGTCCTTTGTAGGGACATGGATGCAGCTGGAAACCATCATTCTCGGCAAACTATCACAAGAACAGAAAACCAAATACCACATGTTCTCACTCATAGGTGGGAATTCAACAATGTGATCACTTGGACACAGGAAGGGGAACATCACACACCGGGTCATATTGTGGGGGGGAGGGGTAGGAGGGAGGGATACTATTAGGAGATATACCTAATGTAAATGACGAGTTAATAGGTGCAGCACACCAACATGGCACATGTATACATATGTAACAAACCTGCACGTTATGCACATGTACCCTAGAACTTAAAGTATAATAATAATTTTTTTAAAAATCTACATTAGAAAGTCCAAAAGAGCACAAATAGGCAATATAAGGTCACATCTCATGGAACTGAAAAAACAAAAACCATCTAAGCCCAAAGCCTGCAGAAGAAAAGAAATAACAAAGATCAGAGTAGAACTGAATGAAATTGAAACAACAACAGCAAAATACAGAAGATAGATGAAACAAAAAGCTGGTTCTTTGAAAAGATAAATAAAATTGATAAACCATTAGCAAGATTAACCAAGAAAAGAAGTGAGAATATCAAAATAAGCTCAATTAGAAACAAAACAGGAGATATTACTACTGATGCCACAAAAAATACAAAAGATTATTAAAGGTTACTATGAACACATTTATGCACATAAACTAGAGAACCTAGAGGAGATGGACAAATTCCTGAAAATATACAACCCTCCTAGATTAAATGAGGAAGATATATAATCTCTGAACAGACCAATAACAAGCAGTAAGATTAAAATGGTAATATAAAGATCGCCACCAAAATAAAAGGCCAGGACCAGGTGGATTCATAGCTTAATTCTATCATTAATTCAAAGAAGAATTGGTACCAATCCTATCGACAATATTCCAAAAGATAGAGAAAGAAGGAATCCTTCCTAATCACTCTAGGAAGCTAGTATCGTCCTAATACAAAAACCAGGGAAGGACATAACGAAAAAGAAAACTACAGACCAATATCCCCGATGAACACAGATGCAAAAATCTTTAACAAAATACTAGCCAACCAAATTCAATAACCTATCAAAAAGACAATCCACCATGGTCAAGTGGGTTTCATACCAAGAATGCAGGGATGGTTTAACAGACATAAGTCAATAAATGTGATACAACACATAAACAGAATTCAAAACAAAAATCACATGATCATCTCAATGGATACAGAAAAAAGTATTTGAAAAAAGCCAGTATCACTTTAGGATTAAAACCCTCAGCAAAATGGGCATACAGGGGACATACTTTAATGTAATAAAAGCCATCTATGACAAAGCCATAGCCAAGATTATACTGAATGAGGAAAAATTGAAAGCATTTCTCCTGAGAAGCAGAACAAGACAAGGATGCCCACTTTTACCACTTCTAGTTAACATACTAATGGAAGTCCTAGCCACAGTAATCAGACAAGAGAAACAAATAAAGGGCATCCAAATTGGTAAAAGAAAATCAAACTGTCACTCTCACTATTTGCTGATGACATGGTCGTATACCTAGAAAACTCTAAAGACTCATCCAAAAAGCTCCCATAACTGGTAAATAAATTCAGCAAAGTTTCAGGATACAAAATTAATGTACACAAATTAGTAGCTCTGCTGTATACCAACAGAAGCTGAAAATCAAAGCAAAATCTCAACCCATTTCACATTAGTGGGAAAAAAAATTTAAAAACCACTACAAGGAAAACTACAAAACACTGCTAAAAGAAGTCATAGACAACACAAACAAATGGAAACACATCCCATGCTCATGGATGGGTAGAATCAATATTGTGAAAATGACCATAGTGCCAAAAACAATCTACAAATTCAACACAGTTCCCATCAAAATGCCACCATTATTATAAAAAACAATCCTAAAATTCAGATGGAACCAAAAAAGAGCCTGCATAGCCAAAGCAAGACTAAGCAAAAAGAACAAATATGGAGGCATTGCATTACCTGACTTCAAACTATACTATAAGGCCATAGTCACCAAAACAGCTTTGTACTAGTACAAAAATAGGCACATAGACCAATGGAACAGAATAGAGAACATAGAAATAAAGCCAAATATTTACAGCCGACTGATCTTCGACAAAGCAAACAAAAACATAAAGTGGGGAAAGGACACCCTATTCAACAAATTGTGTTGGGATAATTGTCAAGCCACATGTAGAAGAATGAAACTGGATCCTCCAACTCTCATTTTATACAAAAATCAACTCAAGATGGATCAAAAACTTAAATCTAAGACCTACACCATAAAGATTCTAGAAGATAACATCAAAAAAACTCTTATAGACATTGACTTAGACAAAGACCTCATGACCAAGAACCCCAAAGCAAATGCAAGAAAAACAAAGATAAATAAACAAACAGGACTTAATTAAACTAAAAAGCTTCTGCACAGCAAAAGAAATAATCAGCAGAGTTAACAGAAAACCCACAAAGTGGGAGAAAATCTTCACAATCTATACATCTGACAAAGGAATAATATCCAGAATCTACAATGAATTCAAACAAATTAGCAAGGAAAGAACAGACAGTCTCATCAAAAAGTGGGCTAGGGACATGAATAGGCAATTCTCAAAAGAAAATATACAAATGGACAAAAAGCACAGAGAAAACTACTCAAAATAATTAATTATCAGGAAAAGGTAAATCAAAACCACAATGAGATTATCACCTCACTCCTACAAGGATAGCCATAATCAAAAAATTTAAAAAATTATAGATGTTGGCATGGATGCAGTGAAAAAGGAACACTCCTACACTGTTAGTAGGAATATAAACCAGTGCAACCGCTATGGAAAACAATGTGGAGATTCCTTAAAGAACTAAAAGTAGATCTACAGTTAGATTCAGCAATCCCAGTATCTACACAGAGGAAAAGAAGTCATTATATGAAAAAGATACTTGCACATGCATGTTTACAGCAGTAAAATTTGCAATTGCAAAAATATGGAAACAGCCCAAATGCTCATTGATTAATGAGTGGATAAGCAACCCTACTCAGCCATGAAAAGGAGCAAAGTAATGGTATTTACAGCAACCTAAACGCCTGGATGGAATTGGAGACTATTATTATAAGTGAAGTAACTCTGGAATGAAAAACCAAACATTGTATGTTCTCACTCATAAGTGGGAGCTAAGCTATAATGATGCAAAGGCATAAGAATGATACAATGGACTTTGGGGACTCAGAAAAGGGTGGGGGCATAGTAAGGAATAAAATGCTACATATTGGGTACCGTGTACACTGCTTGTGTGATGCGTGCATCAAAATCTCAGAAATCACCACTAAAGAAATTATTCATGTAACGAAACACCACCTGTTCCCAAAAAACCTACTAAAATTTTTAAAAATTTTAAAAAGAGAGAGAATATTCTCAGCTTTTTGACAATTTCTCATGAGTCAGTAACTGTACTGCACTAAGCATTTTCAGATCCACTTAACTATGATGGTTTTCTAGGGCTCAATTCATTTCTTATTCAAAAACAACCTTGAAAACTCTCAGAGGAAGTGTAAACAGGTACCAAATCCTCCAAACTATTCAGTGATGGGTTCTGGTTTACTTGATTCAGCTCTATTCTAAGCACCTTAATAAGCAACAATTATCTTCTTCTATTTCCATGCTTCTGTTTACGTTTGCACAAAATATTCTACAACCTGTCTTACCTTTAACTCAAAATGCATTTGCATAGGAAAAGAGTCCCATTACTGGGAATGAAAACAGACCAATTGCTACTCTTCCATGGGACCCTGTTCTGACAGGTTTCCTTATTGTATGCTTCACTGAATGGCAGCCCTTTTTCAAGGAAATAAAAATACATTGAATTATGAAATCAAGTGTTTCTTTAATTTATATTTTTCAGTTCATATGTACAAGCAAAACCAAACCGGTTCCTTGGTTCAGGCCTGCCCTTTGAATTCAGTCTCTGTAGCATATATAAAAGGTACACTTCACAAAACTCCACGGAAGAAACTGGCCAATGTTTTATGGGCTTAGAGATTTCATTGAGCTACTGAAGATCTGTTTTTCTTTCTTCTGAGACCCAATTAGAGTCACTTACATTTACAAACTCTCTTCTCTTATTTATATATAATTTACAGGGTTTGAAGGTAATAGTCATTAGGACTCAACAGAGTAATTAGTCTTTAAAGTATTCAGGATGAGGCAGCTGTGTAAATTTTATGTTCACTTTTTATGATTCAATTGCTTTTAAATATAGATGCTTTTGAGCATGACACTTAAAACTTTTTAATATTTGGAACTAATGTCAGCCATTCTGTGTTTCTGAAGATTTTTTTTTCTTAAGTTTTGGTAACCACAGATACTGCCAGCGTAAAGAGATGCAATTTTACAGAAATATTGGGTCACGATTTGTGGTTTGTTAGCTGATTGGTTGAAATGCCACTGGGAGTGATGTCTTCTGTCTAACAAGGAGCTCATGCTCACATTATTAACATCTCTGTGATCCCAGTGCGGGGCTCAGCTGGGAAGCAAACCTTCCATCCACATACAACAGGCAGATAGTCAACACCTGTCATGTACCAGGGACAATGGCATGGATGCTGGCTACAGAAGGAGACACAGACTTTCTCCCATGACACTGAAATCTAGTGATGAGTTACTCATAACAATAAGCAGACTCTTATAATACTGTGAAGAGAAATGCTGTGAGGGAACATCCACAGGCAGGAGAGCTGGAAAATCGGAGAAGACATGAAAGGAAAGATAAACCCTGAATTAGGGTCTTGAAGACCTTAATTATTAGCCAAGGGTCTTGAAGACCCTAAAAATTAGCCATGAGGATGAGAAGGAAACAGAGGCATCTTACTAAAGGAAAGAGCATGTCCAAAGCAGAGGGATTTAAAAAAAAGATGGAGTGCAGATGTATGGTTGGGTGGAAGGTGGGCGTGTATGCTTGGAAAAAGTAGAAGGAAGTACTTGCTGAGCAATTTGAGAGGTGAAACCAAACTCCAATCCTGAAGGGAGGCATTACCTCTTTTGAGATATGACTTTTTTAAGTAACCCATCATTTGCTTTTTCCCAGTGTTATTTATGGAGGTAATTTCAAAAGAAGCATTACTGTGAATGGTGGCTTAGATACATTTTCCAATGATGTCATTCCAGGGAGTGGGGTAGGTGGCGACTTGACCCACAGCACAAATGCACCACATAACAGGGAGCTGAGCCACACTGCATTTAATAACCAGCCCAACAACACATCCTCAGCATCTCGTCTCATGTGCACTACTCAATATGCATTCAGAAAATGTATGTTGAGCTCAGAATGATAATTTTTAAAGTTTAAAGGTGTCAGTGATGTAACTTGGTCAGAATGGTCTGCACATTGCTTGGTCCTGATGTTTTCCTTGCTTCTGTCAGCCCCATGCAGCCTGCTAAGTGCAGAGAAGACAGACTAGTTAGTGCTGGCTCCAGGCACTTTCATAAATGAAAGTATAAATGATGGTCAATTAGAGATGATTTCCTAAACCATTTTCTAAAATCATTAACAAATCGTGTAACTAGCTCATGAATAACTTCAGGCTGTTTTCACAATGTAAAGTTGTCAAGACATAACTATAGAATCCTGTTTATTGGCATAAAGACAAGCAGGTGGAGAAGCTTTTCTGTATTGTGAGGGGGCAGGGCTCCATGTTCTGCCTCTGGAGTGCACCTGTTCTGTGATGTGATAAGATTGCTAGTTGCAGCAAGCCAGCATGTCTTACCCAATGCATACTGTCCCCCTTTCATTTGTTGGATTCTGAGACTACATAGCCAAGGTCTCTGCTCTCATGGAGCTCAAGCCTACAAACAAACAAATGTCATGACCCAGAGAAAATATTCCAGGCTCTGAGGGAGTATGCAACGGGGAGACAGAGGGCCAGCTTATTCCAGAGGATCTCCCTTGTATTCTTTAATGCCCAAGCCATCCCACTGGCCACCCTTTCTCTAGCATCCTCCCCTGTATCAGCAACAAAGTTGTCTTCCTCCACCATACTGGATAGTGTTGCTTCACTATGAAGAAATGTCCTTACCTATCAACATAGTAAAGTCCAATACCTACCCTGTACTCTAAACTTATCTCAACCTGTCAGTCATCTCTCCAGGAGTCTCCTCCTGTTGTCTTATACTCCATGCTAAGGAGACTCACACCCTCTCAAGCTTTATTATTCCTCCTCCTCACTTCCTTACATATATTAGATGCTGCCTAAATACCTGCTAAATGAAGGTATAAATGTGATTCAGAAAACCTATGCATAGAAAGAAAACTGTGTCACTTTTTAACCTTGTCACATGTATTTGTTCACTTACAGCAAGGTTAAAAAAGAGACAAGTGTGTTTTCCTTGAAAGAAAAATAAAATGTAATTGAGTTTGAGTTCCCTAACATTTAGCAAAGATCTCCGGAGCTCTCCAAGCAGACCTTCACAATTTTCAGTTCATTCTAGTTCAGACAAGAGGGTTGATGGGAACTTCTGATGGGAAGTTCAGTGCACCACGCACAGCCGGGCTGGGTCAGATGCTAAAGGGCTTTTCACTCTGTCCCACTGTGTTTGGATTTATAAGGCAGAAGTTTCAGGAATCAGTAAAGGTTCTTAAGAAGAGAGTAGTCTAAAATGTATTTTAGAAAAATCAAAAGGAAAAAGCGCAGATCTCAATGAAGGGGTGCCCCAGGGTGAAGAAGGATTGGAGGTGGAAAATCATCTAAAAGGCTGTAGGCAGAGTTCAGGCAAGATTGGATTAAAAAAGGGAAATCTAGCTCTGAGGCCACAGGAGAGTAAAGAGAGAGGGGGAGAGGGAGAGAGACAGAGAGAAAGAGAGAGAGAGAGACAGAGAGAGAGAGAGAATCATTTTTGACAGGATTTGGTGGCAGATTGTGTGGGAAATCTAGCTCTGAGGCCATAGGAAAGTAAAGAGAGAGGGAGGGGGAGGGGGAGAGAGAGAGAGAGAGAGAGAGAGAGAGAGAGAGAGAGAGAGAGAGAGAGAATCATTTTTGACAGGAGGTGGTGGCAGATTGTGTGCATTAAGGCAAAGAGGGCCGGGCGCGGTGGCTCAAGCCTGTAATCCCAGCACTTTGGGAGGCCGAGACGGGCGGATCACGAGGTCAGGAGATCGAGACCATCCTGGCTAACACGGTGAAACCCCGTCTCTACTAAAATATACAAAAAACTAGCCGGGCGAGGTGGTGGGCGCCTGTAGTCCCAGCTACTGGGGAGGCTGAGGCAGGAGAATGGCGTAAACCCAGGAGGCGGAGCTGCAGTGAGCTGAGATCTAGCCACTGCACTCCAGCCTGGGCGACAGAGTGAGACTCCGTCTCAAAAAAAAAAAAAAAAGAAAAAAAAAGAAAAAGGCAAAGAGAGGAGCCATGAGCCTAGGATTCCAGGTTCAGAGGTGATCTGGACCCAGTCTGCTCACTAGACCCTCTCATATCACTCTCCTTTATATTCTGTATAAAGTATACTGTCTTTATACTTTATCCCCTTTATACAAGCCAGACTTTCCTTCAGTTCCTCCTCACCCCATCTTCCCCCATGGGAGAACCTCCGCACAAACCACACACTCTACTGGAACGAGCACCACCCATCTCAGCCAACCCAGCCCACTGTCAGAGCTCAGCTTGCCGGGGAAGCCTTCTTTGATTGATCCCCATTGTCCCTCATTTTGATATGAGCTTCCACAGTCCCCTAAAATTTGTCACATGAAACAGTTCATAATTATATTTCTTCTAGTATGGCTATTTTATTAATGTAGGACTCTTTTAATCAAATGTGAGCTCTAGGAAGACAGAGATTCTGTTTGATTCATCTCTGTATCTTCAGTACCTATCAAAGAAAGATATATGGAAGATGGCAGTTAATAAATCCTAATCTCATTAAGGAAATAAGGAATTTACTAAGTGTTTAAGGATAGAGGAAGAAAAAAATACAAGTTTCACAACAGGGGAAGAATCAGTTTAAACACTGATTTTTTTGGTGAGATATTATCTGTTAAAGATGGCAAATCAACAGCAACAAATGTGGAACCAGAATTTTGGAGAGAAGTGAAGAGCAGAAATGGAAATCTAAGTGTTATGAAGAGGGGGTTTGTGGAGACTGTGACCCTATTTGACTCACAGCCAGCTGCAAGAGATAAGACATTGCTTTATAGCAAGTTAGGACTGTTGCCCTCACATTACTTCTTCCCAGATCACCAGCTGAAAGACTAGTCAAAATGCATAATAATAAAAACTATGTTCTTTCATAAGACACCCCTTTCAAAGACAGAATCCTAGTAGAACTCCATGACATAGTGGCCCAGTTCAAATCTTAAGCCTGTGTGCCCATCAACATGTTTTCTGAGAGACAGGCCAGAGTAGTGGTTAAGAGCTAAGCCCTCTGGATCAGATCTCAGGGCCTCTAGACATCACCTGTGAAAGCCTGGAAAAATCTAATGGTCTTCTAGTGTTTCACCTCCCTGTGTGCAAAATGTATATAATCATAGTATCTACTTCTACTTCATTAAATTGTGAAGGTTGGAGCTGAATTAAGTACTTTAAGAGTATCTGGCACATAATATTCATAAATATTAACTATTATTGTGATTATTATCTTGATTATTATTTTTTAAACTCTCTGAAGCTACATTTGCAGAAATTCTACAAAGAATCAAGATAAAGAATCATCATCATCATCATCATCATCACTAGATAGCCCAGGCTTGATTCTCTGTCATTTTTGTCATTGTTAAAATGATTCTGAAAAGAACTCTATTAATGCAGCACCACATTTAAGAGCTCCATTTGCACAACAGGGAATTAGAAGGAAGTCAGTGTGGTTTTGAACACTGAAAACAGTGGCCTGGAGTGCCAGTCTCATTACCAATTGATATCAATTGAATGTGTACAATTTGCTATGTTGGCAGCAGCCTAAGAATTCTGAAAGGCCCAATCCTCATCTCAAGTTCAAATTTCTGCCTAGTGAAGGGGAAATTTTGAAACGGATGAATTCCTAGGAGAAGCGTGTTTATATAGAAAGGAACCAGTGGTTCTTATTTATTTACTGCTTTGTAAACAACTGTGCCTAAAATATCACTTTTGCTAGATGATAATTTAATTGCTGTTGAGTTCTGTGCTCAAGCAAAAAATGACCCAAATAACTCTCCCACCCCTTTCCCTGGGTAAGGGAGGGACTAACAATAGAGTAAACTGTGAAACAAATAGGGTCATCTGATCTCCATACATTTTATCTAGATAACTATCTTTGGTAGCAAAAGAAATGAATTATTTTAGCCAATGTTGGAATTTAGTCACTAAGGTGCTTCAAAGCCAATAATTAACTGAGAATTATAGTTGTAATCCATGTTTTGAACCTTCCCTCCTACCTCATCTTTTTGTTGATTAATGAGGATTTCTCATAGTCAAGAGTTAGTAGAAAGCCACATTTTTCCCTCCAAATGGCACTTAGTGTCACCTGCCCCACCTACCCTGTATTGTTCTAACTTTGGAATTTTCCCTGAGTGTTTTGAGGTAAGTAACCTTCTAAAATCTGCATTTAACCTTCTTTTTTTTTTTTTTTTAATATAGTCATACCCTGGAAACTCCTGTCTTCCAGTGTCTGGTTTCTCTCCTTTCTATTTTCCCTGTCTATACATTCCTGTCCCTCACACTGGTACAGAGTTCCACTCTGGTAAAATCAGGCCTATAATAGTTCACAATCCCCTCTCACAGGGGAAGATGAGAGGTGCTGACAACCCCTTGGGTTGTAAGGCTTTGCTCCTAGTAGAATGCTGAGAGAGGCATAAACTTAAGACCTTAGAAATCAAAGGCATTGTTTATTATTTGCAATTCATATTTGCAAAGTGCTTTGAGCTCCCTGGAGGAAGCTGCAATACAAACAAGAGGTATGTGTATAATTAATCACTCTTCAGTGGGGATGATGGCCTCTCTGGGTAAGAGCATATTTATACACTGACACTCACAGAAGATAGTTAAATACTCTTAAAACAACCCAGGGCATATTACCCATGGATGTAGTGAGAATTCATCAGCAGAATACTCAAGAACACAGATGGAACCTATCACAGATACAGCACATTGCAATCCACTTTCACCCCCATAGATCGCAGCACACATTCACATAGAGCTGGGAGATTACTATGCTTTCTTGAGGATGGGCAGGAAGGAGCATGATAGTCATTATGAGTAAGTGTCCCAGAGATCCTCTCCTAGAAAATCATAAAGCAAAACAGAAAACCAAATCACCATTCCCAATTCCTCCCTCTATAAACAGTCTACAAAACTGACATGAATATTTGACAATGAAAGCCTGTAAGAGTTTGATAAGTTGTCTATGGCAGGAACAATTTCATTTTAGAGACCACTTATATTTTTAGATGACATTATGATATCAATATCTGTCCTAACATATTAGCTTCTGACTAACACTACTGATAATATGCAAGTGTATTTGTGTAGAGTTTTACAAAGCATTTTGCAAACCATTCATTAACTTCAGAATCTTTCATGAGCTTTCCAAGGTAAATAACTTTCTAAAATCTGTGTTTAGCCATTTTTTTCCTAAAACCATCCCCTTGAAAATCCTATCTTTTCTCCAGTGTCTGGTCTTTCTCCCTTCTACCTTCCCTGCCTTTTAAGTCCTTCCGCCACTTACCATTGGCCACAGAATAAAGGTGCAGTTTCTTACCATGGTCTACTAATAGCATTTCCAACTCCTTTTTTATATTTCTCTGATATTTTCTGAATAATCAATATGTTTGCCAGGATATTGGTGTCCTTCTTGTTGATGACAGTGTGTGGTCTGGAGCAAGAGATATAGGCCCTCTATGAATCTTTTTGTATTGTTTTTGATAAGTCAGAAGAGACAGAGTGAGGTGGTCAGTCTTTACTGCGTGAGTTTTGACAAGCCATCTAACCTCTCTGCTCCGTGGCTGCAAAATACAGATATTAATGTCTATTTCACAGATGTTTTGTTAGATTTAGAAAAAATAATGTAATTTTCCAGTCTTGCACACCATATAACAGATATTCTACAAATAGTAATTGTCCAGAAGCCTGACACCTAGCACCATGCCTGGGGATGGGGTAATGTCAAATGCCATTCCAGGGTTGGATTTTACACTTCAGACTTCATTAATACCACATCAAACTCTCTGGCATGGACCTGGATGTCGCCACCCTGGAGGATGCTAACCTTCAAGAAACTGCCCCTGCATTCTTGGGTCTTGGCCAGAGGCTGTCAGGATGGACCTTTCCCAAGTTCTGCAGCAATCCTGGCAATTTGAAATGGATATCTAAGATCTTAAAAGGATTTTTTATACACTTAGATCTAGTCATTCAGGTCCAGGAATTTGCACAGGGCAATAACTGAGACCCCAAAGACTGAGCAGTAAGCAACTGATCGTAACATTTGGGGAAAAGGAAGTAGCAAAATTTTATATTACCCTAAGTGTCCAACAATGAGAAAAATGAAAACAAACTATAGAATCTAATACAATTTGTTTGCCAATATGGAAATATCATTACACGATATTATTAAATGAAGATCTAAAACCTTGTGTAGTTTGGTTATATTCACATTTAAGTATCCATTGGTAGTTAGATAAAAGTCACTATTAATTATGATCCCTGTTTTAAGCATTGTGATGTGTGCTTTAACTACATTATCTTATTTAATCCTCACAATAGCCTTTCAAAATATATATTACTATTTCTGTTTTACAGATGAGGAAACCAAATGTCAACACATTTTATGACTTTACCAAGGTCACTAGAGAACCAGATATAAAATGAAATCTTAGCCTATCTTAATGATGGGATTAAAGTGATTTGATATTTCTTCTTTTTGCATGTACTTGTTTTTGAACTTCCTTTGATGAGTATATATACACTGTGAAATATTTTAAAGGCATCTTTAAAGCAAGTACACTATAGAGGAAGGTGTTAAGGATGCAGCTGCAGACGGGTAAGCAGCACCCTCAGTATCACAGTGTACTTGACTGTAGATCTCCCTTAGTATGATTTGCCTAGAGCTCCCTTAGCATGATTTAAAGAAGCTCACTGTCCTGTTACTTACAGATCACACCACACCAGCCCCTGTCTCCATTGTCATTCGACAAGAAATGTCGTCTGGCAGCTTGCAGAGGCCTTCTGCTGCAATATCCCCCATTACAGCCTGGATATTTAAACATGAACTACTTCTCTCTGTGTGGAACAGCTGGCTAGGAAACCTGGCGCCATAATTAGCCATTTCTCCCTCGGGATTTGTGCTCAGTAAATTCACTTTTCAGAGAAAGTACAGCTGGTAAGATGAAATAACAGAATCAATTGTCTAAAGTGTTGGTTTTAAGGAAAACATCATTTGTGCATATACAAGGTGGGGGCAAAGAGGGTTTTTTTTTTTATTATTCTAGACGTCAGCTTTAGAATGAACCACTCAAATTTAAGGTTTATGAATTAGTGGTCAAGAAAACAAATTAAGAGTAGGGTATCTGGTACAAATCTTGGTTCTGCCAATTTATCAGCAATTTATTTAAAACTGCTCTTCCTCAATTTCATGATGTGGAATAATACTAATAGTAACTATGATAAAGTGTTATATATGGGGCCTGGAATGCAGTAGATTGCTTACATTTCTTCCTTTGTTATTATCTTTTATTTCTCATGTGAGACAAGGTAGCAAACATAAGAAGCTGTGTTCCCTCATTTCTGCATGCCAGCATAATTTCACAAAGCCCCTAACTCTGTGATGATGTGCAGCTCTTCAGAAAGAGGCTTTGAAAATAAAACAAGATAGGGCACATGCCCCCCACCACATCTCTTACCTGAGTCACTATATTCCTTAAAATATGAACGACCTTAACTCTTGCCTTTTCCTACACATAAGATAACATCTGATAAAGTTAATGATTGTGCCTCTGTAATCTAAAGCCAGATCTACACTTGAATTGAAACCTTGATGTGATTCTGCTTTGATGTAACTTCTGAGCAAGTTTGATGTGATTTTGCATGTACTACCACTGCTTACATACAGGTGGTGAGGGTTGAAACACTGTGATGGAGCCATCTGACAACCTCTCTGAATGACTGCTCCTACCTAGGTGAGGTCCTCATTCTATAGTCTTCAGTCTTCAGTAAGACTTCTGAATAAAATTAACTTTAACTTTCTAAAAAGCTTAATTCGTTTTTCTTTCATCAACAATCATGGTGTCCCAGAAAAAAACCCATAGTATACAGACAAGGACCATTTGAAACATTGTGGAGACCCAGAGCCTTGGTACCAGCATGACCCTTAGAGCCCCTACATGTCCTCCACATTTGCAGATGACTAGATGGGTCTCTCCTGAGTCTCAGACCTCATACTTGGTTGCCAATGCTGAGTTTTATTCAGCTAGTTATTAACACTCCTTGATAAAAGGGTAAGTTCTTCCATGAGACCTTTTGTTTCTTAGAAAGGGAAATTTTTGTCCAGGCTCCATGGTTCATACCTGCAATCTCAGCACTTTGGGAGGTCAAGGAGGGCAGATCTCTTGAGCTCAGGAGTTTGAGACCAGTCTGGGCAACATGGCAAAAACCTCATCTTTACAAAAAATTCAAAAATTATCTGAGAGTGGTTGCATGCATCTGTAGTCCCAGCTATTTGAGAGACTGAGGTGGGAGGATGGTGTGATCCTGGGAGGTGGAGGTTGCAGTGAACTGAGACTGTGTCACCCTCCAGCCTAGGGGACAGAGGCAGACCCTGTCTCAAAAAAAAAAAAAGACAGAAAAGAAAATTCAGAACTTAAATGATCATTATTCAAAAAATTCACAACTATAGAGTTAACAGGCAGAGTCTTTTAAGTTCTCTATTACTTTTTCTGCCTACTTGAATCTGTTGGCTATTCTACTGGTGTTGAGATAAAACTCATTGTTTATGGTATTATTACTTCAAGGTTGTATTAGTAACTGGAGATTTTGTTTCTCTTACACAACTTGGGAAGTTCTCATTATAATGTAATCATTGAAGTATTATCCTTTAACTCACTTGAAACTGAAGGGAAAAAATGGTAAAAGACGTTTCTAAAAATCAAACTTTCATGGAAAATGTTTTAACCAAAATTTTGGTCCACAGCCTCCATTAGATTGCCTACTGGGTCAAATAAAGTTTAACCTTGGGAAAGGTTCAAATTTTGTCAGAAATAATTCAGGTCTAATTGTCTTTTTTAAACTAGTGAGTTTATATTACTATCTCACAACTAAATTTCTAAAATGAAAGTTATCTTTATTTCTATGTGTTTATATGTGTTGAGAAGTGTTTGCATATGTATGCGTATTATGCTGTATGTTGTGTCGTGTGGTACTAAATAGATGTATAAATAAATGAGAACTCATGAATTAGTAAGTTTAAATATTTTCCAGTTCATGTGACTTAAGAAAATCCTTAATAAATAAGCTTAATTAGAAAGTATTGATAAAATAAAAATAAAATTGTCTTCTGAATTATCAGCATACATTTTTGCCTGGATTTACTGAAGAGACAGTTCTATACTTGCCTCTGCTAGATATTTTAAGGTGGCAGGTTTTAGAATGTAATAAAACTACAAACTCAGCCCAAAACAGAAAGATCTGTGTGTATTCTTTTTATAAGACTAATTAAATATTGTTAGTTTAATGAAAACAGCTGAATTTTCTGAGCTATCATCAAAATACTCATGTATTTAATTTTAAAGTTCTTAGGTAAACACTTGATATTCACAGGCTGTAAAAATAGTCAACTTGGAAATAAATTTAAATGATGACTAGCTTTGTCTAATTTCTCAGTTTTCATAAGTAATCTAGGCAACCTGTTAAAAATAATAAATTAGGTGAATACTTGTAAATAAACTTTTCATGTAATTTTAAATATTAAAGTTATGTTAAATTAAATAATACATACTCATTAAATACTTGGGTCATTTTCAATTGAGAGAAAAATTTTGTTATAAGGAAACATGCTTCTAAAAATTAGGAAATTATTTTAATATATAAAGTACTGATATATGAAAGACAATTTAAGATTTTGCTTCCTAGATTTTGACTAAAATTGAAGGTTACTAAGAATTTAAAATATTTTAATATATAATTCTATATGCAAAGTATGCAAATATATGTCTTTTTGATAAAAAATATAAGAAAAGCATAAAAATGCATCATTTTGAGAAAAAGGATAATTTTATCTAATTCAGAGGTTATTCACGAAACAAGATAGAAAGGAACCAGTAAGTAGGAAAGAAAGATGTGAAGAATGTATATGAATGGAATGGATATGATGCTGTATTTTTGGTAAGAAAGGTAAAAGGAAAGATATTAATCTTGTATGAGAAAGAGGCTTATATGGTAAATGGTTGTCTTAAAGTAAAATGAGTGGTTATTTAAAAAACAGAAAGTATTGGACAAACCAGGAAGTCCAAGCATGTCATAAATGGTCTGTGTAAGTCATAGTTGTGAAAAGAGAATTTATGAAAGGTATGTTTTAGGTGATCAAGTTGGCTATAATAGAAATAACATTATTCATAATAGTCTTTCTAAAGATTGAGCTTTGATATTAAAATACATTAAAACAAAACAAAATTTTGGCAGTTATGTTAGAAAAATAAGGTTATCTAAAAATACTGATTTGCTCTTAGTGCAATTGCAAGAGGTTTTGATTTTTAATTCTGAAATCAGTTTCTTTTTGAAACTTCTCAGATTTATGTCTCAAAAGTTTAACTTTTGCTATATTTCACTGCACCTGATTTGTGAATTATACATGATTGACTTCAGTTCCTTTTCTCCTTAAAAAACATAACTTATTGCTTAGCTGAGATGATAATTATCTCTTTCAACATTTTCATCAGTTATTGTAAATTTTTTTCTCCAGTTCTAACTCTGCTCTCATGACCTGAGGCTGAAATGTTTATCTTGAAGGTCCAGAAAAGTAATTTTTTTCTCAAGTATAACTGATTCTGTGCCTTGACTTTTCTTGATATGTCTGAATTGTTCAGTGCAACCAGGAAACTTCCTATATTGTTACTAAAAGCCATGTATTCCCTCTGCTCAAGATACTAGTTTTGTGTTTACATTCCTCTATCATATAGTGTACATTCATGACCCTGGACCCACTCTTCCTGTGTCTGATTGAATTCAAGGGCTCTTTTCATCAGATTTGACCATTATCTAAGTGGGCTTGTCATAAGAAAAGGCAAGCACACTATAGGAGGTTTTTCTTTACGTTTTTAGTAGCTGGCCTACACAATAAAGATTTTACACTCTATTAAGATAATTCCTGTGTTGTCTTTATTCAGTTTTTGATTAATTGGGAAAACTGAGCTTAAAAGGGTTAAGTATTTTACGTCCATGTTATGACTGCAGTGAAATGAATAATTATTATTTTACAATAACCTGTGATTCTGTTTTGATCAAGTATTTTAAACCTTTTGATATCTTTTGCAGTTTTCCCAAAGAGCAAAATTCTAAATTAAGTCTTTTTGATTAAAATATTAGACTTATTAAGTAGATTGTATAGAAAACATTATCAAATGATAAATAATCTAGGTCTTCTTTACATTTTATTTATGGATATATTATTTTTATAAATGGCATAAAATATATAACATAAAAATCTAATATGCTATCAGTTATAATTTTGATTATGTTAAATCTTTTCTGAAATTATATTTTTATAAATGTTATTAATGTGATTATTCTAAAGACTATATAAACTTTATAAAATTTTGATTTTTCTGATGTGGCACTGTCAGTCATGATTCCAGTTATCTTAGAATGCTGCTTATAATAGAAATAACTAGATGGTCTTGTCAACTGGGAACTTTCATCATATTTTAATCATGGCTATTCAAAGTTTTCATCATCTACAGTATTATTTTGAAGTATTCTCTAAAAACATTTATAATAAGCTCTAGTCCAATTTTTTTCATAAATAATAAATATGGATACAAAAAAGTTAAAAACATAGTACAATTAATGAAAAAATATGCAAAAGTATGTTCCCGTTTTGTTGCATGATTATCAATGGTTTTATTTTTTAAAATTTCTAATTTGTAACTGATACTGATGCTATTATGTATATACCACGATGTATAATCTGTAGTATCCTTGTATAGTCCTGTTGAGGTGTTATGTTAGGTGCAGGAAAATGTCAGGAAAGAAAAATAGATTATGCTAGTTAAAAAATAGAAGCTATTCAAAATTTGCTATCCAAGAAATAGGAAAGTATGCATTCTGCCCAATTCCTCACAAATACAACAGAAGATCATTGACCTTTCTAAGAGCCTTCTTAGCTATGTGGAACAATCAGTTTTGGTTTTGTAAATACAACCAGACAGTTGATTTATGATCAAAGGGGGAATCTTGTGAGACAAAATGGCAAAGGGAAAGAAGCCCTGTTGGCCCTTTTCAGCTAGCCAGCATAATTTCACAAGCCCCTGACTCTAGAGTGATGTGCAGCTCTCCAGAAAGACACTTTGAAGACAAAACAGGATAGGGCACATGGCCCCCCACATCTCTTGCCTGAATCACTATATTCCTTAAAATATGAATGACCCTAGCACTTGCCTTTTCCTGCACATAAGATGACATCTGATAGGGTTAATGATTGTGCCTTTGTAATCTATGACCAGATGTACTCTTACACCAAAACCTTGGTGTGATCCTGGTTTGATGTAACTTGTGAGCAAGTTTGATGCGATTTTGCATTTACTGAGCCCCCACCCCCTGTGTGTAAGCTGTGGGCTGAAACACTGTGCCAGAGAATTCTGACAACTTCTCTGAAGGACTGCTTTGGGACTATAGTCCTCATTTTCTGTAGTCTTCAGTAAGACTTTTGAACAAAACTTACTTTAATGATGTAAGTGGTTGATTTTTTTTTTTTTTTTTTTTTTTTTTTTTTGGCCAACACTCGCATTGGTCTGCAAGGCACATAGTAGGTCCTTGGTAAACATTTGTTAAGCAAATACTTGCCTTATACTTATAGAGAAGCCATTTCTCAGGCTAATCCAACTATTCAAACACAGCTTAGAAAAGACTACGAGGAGAAGAGAATTCAAATATTCTGAAAATCTACAATATGGCAAAGCATTTAGTTATTCTGTGCATTCATCCTTAAGACCATATTTTCAAAAAAAAAGTAGACATTATTATAAAACTTTACAACCTTTGAAAAAGTCTTTGAGAGATTAAATAGTTCTTGCAAGGTTACAGCAGCAGTGGACTCAGGTGTCAAACTACAACATTTTCCTGTCACTCAAAGCTGACATCCCTGTCCATGGTACACTGGGTGCAAGTGGGAGCAACTCAGAAGAAGAGCAGCTTGGAGCTGATTTGGAAACAGTTTACTCTACTAGTTTACCCAGAACAGGAAAATTCAGAGGCAGCAAGTTGAAGAGTTTCCAGGACATTAAGAGCCTTGGTTCAAGACAACAGACAACAAGGGAAGTGAGGGAAGAAAACACAGAAACTACAGAACACAGACAAAAGAATTCACCTGCCTTAAGGATTACTCTATTATGGCATACAATAAGCATTAATGTTTATGAGCCTAACATAGAGCTACTTATGAAAAGCTACATCATATTTAATTGGTAATTACAATGAAAAAGGAAAATGTATTATACAAAACAAACACTGAACTAGTGGTATTTTATTTACAAATCAAAAAAATATGTAAGTGGGTTATGGTCATCTTCACTTCCTTCCTCTAACCTCAGATACTGTGACACCAGGGTTCAAGACGGAAATGCTGCTGTCTGTCATGTGGGTTAAGTCTCATCAAGAAACATGACAGAAAAAGGTTGTCTCAGTTCACGTAGGTTATGCTGGAGGACAAAACATCAGATTTAGAAGATCTCATGACTTTTCTCATCCTATCTGCAGAGACAC
Source organism: Rhinopithecus roxellana (assembly GCF_007565055.1). Taxonomy (NCBI): domain Eukaryota; kingdom Metazoa; phylum Chordata; class Mammalia; order Primates; family Cercopithecidae; genus Rhinopithecus; species Rhinopithecus roxellana. The sequence continues at coordinate 15,518,533 of NC_044562.1, read as the reverse complement.
TGGAGTGCACTGACTTGGCTGCTCAGAAAGGAACAGTACAAAGACTTTAACTGTCCCAGGCCCACCTGGTCAGTGAGATTTGAGGGGAATCCATGCTGAAAACCTGTGTAACTCATCACCAGCACACAGTGTGCCACAGGATGCGGTGGAGAAGCTTGCTTGTTAATGCCAAAGGTTTCTAGCCATAAGAATCTTTGTGGGCCAGGTGCGGCGGCTCATACCTATAATCCCAGTACTTTGCTAGGCTGAGACAAGACGATCACTTGAGCCTGGGAGTTTTGAGACCAGCCTGATCAACACAGGGAGATCCTGTCTCTACAAAAATAATAAAAAATATTAGGTGGGTGTGGTGTTGCAGTTCTGTGGCCCTAGCTACTCAAGAGGCTGAAATGGAAGGATCACTTGGGCTTGGGAGGTTAAAGTTGTAGTAAGCTCTGATTGCACTGTTGTTCTCCAGCCTGGGTGACAGAACAAGACCCTGTCTCAAGGAAAAAAAAAAAAAAGAAGGAAAAAGAAATTTTCGTAGATACTTACTTATTGACAATCAACCTTTCTGAGGCTCATCAGAGATGCAATCAACCAGGATCTTCAGGAAAAGGTCTGGGAAGTACACATTTACCTGCTGCTCAGGTGAGTACTATCTCAGGGGTGTTTCAGAAATAGTGTCTGACTATAATAGTAGATTTTCAAATAGGAGGATCACCTAGAGGGTTTGTTAAAATACTGAAACATGGGCCCTACCCCAGAGCTTCCCGTTTTGCAGAAGTGAGAGGGTAGGGGTTGGAGGAGAGCATCAGAATTTGCATTTCTAATGAGTCCACAAGTGAAGCTCCTTCTGTTGGTCCAGAGACCACACTTTGCAAAGCCTGTGTAGCCCTGGAGCAAGACAGGAGAGAAGAGGGAAACTCAAGCTTCATCCCAGAATAAAGTGGTCAGGGACCAGGGAGGGGCTTGGAATTTGGCCTGGAAGCTCCACACTTCATCTTATCTCCCACTTTCTCTCTTTACCTCCCACTCATCTCTGAGTTTTCTTAACATCCCACTCTCCCAATGGTCAGCCTACGGAATCAAAATTTGAACCTCTATGGGCCCAATCTGACACTAAGAAAGACTGTGCAACTCACCCAAGAGTTTTTTTCTTTTTCTTTCTTTTTTTTTTTTTTTTTGAGATGGAGTCTTACTCTGTCACCCAGGCTGGAGTGCAGTGGCGCAAACTCGGCTCACTGCAAGCTCTGCCTCCTGGGTTCACACCATTCTCCTGTCTCAGCCTCCCAAGTAGCTGGGACTACAGGCACCCGCCACATGCCCAGCTAATTTTTTGTATTTTTAGTAGAGATGGGGTTTCACCATGTTAGTCAGGATGGTCTCAATCTCCTGACCTCATGGTCTGCCCGCCTCTGCCTCCCAAAGTGCTGGGATTACAGGCATGAGCCACCATGCCCGGCCTTCACCCAAGACTTTTACCTTCACGAGGAACCCAGGAAATGAGAATTAAAACAGCAAGATAAATACTTTGGAAAGGTTTCAAATATGGTAGAAATATGGTTATAAAATTTCTTAAACTAAGGTACTTCTTTTGATATTTAATAATTAATGTAGTCATAACTCTCTTAGTAAGATCTCAAGATCCAAATGATTCAGGTTTTGTAAATACCACCTGAGGCTAATGCATTAATTTCATTATTATACAATTATTTTGGTTATATAAAAAAATAGAGTATACTAAAATACATGCATACACAGTACAAATATTTCAGTCCCTAAATTTACTTTTATTAAGTAAGCCAAAATGAGTTACAATAACTCCTGAGCCTTCTTAATTTCCAACTGTTAAAGACACTTTTGAGCTTCTAATACAAGCTATGGTTCCTGTCCATAGAAAATTCCAATAGATACAAAGCATGGGATGTAATTCAGAGGTTCCTGGATATCCTGGATGGGGTCATCATCATGCCCCAATTCCAAGAATGCCTGGTGTAGTACAGCAGCAAGTCTTCTACAAAAATAAAGTATACGATTTCTGCCTTCTCCCCAGATTCCAGAATAAAAAGAGACTTTTGATAAGCAGCCCCTTCCAGGCCGTAAAGTAAAATCCCTTCCCCCAAGTGTTTCCCATTTCAAAAGCTGTTCTGATTAAGAACGTGTTCCTATCCAAGCAAAAAAGTGCCGTTAGGATGCATTCATTTCTCACCCTGAAGATTCTGCTTCCCACCTTGTGAGGGACTCACTCTCACTCCACCCACAGTATAAGGGGTGTTCTATAGTCAAGGTCAGCTGTCTAAGGTGGCTGCTCATAGCTTTGTCTTGTTATCATGAGGGCCCTTCTTGAGGGAGAGTCAGTTTAAATGGGACTTTCAGATCCCCTGTGCTAATGTACTTATCCCTGGGTACAAGCAAGTATTCGCTGGAGATGAGAAAAATCTAGAAAATAAACACTATTGGAAACGGGTAAACTACTGGTCTTCAATTACTTTAAGAAAGTAAATTTGTTATCCTCATTAAAGGTAAGAGGCATACATACTCTATGTCTTGTATACAAGAAAACAGAGTGTAGATAGACCATAGCAGAGTGCAGTATATTTACCAAGCACTCTCAGTATATATAGTAAAAATAATTATCTTAATTTATCTAATAACTATCAGATTTTTCTATTGTCCTCTTCATTGGCCATTCTCTTATTTTTATAATAGTTAAGAATATGTAAGTAGCTGAAATATTTGTAATATGAATAGAAGCCTATTGTTTTAAGGAGGAATAAAAGGGTGGATTGAGAAGAATATGAATGTCAACTAATCTTTGTTTCATTTCTGAAAGCTTGAAAGAGTATGCTAAATCCAGGAGTACAAGATGGATTGGAACCTGTATAAATTAATAAATAAGGCATAAAATCTTTGCTTGTGTAACAGTCCTGTAGGAATTAGTCCTGCAAGTAGTTCACGGATTAGGACTGGTAGGACATTAAGAGAAGCCTTCTGTTTCTCGTTTTACTATCCCAGGCAGATACTACTGATCGTGCTCTGCTTCTAGCTGGGACCAAAGTGGCTCCAGTATTATTCCAAGAGCAGTCAAAACCAATCAACGGGAGTTGCCATGAGCATCACCATGCTTAGACAAGATACTACTTAAGTAATTGACAAACTACAGATTTTTTCATGCTAACCTTTACCAGATGCCATTACTGAGTGAAGCCTCCCTTGATCACTCAACTTTGGGCATCCTTCAGAGTGAGTTTCTGGCTAATGAACCCCTTTCGACTGCACACGATGGATTAAACATCATAGTGAACTGTTTTGTCATAGATTTTTGTTTATTTCTTTTAGTCAAACAGTCAGAACCTGCCAAGAAGCATGCTATTTTCTTTTTCTTTTTTTTTTTTGAGACGGAGTCTTGCTCTGTCGCCCAGGCTGGATTGCAGTGGCCGCATCTCAGCTCACTGCAAGCTCCGCCTCCCGGGTTTACGCCATTCTCCTGCCTCAGCCTCCCGAGTAGCTGGGACTACGCGCCCGGCCAGCATGCTATTTTCTGTTTGAAAGTACAGCAGACTGATTCTGGCAGGTTAGTATGAAGATTAAAAATAACATGCAAAGATGGTAAAAAGGAAGGATGACTCCCAGATGGCTTTGGGAAAGAGCATGGTCACTTGTCTAAAAGGCCAGGCATGGTAGCTCATGCCTGTAATCCCAGCATTTTGGGAAGCCGAGGCGGGTGGATCACCTGAGGTCAGGAATTCAAGACCAGCCTGGCCAACATGGCGAAAACTCATCTCTACTAAAAATACAAAAATCAGCCAGGCGTGGTGGTATGCATCTGTAATCCCAGCTACTTGGGAGGCTGAGGAAGGAGAATCGCTTGAACCAGGAGGCAGAGGTTGAAGTCAGCCAAGATCCCACCATTGCACTTCAGCCTGGGAGACGAGTAAAACTCCGTCTCAAAAAAAAAAGAAACACACACACACACACACACACACACACACAAAAGAACATCAGAACTGTCACTCATGGCCAGCCCTGTGTTGCAGTTAACAACTGCACCAGTAAGAATGATGACAGCAACTCATCACCGTGCACCAGATACTTACTTGGCAGCAGAAACTTGCTTGGCATTTTCGCATATACTGGGCTCAGTCTATATAATGTCCTCCATGGTTTTGTGGCTATTGCAAATGGGCATCCTGTGGTTCAGATGTGTTCAGGGGCTTCTCTAAGGTCACCTAACTAATTGAGTGTCAGAGTGGTGACTCATCCTTAGGTCTCCCTGTACAACTCTTTAGTCTGATAAGGGCACCAAAGAACAATGTGAGCAGGGACACTGATGATGTCCTTCTCATGTTTGGAGATGTTTACTGATTAGCAGAATGTGTCATGGCTACTTTGCAATAAAATCAAGGTTAAACACAGACGCTTGTCAACCTTAGTCTGTAACTCTTTCAGTATGCAACCAGTAGGGCATGGAGTTGGTGTGGCGAAGGTCTTTGTAAAGGTGAAATATGTGAATGGTGAGAAAAGGAGACTACGCATTTGATAATGGTTTGACTTTAGAAAGAGATCTCAACGTCCAATACAACAGTCTGTAAATATATAATGAAGGACTCTAAAGATCAACAGGACAATGAAACATATTAGTTCCATAAGCACTAGATCTGGTGTCTTAGGTAGCTTTCCCAGAATCATCCCCCAAGGGAAGGTCCGTTCCAAGCCTACTTCATATCTGCATGTATCAACTGTAACTAGAGTGACCGTATAAACGGTGTGCCAGGAACAGCTGCAAAGTATACCTGTTGTGTGAGTGAAATAATTAGCATGCCTGTACTCTCAGAATTTCCCTGCTTTGGTGATAAATTGTTGGTTGCACTAATCACAGCATTTATGATAAAATATTGCATTTTTTCTCTGTGTTATTTGTATTTTGCAAGGCTGTGAGCTCTTTGAAGATAAGAAACATGCTTTATGAACCTCTATATGACCAAATTTCAATGATGATGGGCACACATTGGTAGAGTTGGGACTCGGGAAATATTCACATATTTCCAAAGGTCTTCCTCCTGACATTTTAACCTCAGATGCCTCTACATCAATTTCCTCTGAGGTTGAGTTTTTTTTTTATTTAAAATTTCTCTCAGCTAGGAAGACATACACTGTCTAAAAGAATATCCCATGAAAGTTTTCCATGCAAGCCAAGACTCAGGGAATGCTCTGCAGTGAGTAAACATAACATCTGCATTTACTGTATAAACATCACAGATTTGAAGTGAAATGACTCAGAGTTTGCCTAGAAATCATTTGAGATGTCAATCTGTTTCATTTCATTGTCTGCAGCCTTGTTTTTTTTTTTTTACTTTATTTAAAGAAAAGACTAAATGACTTCTGGATGTAGAAATGCTTTTTTAAAATGGCAACAGTACATCTCGTTGGAAGGAGACTGGTAATTGCATCGTGTTTTCTCATGAACAACTCATGCAAAGGCAATCAGCCCATTAGATGATTTGTGTTTCATAAATACACAATAGTATGACTGTAATTATTTGCTTAATACACTGGTTAAAATTGTCCATAAAGCTAGTCTCAAAGAATGAGGGGAAGAGTTAAGTAAGACAAGGTTGTAATGAAGGAAGGCGAAGAATGTTAATGGAAAATTACAAATCATCAGAAATAGAAGCTCTCACACCAACCCTGTCTAAGCATCCCCACACCAAACCCCCTTCCAAGAGGGCTAATAAGCTGCACCTGGAGTAAGGTTCTAATATTGGTGAGGGAAATGAGCAGGAAGATAAGTCCTGAGGCCACAGAGCATAGAACCAAGAATCATTCAGGGGTAAAATTATAATTGAAAGTCAAGCAGATAGTCAGTTGTAATAAATGGACTAAATGGCTGGGTAATGCAACAGAGACCAGGTGCTCTGCAAGAAGAAGTCCCACAACATGAAGACTAGTCAGTAAATACAGGGTCGGAGCTGAGAGCTTTCATTTCTAGCAAGCAGCAGGCATGCAGCAGACAAGTCCTGAAGACCTCACCATGGTGCTGCAGTGTAGCCACAGGGGTGTCTGTAGGACCAAACCACATTTCTCAGAATTGAGCATACATCAGAATCATCTGGAGGACTGTGTAAAACACAGAGGGCTTGGCCCCATCCCCAGAAATCAGGAGTCAGTAGCTCTGGTGCAGAGCCAATGATGTGCATTTCCAACAAATTCCCAGGCAATGCTGGTACTGTAGGTCAAGGGACCACATTTGGAGAGCTACTACTATGGGGCCTCTATAGCCTCGCCTAAGATCCAGAGAGGAGCTGTTAAAGTCATAGAAAGAATTCATCGAAGCCACTGTTCACTTATTCTACAAAAAGCCTAAAAAAATGGCTCATTGGAATAGTTGTCCATTGCACTCTGCTCTGGAGATGGACCTTAAAGCAGTGGTTTTCAAAGTGTGGTCCCAGGCTCAACACCCTCAACACTAGCTAGGAACTTGTTTAAAAAGAAAACTTTTTTTAAAAGCCTTATGCCAGACGTAACAAATTCAGAAATTCTGAGAATGGATTCCAGTCATCTGTGTTTCAAGGAGTCTTCCAGGTGATTCTGGTGCCTGCTGCACTTCGAGCGGTGCTACCTTAGTGTAAAAGAAAATGAAGGTAGGGGAGGGAAGGAAGGTGGATGGAAAGGCTGAATCAATGATCTGGAAATTACATAACCTGAGATGTAGGTCAGGCTCTTTTTCTCCTTAGTTTTCTGTCCTTCTGTTTTCTTATCTGTAAGTAGAGTGGGCCCACAGGCCTTATTAACTTACTCTGGTATTAAGGTAGGTTGTATTATTGTTCCCAGATACATATTTACTTTTTCTGTAAAAGGTAGTTACACCCTCTGGCTTATGACCATGAGACCGGCCATGCCTTGTGGGACCTGCATGGTTCCCTGCCTGGCGATGTGGGAATAACCCTCCGACTTCCTTTGAAAAAGGGCCTGCGGAGCACAAACTGTGACAACCACTGCATATTTCCACAGGTTTGTTCACTCTTTTCTTCTGTCTTGAGAATAGAAAGTCCTAAACAGAGTTATTGCTTCAACCTGGGGCTTTGAATGAAAAACTGCATGGAACAAAATCACAGAAGCTAACCTTATATATAATGTGAAAGTAAGTGGCATTTAACGTTATTACAAACTACTGAGATTTGGGATTTGTCAGTTATGACAGCAAATCAGATTAATACAGGCATGATATACAGATCCAAAGAGATGATGCACATAACGACGTGTTGAATAAATATGAGGGACTACCATAGTTAAGAGAGGATTAGAAAGGATTGAAAGGAGAAGCCCATCAACTCAAGAACTCCACTGATAGGATTTTTGGATCGTACCTATTTAATGTTTGTTTCTCTTTTGCTTTCTTTCTCCCTCCCTTTTGCATCATTTCCTTCTTCTATTTCTTCTAAATTCACTGCATTTTTACTTTTCTTCTTCCCCCTTCCTTCACACCTCATCTGAGGAGTGGATTAGGAAGCAACCGGAGAGGGAGAGCAGGTCCTTCCTTGGGTTACTGATCCAATTGTGGTTTAGATATCATCATGGAGTGGAAAACCATCATTCTCCCAATGTGTGATAGAATGGGCCAGTAGTACTGGGACATTTACTGTAAATGGATTCAATCCCCAATTATTATAATGATATAGTCTCCTAATATTCTGAGACTTTCAAAATGCCTCAAATGTTTGAAATCACATCTACCTTCCGAGCACACAAAAATTTGGACTAAAGGTTTTAAGTTACAATAGATAACAGCTTAACTCTGGGTATGTAGTAAGACTAGAGTAAGGAAAGAAAGAACAATGCACACTCACAGAAGTTCTATTTGTTTGTCCAGGTCTGTCCCATTTCTGTAAGGGAGAGAATCTTCTCCCTTACATATTGTTCTGCAAATCAAATAGCTGTGTGACTTTAGGGCCTTAAGTTGATATGCAATTGCACCAACCAGGCTAAAATGCTGGGACAGGAAGTAAGGCAGAGCCTACATGGGGAAAGCATGGGGTCCAAGAGAAGAAACTTCAAGAAACAGACACACAGTAACTGTGCAGCTGATGGGAAAGCCTGAGGGACATACGGCATCAAGGCCTGGATATTTTCTCCGCTTTTATTCTTTTGTCCCAGACTCTCTATTTCTCAATGTCTATTTTTTTTTTACACTTTTGTTATTCTGGCTTCCTGAACCTCCTTTCCCTTCTGCTCTTGTTTCTTTCCTTTAACTTGGAGTTATCTAAACTGGTTCTTAATTTCAGCCCTGAAGCTAGAGGATGAAATCATTCAAACACATCTCAGCCCTGCACTGACCAACTATTATTTGAAGATAATGTTAATTTCACATGGCCTGAATGTTGCTTTCATGTAGGTGCTGCATTAACAGCATCACCAGTTGTTTACTCATTTTTTATAAGAACATTTTGATGAAATTCTGGTGACAGATGATTAAAATTCCCAACAAAGCTCAGGTCATGGTATCAAATCAATCCATACTGCCTTGTTATTTGCTGGAAAAATTTTACCAACCAGAAATAGAAGCCCTAAGTGGTAGTGAAAATTCGATATGACTAATGTAAAAGCTAAACCAGACTTTCAATCATTCAGTCAACTGAATACCTTAGTGAATATCTACTCTGTGCTAAACTCCATCCTAGCTACAAAGGACAACATCTGTGCCCTCCAAAGTTAACATTAAGGTTTGGATGACAGATAAAAAACAAATAAATGAAGAACGTAATTTCATGTAAGAGGCTGATGAAGAAACATCAAACTGAGTAGAAGGCAAAGAGTGAAGGTTGGTGCTGACTTGGAGACAGCATGTTTTCTATAAACCCCACTCCTTGGGTTCCTCACATGGCAGCCTGTGGTCAGGGAAAGACTGTCAGACAAGGTGACATTTACAGGGGTCTACATGAAACTGAGCTAAATGGGTTTGCAGATAGAGAAAGTTAGTGTAAAACCCTAAACAGTGGCCTGCTGGGCACATTCTAGAAATAATGAGGTCAGTGAGCCAGGTCTATGACAGTAGGTGCAAAAAGTCTGGGATCAAGTTCAGGGGCCAGATTGGGTACTGCCTACTAGATCCAGGTTTGAGAAGAGGAGAAATGCAGTTGGTCTCTCATGCTGTGAATCAATAGCTCTGGATGCGCTATGGAGAAGAGACTACTGCAGTTCAGAGGAGAGGGCAGGAGGCTTGGGAGGAGGCTTGTGGTTACAGGAGGGGGATAGAGTAGAAAGTAGGAGAGGAGATGGCAGGAGCATGCAGCCTGCAGGGGTGAGGTGGTCAGCAGTGCTTGGATTCAGAATTTTTCTTGAAGCTACAAGTGAAGGGATAATCAACAGGTACTAAATTGGAGATGTATTTTTTTAAGAGATAGGTTCTCATACTGTTGCCCAGAATGGAATGCAGTAGTGCAATTATAGCTCACTGTAGCCATGCACCCAACTCTTGAGCTCAAGTGATCCTCTCACCTCAGCCTCCCAAGTAGCTGGGACTGCCTATAGTCACATACCACCATGCCAACCTTATTTTATTTTTATTTTTTTAAAGGTGGGGGTCTCCCTTTGTTTCCCAGGCTGGTCTTGAACCCTTGGCCTCAAGCAAGCATATCTGTGAGCCAGTTACCTAATACTTTCAGGGATCGTGGTTGCTCAGTGGGGCTTGGAGGAGGAAGCTGAGGGACAAGTGAGGCTAAAACATAGTATGTTTCTGAATATCCAGACTTATCTTTGAAGAGGGTCTTGGCGTGAACGCAGTGTCAGGTGGATGCACACGCATCCCTCAGCTTCTATGTCAAATTTCTCAGCATAGAGTGTCACATCTTAGCTATATCTGCAGCCAGTGCTTTATATGATTTTAGCACGATTGCCAAGTGAAAACATGGGGCAGTGGTAGAACTGTCCGCTGCAATGTGTGAGAACGTGTTGGTGGCTAACATTGTCTACAAAGGCAGTTACATAGTGGTAACACAAGACTGGCCCATTTGCACTCAGTTTTATTATTGTTTTAAAATTATCTGCAACGCACCTCCTTTTTGTCTACCCCCAGGCCAGAATCCCCCACCACTGCCTGCTCTCCACCCTGGTTATACCATAGTTGCCTGGTCCAAAGAAGTTGCCAAATTAGTGGAGTATAGATATTTCTTGAGCTGAATAAGGCCTCAGGAAAATGAAAGTGCATTGGGGTTTATGTAACTTCCCCAAGTCACACCATTTGTACATGGAAAGATGTGTAACTGAATAATTTTATCCTCCAGTAAGAACTGTGCTGGGACATGATTAATCCTGAGCTCTTCAGCATCATCCAATGAATTTTATAACCTCTCAAGACTTTATACAACTCTAGCTATAATCTGTTAGAATAGACTTAAATATCATCAAGAGCAACCTCGTGGTATAGATTAGAAAAATGAGAGCCAGAGAAATTAAGCATCTAGTCTAAGTTAACTCAGCGCTTTTGTTTTGTTTTGTGTTGTGTTGTGTTGCTTTACTTTTTTTTTTTGAAGTATAAGGAATAATTGTACTTATGCCTATAAAAGTGCACATAAATATAAAACTCCATGCTTCATACACTTTACAAATGGAATGCATCTAGTTTAGGAGACAGAACATTCTATCACCATATAAATCCCCTCACATTCCCTTATTCTCCCTACCCGCAAAGTTAACATTATTCTAATAGCACAGATTAATTTAGCATGTTTTAAAAATTTATATAAAATGAATGTATAGAGAATGTGCCTTTCTTAGGTCTGTTGTTTTCAACATTAACTTTGTGAGATTTATCAATTTTGTTTAGTGCTAATATAAGTCATTCATACTTGCTGCTTAGAGTGAATATATGAGTATCTGGTTTTTAATAAGAAGAAGGACTATTTATGTGGGAGAAACACCCTAGGGTGGCCCTCATGTTTACACCCCACCTAGAACCCCAACTTCTGAGTGTAGTTGAGACTCACGACTTGCTTTAAACAAATAGAATATGGCAACGATGATGTGATATCATTTGCATGATTAGGCTACATTACATTGCAAAAGTGATAGAATATCCTCCCTGTAATTACATTAAAAGATCCATATATACATATATATATATATATATTTGCTTGCTTTTGCTGGCTTAAAAAAGCAAGTTGCAGCCATGCATGGTGGCTCAGGCTTGTAATCTCAGCACTTTGGGAGACTGAGGCGGGTGTATCACCTGAGGTCAGTAGTTCCAGACCAGCCTGACCAAAGAGGTGAAACCTCTACTCTACTAAAAATACAAAAATTAGCCAGGTGTGGCAGCGGACACCTGTAATCCCAGCTACTCAGGAGGCTTGGGCAGGAGAATCACTTGAATCCCGGAGGCGGAGTTTGCAGTGAGCTGAGATTGTGCCATTGCACTCTAGCCTGGGCAACAAGAGCAAAGACTGTGTCTCAAAAAAAAAAAAAAAAAAAAGAAAAAATGTAAGCTGCAAGGCCAATAGGGAGTGCCACAAGGAACTTTTGTGGTCTCTAGGAGGTGGGAACAGAGCCTAGATGACAGCCCAGAAAGAAAATAGAAACCAAAACTACAAGGAACCGATTTCTTCCAACAACCTAAAGGTGCTTGGGAACAGAACTTTTCCCAGGGGAGCCTCTGATGAGACCACATCCCAGCTGATACCTTGATTGTAGCCTGTGAGCCCCTGAATAGAGCACACAGACAAATGGTGCTTAGACTCTTGACCCAAGGGAACTGTGAGATAAGAAATGTTTGCTCTTCTAATCCAGTACATTTGTAGAAGTATTACTCAACAATAGAAAACTAATACAAGAACCCAGCTCCCTGGCTTCCTAGTATAGTGATTTTTATTCATTTATATTGCTAATGGTAAGACACAGACCCCTATAAACACTTAAATGTTCTTTATCCACAATCCATTCTCAGTAATGACTAATTTGGCAAACATAGATCTTGAAGAATATTAGTCCTGGTTTCACCATGTTAAGTTTATAGTGGCCCCTTACCTTTAAAACGTCATTTATTAATTGATTAGACACCAATGAGAGGAAATTAGTGGAAGAAGTTGAAGTTGAATATCGTGTCCCAGCACAGTTCTTGCTGGAGGATAAAAGCATTCAGTTGCACATCTTTCCATGTACAAATGGTGTGACTTGGGGAAGTTGCCTAAACCTCATTTCCTGGGAAGAATGATCTTAGAGGAGGAAAAGAAAAAAAAAAAGAAAGTAAAGAAAACTGGAGTTGTATATTTTCATGACGCTATTTTCAGCATGTATTTCCCATAGATGCATCTTAAGCACTTTGGAGCAATGCCAACCAGGGTGCAATGTAGTTGTAAGTCAATATCATTACAACATAGGCACTTAACAGGAAGACATGACTGATACGATACACCTGCTAGCATGAGACGAAAGCTCAGCAGCTCTGGGGAAATAAGTTTCCGATAGCCCGTTTCTATTCCTTTTCACTTTGTCTTTGATTTATTGCCTCTGTCGGGCTTCAGCATGACAAAGGCTTCAGCTTTCAGCGCAAAATGATATTCCAGACTCCACTAAATATATTTGTAAGACAAGGGCAGCCAACAAAATTAAACTGCCAGCACAAAGACTGGCTGTTATTTAAAGCTGGAAAGAGATTACCGAGGATTATTACTTTATCAAAAAATATTTCAGCTACGAAATCAGTGCTTATTCCTCCAGTACCTTTGGCCGTGTGCTAATTTATCTCCTACCTTGAACGGATTTAGTCTTTCATTGCCAGTTTATTGAAAAGCCTGACAAATGTCGATGGCCTATGTTGCTGGACACCCAGGCTTACTTAGTTACTGCTACAGAGAGCTGGAAATCAGGACCGTCAGAGGGGAATTACGTGTGCTGTTTCTTTGATTTTCATTGTTGTGCTTTCATTTAAACTATCAGGCACTTCATGTCTAATCTCATTTGTCTTTTCAGAGGCCCCACCTAAGGTGGGCAATTCAAACACCTAAAAACCAACAGTATTAGCATCATGGAGCTGATGACTTGGTCACATTTTTCCCCTATCTATTTTTTAATGCAATATTTTGCCTCTTTTAAATTGCCTCCCCTTTAAGGTATTTTTTCTCAGACCCTTATTATACTTTGAGGAGAAAAATATCTATCAAAATTAGAAATAAGAAGAGCACAACCCATTTTTATTATCTGCAACTTTTTGAAGTCTTACTCTCATTTTATTTCTGTGCTTTTAAGCAAGGTTGTTAGCCAACTTAATTTCTTCTTTTTCCTTCTTCTGTGTGCTTTAGTGCACAACAAAGATATGCCAGTGAACTCTTTTAAAGATGAACCATTAGTATATGCTTGTAAAAAAGGATCTTTTGCTTGAAAAAAAAAAAAAAAAGCCCTATTTTTAAAAGAAGCTCTTAAGCAATTTCACTAAGAAAAGTTGTCCACAATGGTAGAGTACTTATCGCCTGTAGACACCGGGCTCCCACATTGTGCTAGACCAGGAGTGCTAAGTCCTGGAATTCAGATCATAGCAGTGGATATAAGTGAACAGTAATTGTGAAAATTTCGCTAATAGACTGATACAGAAAGCTCAGTTGAAGGGCACTTAATGGAGTCTTTGGGAGAGGACCAGGAAAGCTTTCCCAGGGAAAGTGACATTGAACCAAAACTTGGAGAAATTAGAATTTCCAGCAAGGAGGGAATGGAGGCAGGAAAAAAAGAGGATTCAAGCAAAGGTAAGAAAATGTGCAAAGACTTAGAGGAAGGACAGAACATGATGCATTCAATCGTCCGAGCATAATTTAACATAGATAGAGAGTATAGTGGGGTGTGAGAATCATAAAAAAAATGGAAACTTCAGAGGATAGCAAGAGCCTGGGACTGAGGAGAGTTTAGAGATGAGCCTGCAGGCTATGGGACACTATCGAAAAATAAGTGACATGAATATATTTGAATTTTTAAAAGATCACCCTGGTCAGAATGGAGAATGAATTAAAAGAATATAGGCCTAGAAGTTGGGAGAAGTATTTGAACTCCGTGGCAGTAATCTAATTCCAAGATTAGGGTGGCCAGAACAAAGATAGCCAAAGTGGGAGTATGAAGAAGTGAATAGATTTAAAGAGACTGTGGAAGCATGCAATATAAGTATATTCAGTAAAGTGTGGTAACTGATGGACTCCAGAGGGGTGAGAAAGAGGAAAAGAAGAGTGACGCTTGTTTCTGACATGGACATTTGGGTGAATGTAGAACATTTATCTGAAAAAGGAAAAATTCAAGTAGAAGCAGATCTAGCTGAGGGGTTGGAGTGGTGGGGAGGTGTTGAGGTAGAGTTTGAGTTCATTTTGCGAAGTGTTGAGTTTCAGAGGACTAGGGGACAACCAAGTAAAGTTGCCCGTGTAGGTAATTGGGACAATTCTTTTAAGGCCAGATAGATCTACCCAAGCTAAGCATATAGATTTGGGTTCATCAGCATACAGTAACCAGTTGAAGTCATGGGAATGGGAATGGATGAGCTAGCTCAGGTAGGGTCTATCTTTCCTTCAAAAAAAGAAAAAAGGAAAAAAACAGAGCTGACACAAAAAAGTCAACATTTAAAGGGTAGACTCAGGACAAGTTATTCATCCAGAAGACTGAGAAGTGGCCAATAGAGCTCCAACGCTCTTGTAAGGGCATGTGTCAATGAAAAGTCAAACCCTGTAAAATATTTGAAGAGATTTATTTTAAGTGAAATATGAGTGATCACAGCTCATGACACAGCCTTCAGGAGACCCTGAGAACATGTGCCCAAGGTGACTGGGGGGCAACTTGGTTTTATGCATTTTAGGGAGTTATGAGACATCAATCACATGCATTTAAGATAACCATTGGTTTGGTCCAGAAAGGCAAGACAACTCAAAGATGGGGCTTCCAGGTTATAGGTAGATCTACAATTTTTCAGATTGTTTGAAAGAGTTAATACCAATAGAAAGAATGCCCGAGTTATGATAAGAGGTTGTGGAAACCAAAGTTTTATCATGCAGATGAAGCCTCCAGGTGTCTGGATTTAGAAAGAATAGATTGTAAATATTTCTTATGAGATTTAAGGTCTGTGTTAGTGCCAAATGCTTGTTGGCTTTTCCTGAATTCCAAAAGTGGGGGGTGTATAATGAGGTATGCCCGAGCGGCCCTTTCCTGTCATGGCATGAACCAGTCTTTGAAGTTAACTTTGGAGTGCCCTGCCATAGAGGAAGGATTCTACTCAGATGACCAATCGGGGGTGGGGGCGCTTCAAATTTTATTTTTGGTTTACATATGTGTGCTCTAGGTAACTCATGAGATTAAGGCCTGAACCAGATCTGGCAATGAGGAGCTTCTTATTAGCCTTAGCATGAACTGTTTAAATAAAATGTGCTTAACCATTAAAAAAGAGGTAGAATCATTTGTTTTTTTAATATATATATAATACAAATACATATATAATATATATAAATATAAATATATGTGTGTGTGTGTGTGTGTGTATATATATATATATATATATATATATATATATATATATTGAGATGGAGTATTGCTCTTGTTGCCCAGGCTGGAGTGCAGTGGCACAATCTCGACTCACTGCAAACTCCGCCTCCCGGGTTCAAGCGATTCTAGTGCCTCAGCCTCCTGAGTAGCTGGGATTACAAGTGCCCCACACCACGCCCAGCTAATTTTTTGTAGTTTTAGTAGAGACAAGATTTTCCATGTTGACCAGGCTGGTCTTGAACTTCTGATTTCAGGTGATCCACCCGCCTTGGCCTCCCAAAGTGATGGGATTACAGGCATGAGCCACCGCGCCTGGCCTGTTTTCAATTAAATTATTTCATCATGTATTCTTCCATTAATTCCTTCATTCACTCATTGAAGAACTACATTAACTGAAAATATCAAAAGGGGGCATATGTGCAACTGTCCACGTAGTCATCTCATGTGTCTTCAGCCAATATCCTTTAGATATTTATACATATTTATTGGTAGGGGAAAAAAACTAATTTTCTTTCAAAAAAACTGTAAACCACTTTCTTTATAATCTAACAATAGATTTATTTGAAGCACTTACTTTTTTTTATCAAAGTAATACATTTATAAAGTCAAATAGTATAGAAAAACTGAACATAAGAAAGCAGCTGTTGCCCCACCCTCTCGCCTTCCTCTTCGCATGCAGTTACTTTTAGTTCTATTACTCTGCTTGTTATTTTAACTGTATTTTACAGTTGTTATTGTATGTTGTTATTTCTTGAGTTATACATTTTAGATATAATCTTTTGCCCACCCACATTGATAAATGAGGAGCTGCCTTTCTGAGACCGAGTCACATAAGAGCTCCTCTCATGCTTTCTGTATAGGTCTATCACCATTTTGGTGAGATTGGTTTTCAATGTCCTTATTGTTTGTCTGATATATGCATGCAAGTGATAAAGCTGGTATTTGTTACTTGCATACTTTTTCTAGGATCCTCCTTCCAAACGCCCTGTTTTCTTGTATCTCATTCTAGACCTATAGACTTGGTTTCCTCTTTGTCATAGGGGCTATCCTGGTTTTACAGATGTTTTGCAGCATCCCTGGCTCCTACTCACTGCATATCCATAGCAGTCCCATCTTGACAATGAAAAACGGCTCTGTAGAGTACTAAATGTCCCCTGGGAGGCCAAAATCATGCCCAGCTGAGAACCATTGACCCCGACTGGTTTTTCTCTGTGACATCTGCATAGCTGCAATCCCGAAATACCTGTCCTGTCCTGTGGTGGCTTCTCTGTTTCCTGGGTCTCATGTCTTTCTTTTTTTTTTTTTTTTTTTTTTTTTTTGAGGCGGAGTCTCGCTCTGTCGCCCAGGCTGGAGTGCAGTGGCCAGATCTCAGCTCACTGCAAGCTCCGCCTCCCGGGTTTGCGCCATTCTCCTGCCTCAGCCTCCCGAGTAGCTGGGACTACAGGCGCCCGCCACCTCGCCCGGCTAGTTTTTGTATTTTTAGTAGAGACGGGGTTTCACCGTGTTAGCCAGGATGGTCTCGATCTCCTGACCTCGTGATCCGCCCGTCTCGGCCTCCCAAAGTGCTGGGATTACAGGCTTGAGCCACCGCGCCCGGCCGTCTTTCTTTTTTATATACTTCTTTAATTGGGGGAACCACGTTGTGACAGGCAATCTTCACGATGACATCTAATAATCCCTGCCGCCTGGTATTCACACCCTTGTGTAATTCTCTCCCAGGTTGGGCTAGGCATCCGTTCTCCATTTAAGGTTCTAAAAGACTTTGATTTCTGTTTTAACTGTTCTTCTGTGTCCTCCCTCTATACCCTTGCCCCCTGTCCTCCACTGTTTCTGGGGAAGCCAGATGACATGCTGTTTAAGCAGCTCTATTAAAAAACCAGCATATCAAGCACCTGAAACCTCCTGTCAACAGCCACACGAGGGAGCTTGGAAGCAGATTATCACGCTCTTTGCCCAGGACAACAGTTTGACCTCGGAGACACCAAGAGCTGGAATCATCCAGTTAAACCAGGCTGAGATTCCTGACCTCTCCCAGAACTATATAAGGTGATAAAGGTGTGTTGCATTAAGGTGCTAAGTTTGGTGGTAGTTTTTATGCAATATCAGATAATGAATGCATATCAAGTAGAGTCCCAGGAAAGATATTTAGGAAGTCTTCAATAATGACATTACACATGACTGATAATTTGACTAAACATAGAATTCCAGTTTGCAAACCATTTCCGCTTAGAATTGTGATGTTTTTCCACTATCTGCAAACGTCCAGTGTTTTTCTTGAGGAGTTCCATGTTTGTCTGCCTCCTGATTCGCCTATCTTTAGGAGATTTAGGATGTTGCCTTTGCCTTGGGTATGCCGTTTTCTATGCACTGTGCTGGGTAAGAGAACAAACTTTTGCATCAGTTTTATTCTATAAAATATTTTCAAATATATATTTGCTAACACCTCCTCCACATTTATTCTCTGTTTCTGTAACTGCTATTAGATATTGGGCATTACATTTTGACCCTCTGATTTTCTTCTTTGTTTTTCATTGCTCACTTTTTAATATTTTTATTCAACTTGCTAGGAGATTTCTCAGGTTTTATCTTCCACCTTTCTAGATTTTTTAACAAATTTCTCTATCACGTTTCCAAAAGTTCTTTCTCATTGTTTGCCAGTTTTATTTTAAAGATCATGTTCCCAGGCGGGCACAGTGGCTTGCACCTATATTCCCAGACACGCAGGAGGCTGAGGCAGGAGGATCCCTTGAGCTCACGAGTTTGAGGCTGCAGTGAGCTATGTTTGCACCACCACACTCCAGCCTGGGCAAGAGACAGAGACTCTGTTGCTTAAAAAATAAACAAATAAATACCATATTATTGTTTAATGGGTTTATATATTATCCTACCTAGCTGAAGATATTATGTTGTTAATGTTTCTTGTGTCTCTTGCATCACCCCTGTTTCTCCATTACCTTTGTTTATTTGTGTGCTTTCATTGTCATCTTTTGTCTTGGAGGGCTGGCAAAAGTACTGAATAGCCTTGGTTATTTGTTCACACTTATGACTGAGGCACTACAAATTGGACTGAAGGTCCCAAGTGCAGAAGCTACGCAGGTCAGTAGATGGGCTTTACTGTCTGGTGATCATATGGGTAAATTATTTTTTTCAATGAGGGGACATTTCTATAATTCTGGTTATCACACGTTTTTCATGGGGCTGTTCAGTTTTTCCATGGTCAAGGACTCTTATCTCCTGTATAGAGAAAAAAAAGTCTTACCATAAGAGCTCTGGGAACAGGTCAAAAAATAGGACTGGGGATCCCATAGCCCAGTGTGCAGACTGGGCTTTATTTCCATATTTAGCCCAGTATCTTCACCTTGCCCTCAGCTTTGGACAGTCTTTCGTTCAACTTCTGTATGCTACAGAATAAGCCTGGGATGGAAGTGAAAAGGAACTTGCCTATTAGCCTAAGCAGGGAGACTGTTCAGCAAACACTGGGGCAGAGGCAGCCTTTACCGTTCATCTGCTCTCCCATTTCCCACACTGAGTTCACGTTTTTCACTCATACTAAATTATCTTCTGTTGTCTTTGTCTTTTCGATTTCCTACTTCTAAAAATTAAAAATTATTTAATTGCTTTGTCTTTTCTTTTTTTTTTTAAATACCAAGTCTTGCTCTGTCACCCAGGCTGGAGTGCCATGGTACAATCTTGGCTCACTGCAATCTCCACCTCCCTGGTTCAAGTGATTACGCGGCCTCAGCCTTCTGAGTAGCTGGGACGGCAGGCATGTGCCACGACGCCCGACTAATTCTTGTATTTTTAGTACAGACAGAGTTTCACCATGTTGGCCAGGCTGGTCTCGAACTCCTGATCTTGGCCTCCTGAAGTGCTGAGATTACAAGCATGAGCCACCAAGCCTGGCCTGCTTTATGTCATTTTGAAGGAGTTTAAGAAAGGAGAGATAATAAATTTGCACATTCATTCTCCATGTTTAAATGAGAACTTACATTTACTACATGGAATTTTTCTGACCAAAAAGTAAAAAATCCTGGGGAGCCCTATTAATACTTTAAAATCACTTGTTCCAAGAAAGTAGCACTCCCCTGTGTGCTATTCCACTACAGCATTTCAGTTGACAGTGGCTGTGCGATTTGGTTGGTGAGTCTCAGAGCTGGGGGCTCTTGCTGCATCCTGAAACTTGCGTTACAGAAATTCACACCAATAAAGCCGTGGTATTTTTTTCTGGACTTGTTAGTACTGTGTGCTTCCTTGTGTATCAAAGTGCAATTTGCTAAATATCAGGAGATACGTGGCAAGTTCCTTCATTGGCATTGTGTTTCTAAATCTTTCAGTGGTGTTTTAGCACTCCTGATATATTACCCCATTATTTCTGCCTGGCCACTCTCTTGAATGAAGATCTACAAGCAAGACATCATGGTGGTGGGGTGCACAGGAAGTGAATGTGGCATTCCTAGATGACAATACAACCTAGATGGGGGCTCAAGCAAGCACCCCCCAAAAAATGGCAGGTTCCTTGAGAGAAGTACACACAGTACCATGAAAGGTCAGAGAACAGAGCAGAAGAGTTTACAAGTTAAAAAGTAAATATAATGGGCTTTAATTTCCAGCCCCACTGATCCCTTACTGTGTGTATCTTCTTGGACAAGTCATTTAACCTTTCTAGGCCAAAATTTCCTTGTCTGTAAAACAGGGAAATACTAGCACTGACTCCATAGTCATTGTGTGAGAATGAGATGAATTAATGTATGCAGACTATGAAAATTATGCCTTGGCACCTACTCAGCACTTGACAGGTATTAGCTGCTAGGAAATATTTTCTACCTGGAAGATCAAAGACGGTGGCCTATGCCTGGTGTTAGGAATTTGAACTGGATTCTTAAGGCTGGAAACTATCCCCCAACCTATCTTTCCACTGCAGCTTTAGAACAGGGCATCTGACTGCCAGAGCCCTCATTTCTTAACATCGAGAGGTCAAGCTACTTATTAAAGTGGAGACATATCTTCAATAACTTTGAATTAGGAGAAATAATGATAATTCAAGGCCTCCTTGCTGGACAAAAGGTAATTAACTACACAGAGAACCGAATAACCCTGAGCTCGGGTCTTTCATTGAATTTGTTTCACATCTCAAGATGTAAGTATTTACAGGTCAAGTGCTCTAAGAAGAGTAAAAACATGTCTTTTTCTCTGAGAAAAGCTTTCTTCACACTGACTCCAACTATGTTCTTAATCCTTAAACCTCTAATTAGAGTTCCAGTCCAAAAGCTAAACATTCAATCTCCCATTTTCTCTATCCCTGGCTTACAAAAAAAAAAAAAAAAAGTAAAATAAAGGTAGTTTAGTAACCAGCCTGTTCTTTGGTCTGTTTTGTAACAACTCTTCTTTGTATTTTTGCCACATCTTTCAAGTGAGTTTCTCCAAGCCCTTTACAGACAGGATCTCATTAATGCCCCGCCGCACTGCTGCGAGACCCTTGACCAACACGATGATCCCACATTTACAGATGAAGAACCAAGGCACTTTGTGCACTCCTTTTTCCTTTCTACAAACGATGAAGCATCATAAGGGCAAATACTAATTATTCTGATTCTCACAGTACAGCTGTAAGCAACCAGCCTTGCTGAAAAAACAAACAGTTGTTCAATTCTTGGAAAATGTCTGAAGAGTTGTTTAAACTGGGAAAGTACCAAGTGAGAAGACCTAGAGGCCCTGAGAACATAAAGCCACAGAACGCCAGCTCTACAGAGACCCACTCCCCAAGCAACCCTGCCTCCCACACACACATCACAGGTGGCAGGACAGAATCTCAAAAAGAATATGATTAAGAACTCAATTAATGCAATGGATATTCAGGCCTATTTACACTAGAAGACTTTCAAAATGCACCAGGACGAGCTACTCCCTCTCCCCGATACGGCCCCATTGTCATCCTATAATATCTTCTCATGGATTCTACAGAGCATTTCCCCTCTTACTGTATATGTAACTTCTCCTCCTACTAGATTCAAAATACATTACATAAATCCAAGCATAATGAGGTGAACTACGTGCTAAGTTACTCTGCCTCACACTGACGTTACAAAGAGGAATTGTATATTAATCTTAACCCAAAGAATCTTTCTGAAGCCAACTATACCATATTTATTTTTCTACCATGAACACATAGAACAGCATCTAGCACATGGTAGGTATTATAGAATAAATGTTTGTCTCTCTACAAGATTCATACGTTGAAGACTAATTCTAGTGTGGCTGTATTTGGAAAGGAGGTCTCTAAGGAAGTAATTCAGAGTAAATGAGGTCATAAGGGTGGGGCTCTGATCCAACAGGATTAGTGTCTTTATAAGAAGAGACACCAGCAAAGCCCTTCTGTCTCTCTCTCCCTTTCTCCTCACGCACGAGGGAAGACCATGTGAGCACACAGGAAAAGGTGGCCAACACAGAGCCAGGGTCCTCACCAGACGCCAACACTGCCAGTACCTTGAACTTGGACTTCCAGTCACTAGAACCATTAGAAAACAAATTGTTATTGCTTATGTCATTCCGTCTGTGGTATTTTGTTTTGGCAGCCCTGGTAAACTGAGACAATAGGTATTAAACAGATGTTTGTAGAGTTGATTGTATTTTGACATTTTTGTTGGCTTTATTTCCATACTAGCTCTTTGCTGAGGGTCTTAGAGGACTGACTTGGAAGCTGCTATTGTCTCTATTTTGATTTTCTTTGATGTTGGCACATGCTGCCCAGCTAGCTCCACAGCCAAAGTTGTTGGGGTTGAGGTGGGGAGTTTCCTTGTGTTTGACTATGTTGCCCCAGGTGTATTGTGCAAGGACTAGCCCCGTAGTGAGCAGAAATCTTTGTTAGTTAGTTCTACACATAACTCTGTTTCCTAGTTATTATAGCTCTCTCTCTCTACACACACACACACACACACACACACACACACACACACCTCTCTTTATTTTAGAAACATCAGAGAAGTTCCCTGAAGGTCTGTGTTGGGCGGCATTTGAGAAAGTCATTCTTGAAAAGGTTTTGTTTTCATGCTTGTGTATATTAAAATCTGTTTCCTATGCCTGGAGACAGCTGGTATTCAAGAGGACACCCTGTACCTTATCTTTCTCCTTCTTCAGGGTAATGTCCCATCCAGGCCCAAGTGTTCTGCCTCTAGGCACTGCACATTTTCATTTCCTCTTTGTATTAAATTTTAACCCCAAATGCCCTAAATCCTAGCCTTCACATTCATGCTCTGATAACCGCAGGATGCAGATCATTCATATTATTACTTATACCAATAAGTAAATAAAGTGTGTTTTATAGTTTACAGTCTACACAGCATAGTTACTTGCATCATCTCATTTGACCTTTGTCCACTCAGTTGGCTACAACAAAATGTCATAGACTGAGTGAGTGACTCAGACAACACAATTTGTTTTCTCAAACTTCTGGAAGCTAGGAAATACAAACCAAGTGCTGGCTGACTCGGTCCCTGTTGAGGGCTCTCCTCCTGGCTTGTAGATAGCTGCCTTCTCAGTGTCCTCACATGGCATTCAAAGAGAGAGCGGGAGACAGAGTTCTCTAGTGTCTCCTGCTTTAAGGACACTAATCCTGTCAGATTAGGGCTCCAATCTCATAATTTCATTTAGCCTAATTACCCTCTTACTCCAAATACAGCTACACTGAGGGTTAGGGCTTCAACACATGGATTTTGGGAAGGGGGTAGTTCACAACTCAGTTCATAGCAATCTTCTTGGAACTTAGGAGCATACCACAAAATCAAGCATAAACAACAACAAAGAGAAGAGAAGAAAAGATGACCCAGATCTGGTATTACTCAGCATGCCACTGTTTCTCCAGTCAGGCCCAACCTTAGCACCCTAATCTAACCCTGTGGTAATGGAAGTGCCCTCTGTCCTGCCCTTATCATCCCTTGACCTTCACTAGGAGAAAGTAACGAGGAGGACTCTTTATCGCCCTCTAGAGATCACACTGTGTCATAATCGCATTACAGTGAAATGGATGATGAAAGTACAAGAGATTGTTGGAAAGCCCAGAAACGTAGGCAAAGAAACAACTAAAACACAGTCTGGGAGATAGCAAAAGACTACTGGCAATTTTAAATTCAAACCCAGCAAAGTGTTGCTTGACACAAGCCCAGAGACTGAAGTGGTCAGGGCTTAGTAAGGCTGTCAAAATCATCCTTCCAAGGCTTGCTTTTCCCCTTCTGTTTATCAGGATTCTTGCTTCTCTGAGGAAATCAAGCATATGCTGGTGTTAGGGAGGGGCTATCTGGAGGCAGTATTACACTTTGAAGGGCTTCCATAAGACAGTAGTAATGGCAGGGGTGTTCTAAGGTCGACTCAGCCCTGGCTAGCCACTGCAGAGTTTTGTGCTTTGAAAATGCTCCCTCCCTGGCTTCCTTCTTATTCTTGCCTCCCTTGGATAGTGTGTTCAAAATATAAAGTGTCGCAGTTCATCATTATTCCCTCCAAGGTGTGTGCAATCACAAATGCAGACAGTGCATCTTATGAATGCATATGCTTAAAAAAAAAGATTGATAAAAAGAAATCCTGAAGCAAAGTCAGACAAACCATTTGGTGCTGGAGGGCAGCTGCACAGCCGCCCTGGCAGGTGACCTGGGAACCTTATCTGGATTGTGTACCCGAAGAATTTCACCATGGATGGATGGCCCTAGAGTTAGTGCATATTCTGAATTTGACGTTGCATTTCTATCAGCAAAGAAGATGATGGAAGAATAGAAACAGAAATTGATCATGACGCATATATAGATTTCAACTGTAATGTGAATAAAATGGAGAAAATGAGGAAAAATCAAATAAATATCTTTATTTTTGTGAAAAACATAATGTCTGCTGGAGAACACTAATTTATCTTTCATGACCAACTCAAGCGTCACCCTCTCTAGGAAGCCTTTTCTGACCTTCTCTCCCAGAGATAATTGATCATCTTTAACTCACTCTACCTAGAAGAGTTTCTTCCCATAACTAGATTTCTTTTTTTCTTTTTTTTTTTTTTTTTTGAGACGGAGTCTCACTCTGTCGCCCAGGCTGGAGTGCGGTGGCGCCACCTCGGCTCACTGCAAGCTCCGCCTTCCTGGTTCCTGCCATTCTCCTGCCTCAGCCTCCCGAGTAGCTGGGACCACAGGCGCCGCCACCACGCCTGGCTAGTTTTTTGTATTTTTTAGTAGAGACGGGGTTTCACCATGTTAGCCAGGATGGTCTCGATCTCCTGACCTCGTGATCCGCCCACCTCGGCCTCCCAAAGTGCTGGGATTACAGGCGTGAGCCACCACGGCCGGCCAACTAGATTTCTTAAAGCCAGGGAAGGGTCCTTTCTGTCTGTCTTTGTCTCTCCAGTACATGAGCTAGTATGTGCCACTTGGTAGGTGTTCCATGAATATTTTCTGAGCTGCAGATTTGAAAGAAAAATCCCCACTAGTGTGGAGAAGGCAAAACCATCACTCAATACAATTGTGTGAAGGTCCTGGGTATCTTTAGAATCAGCTCATCTCCCTTTCTGGACCCTTTTCCTCTCTTCAAGACCCCTTCTCCTCCAACTGTCCAGACTCAGAGAAGTTGTCTGTGGCCAAAGCCCCAGGTTATGGAACTAAAACCGCCTTCTCTTTCCTAACAACTCTGACCTCAAAATGTCTCTCTTTCTGTCTCTGTTCTTCCATTACAGAAATTAAACGTATTCCTTTTTATTTAGGAAGAAGTACCTGTTTTCCTTTGAAAACACAGCAGCAGTTTAACCTGAATGAGTCTCTAGTTGGAGAAATTTCAAGAATAATGATAAAGGGCAAAGAAGAATTCCAACCCTGGAAAATCAAACCCCTGCCAGGGAGAGACTTATAACCATGGCTTTGAATCACATTGATCTTCTTTCCTCTGGCCTGTTCAACGACATTAAATAAATTTGCAAGCTGAGAATTGTGTGCAGTGTTTATGCAACTCATCCACCCTACTCCACCTGCTGACTTCTTAACCCAGAGTGCTGAAATTAGAGCCATTGTGCACAACCTGGAAGCGGATACTCGATTTTTTTTGGAGGAAGCAAAATGGGCTCCCTATAAGAGTGGCCCTCTGATCATAATTTCCACCAGATTCCCAAGGCTATCTTCAGTCACAAAGGCTAGGACAACTGGACTAACAGAAGACTCTGAACTCTTCTCGGGGAGGTTTGAATCAATGTTATCATGAAAGCTCTCGCAGATAATAAATAACCTTCCCCTGTAAACCCTGTGGTTTTCTGATTTTTTTGCAATCTCTAATAATCTTTAACTCTCAATAGTATTTTCGCAGGTATATTTTTTCATGACAGTGTATCAAAGTCACATTAAAATATTCCCAGTTCTTTATAATGCAGTGCCCACCCCCAGGATTCTCTGGTAATTGGGTCAATGGCCTAATAGAACAAACATACTGGGAACAAGCTGTAAGAATATCGATTCTTTATTCCTCAAAGCAACATTTCAAAGTCTGCAAATGAAGCCTTAACAGAAAGAAATATTAATGTAAGACTACACAAGAAGGGAATAAAGAATCACAAAATCTAAGACTTGGGAAGAAACTCAGATGTTATTATTTTTTCCTCTCATCCACTCCTGTGATAGTTATTATGGTTTCTCCAACAAATAGTCATGCATTTTCACTTGAGGACCTTCAACGGCAAAGAATTGACTACCACTGAAGGTATTTTATTCTACTGCTATAATCACTGAATTTCTGAAAGATTCATCTCAAAATTTAGTCAAAATCTCCCTTCTAGTTAGATTGCTTTAGAAATCTGGGTAACAAGATTGCCTCCTCTATCTAGATTGCCTTTCAAAAAGTTAAAGGCAGATTTTTTAGTCTGTCATTCCTTATCGCCTTTAGACAGGACTTAGTCCTGCTTTTCTTTGCTTATCTTCACAGTTCCTGATACTGTGCAGTTTGACTAGTAATTACCCAGAGAGTTAATGAAAAAATGAATGATTGAGCACATATCTTAGTTGTATCTCTGCAGTATAAGGAGATGGCAAAAGATGCCCAGGATTCTAAATAGGGCATCTTTCCCATAACCTACTGCTGTGGGTTCCCTGGAGCAAGGTGTGGTGGGGGTGTTCTGAGGTGGAGTGGGGAAGGGGGACACTCTATTAATAACAATGTCCTGGACATCCATCTCCCATGAGTTAGCCTGAGCTAACTAAAATATATAAAACCTAAAATATAAAACCCTGACCACTTTGGGCACACGCTCTCAGGACCTCCTGAGGACTGTGTCACAGACCATGGTAACTCATATTTGGCTCAGGACTCATACCTGAACTTTCACACATGCCCTGAGACCTAAGCTTAAACAATCATACAGACAAGGCACAAGTACCTTCTTGATTCTTGCATGTAGCCAGGATTTTAAAACATGCAGATGCCTATGGGATCAAGCAGCTTTTAATAGAGTAAGACTTTAGGAGATAAGAAGATAGGGGCAGGGAAGAATTCAAGAATGCTTTCTCAATTAAATAGATTCACATTATTTAAAACATTGTGCATTTTAAAAACACTCTTTGTTTAGCCCTGGTGGTTAAGAATACAGATTGTGCCACGAGACTGAAGAAGGGAGGGTGAATCCAGCTCTGCTTCTTACTTGCTGTGAGATTTTGAAATGCCTCAGTTTCTACAACAATAAATCAATCAAAAAGGGTTGTGATGAGAAGTAAATGTTGTGTGGATTAATTGGAATACTGCTCAGTACAGAGTTAAATGTGTGTGTGCAGTTTGATACAATTATATTCATTATTCACTGTCTGTCTTCATGGCAGCTGTATGTCCCTAGGCATGGCCTGATAGGTACAATTGTGCCTACGGAACTATACCCAAAAGATGCTTTGGAAAAAGTCTTGCATTGGTTGTAACCAACCATCTTACTATGGTCCAATGACATCATTAGAAGATGATATTATTTAGAATGAAGGCTGCTGGCTAACTATTGGGAAACCTGGATTCTGGTCCACACTGTGCCACAGATTACCTCGTTGGCACGTCCACCTGCTGAACTTCTCTATGCCTCAGTGTCCTCCATCAGCTTTATCACCCTCACAAAGCCCTGATGGGCAGAGTCTAAGACCTGCTGTGTTGATAGAATGGTCCTAATCATAATCACATAAAGGGCTATTGATAAACAGATCTAATTACTCATGGTGTTTACCCATCTTTCTTGTGGGTTCCAGATGGGCTTGGAATGAGCCATTGTCATCCTAGTCTCTATTTCTCTCTATTTTCCTTCCCTTCTATTTTTCTCTTAGAAAGAAGGACACCTGTTACATCACGTGGTCCATCGTCATTATTATTTCACTTCAGGGCTGATTCAGCATTCGATCATTTCTTTATGCCCGCACATTATTCATGGCTTTTGATGGTGTAAATAGCTGGAAAGCAAGATGAATCAAAGTGGAAAAAACCCAAGAAAAAATAAAGCAAGATAATCATTGAGAGTTTTCTCCTAAGGCCTGGAGAGGACTCTGTGTATGGGAAACATTCCGGGCTTCCTTTCTGCTAAGTCCCACCACTGTCCATGCAGAAACTCAGTGGCATGGCTGGGGCAGAATCTGCCAAGCCCCAGCCCCATCTCATGACAACAGCAGATGACAAGGGGAAGGAAGTTGTATTCTTGATCACAGTACAGTGTTTTTTGAAATCATACTATTGTATGTTCTACCCCATAAGGTTTTCATCTAATAGTATTCCTGCCATGACTGTATCGAGAATAGTCATCCTTGCAGAGTGGAATTAAGCAGTATCAGAAGAAAATCTCAACTCATAGTAGCCATCCTAACTGCTGTCGTTCATCATTCCTTGCATGAAGTGTATTCCATCTTGCTTATCACTCTCAACTTCTCATCTTTCATTCTGTCCAAATTATTTTCAAAATCTGATTCTCATCTAGTACTTAAATTAATAATGGATAATTTAGGCACTAGAACCTATTAGATACCATGCAAATTGAAAAATGATCTCTTCCTCAGATACTATGCTATTGAGCTTATCACTAGTTTTGAAGTTTAAATAATAAATAAAAAATTTTAAACATTAATAGTTTATTTAGCATTCGGAAAAAAATGCCTTGTATTTTTTGTGAATTTTGTAGCAAGTTGGAGTAATTACAAAAAGAAAGGAAGTGATAACATTTTGATTTATAAAACAATAGTATTATAGTTTTGTCAAATAAAATGCCCCAAATCTTTCTGTTTCAAAATAACAAATGCCACAGTTTGTCATTATCTTAAAAAAAAGCCTGAAAAAAAGAAATCTGATTCTCAGAAGCAAGCCAGCTATTCCCCAAGGTTATGACTTATATACTAACTACTTCTCTGTAAGACTTGGACAATCACCTTCTATTAATACAGCCTGCAAGTATGCTCATTGTTTTAACAGCTCTCAGTAAAAAAGACTGCAGCATAGATGACAAAATATATGTGGCAAGTGTCCTTCTGAAATTCAGATATGCTTATGATCTTCTCCTTTGCACTTAATGGATTCCAGCACAGAATAAATAATAAAGAATTACTGCGATCCAGTTGAGGCAAATTAAAGTCAATGCATTTGAGACTTCAGCAGTGACTTGACACTGGCCCTGAATACCAATTGCAACTCATGAAGGTAAAGTATAATCAAGGATTTGGCTGGAAGTCTGGAAATAAGCTTCCCAGGTGGGACCAACTTGAGGTTGAAATTATGCAGAGTTCTGGAGGGCACACACCGTCCCTCCAGCCTAGGCTGAGACTCTGCTGAGCATCATGCCATCACACTCACCATTCTTGCAGAGCAGAACAGCCAGGAAGTCCTGAGAAGAAGAATTGATAAAGAGCAAAAGACTGGGTGTCTGGGCTGTCACAAAGCTAAATGCGATGTTTTCCTTGGATGGAGCTGAATCTGTGTAAATAGCTGAGGATGAGAGGCTTATATTCTTGGTCACAGGATAGGGTTCTTGAAACATGTAAGTAACCGACGTGCCAGCCTCAAAAACAGCAGAAACCTCTGCAAAATATAAGAGGGGAGAGCACACATTGAAATATTTAGGTCCATTGCTCATGCTAGCCATAACTGGTTTCTCTTGTTTCCTATGCACTGGGCACTGTGTGAGGAGTATTACGTGCATCAGACAACATGTTCCCCACAATAATTTTGAAGCGGCAGAAGTCACTGTCCTTATTTACAAAATGAAAAACTTAATGCTCTCATAGGTAACAAACCTTGAACAGGGTTGCATAACCAGAAAAGAAAGCTCAGGTTTGCCTCCTGTGGTTTAATTCCAGCTCTACATACATCTGCAAAATAATGACCGTGTGCCAGGCTAATTTCCTGAGAAGCAAAGATAACATGTCCCTGCCTCCAGGATAGTGCATGGAGAAATATACTGGCACCATCTTACTCCCAAAACTGAGAACGTGACAGGTTTAGTTTGTGTTCTTCTTCTGGTATCTCAGGGACATTGTGGATGGTCTCTAAATACACAGCAAGACATTGGGCTGAGCAGCAGTAATTCTCTTCGATGTTGGGTAAAGCGTGAAGAACAATGAAAACAGCAAAGAATAAATTTATGGAAAAAGTAGAAAAGGCATAGGTATCCAACTCTTAAACTCACTTTTTTAGATATGTAGGCATTGGTACTGAGTTCCAAAATACAGCCAAGACTTGGGTAAATAGGCTTTCCTATGGGAAACAGTCCCTCTAGCATAACACACTGAATGGAGATCTGCCACCACCAGGAAGAAATATCGGATCTAGAAACTGATAAAATTCATTTAGCGGGATCTGTAAATCACCCAACCTCCTTGAAGAATGCTCTAGCACGCCAACTGTTACCATGTTAGTGTAGTGGAACTAGCACTGAGCGAGTCAGCACTGGATCTGGAGTCTCACTTGATTTCATGCCGACCATGTGGTCCCAGGCAAGATAATGAACTCTATGGAGAATGTTTTCTTATCTGGCGAATGGGAATCATAACACCTACCTCATCAGTATTTCTCTGATGTATGTGAGCTGATGTATGTAAAGCACTTAAGAGAGTTGCCCAGTACAGTTTGAATGTACGGAGTGTTAGAAGAGAATTTCACCTGAAGCCACCCCAATAGACTTTATACAATATATTCATTTATTAACTGCTCATCTATCCAAATGCTGAGATGCTCTCCTTAGATCAAGGCTGCTCTTGAGTTCACTTTACATTTTATCTGTATACAGTAACAGAGTGTGTTACTGGGAAGGCTCTTTCACAGGGCAGCACACCTTAGATCAGGCAGCAAACCTCTGCCATAAAAACTGCACAGTAAACATGAACCCATATTGGCATGATTAATTTCCTTTTGTCCTAAATGGCATATGGAATGTTCTGAATTCCCCATGAAAGTCTCTGATTGAGTTGGTGGCACCTAGAATATAATACCTGGCTTTTGCTTCCTAATTCTATTGCAAATGTGTTCCACCTTGTGAAAATTCTATAACAGTCTGTTACAGCGCCAACAAATTAAAGTTGCATATTCATGCATATTGCCTAGCAGATTGGGAATACTAGTTCATCTATACTAAAGGTTCAGTGAAAGCATTTTGCATTTATCATACAGGTTACAACCTTGGTACTCCTGATTATAAAAATACACAGCAGACATCTGTGACAGTGAGAATTCTGGTTATCATCAGCTTGATTCAAGAATTTTCCTTGAGTAAATTTTCTCAGGGATATTTGGTCTGCATTTTGAGCTACAGCCTCTTAGTTAACAAAATAAACGACTCTTATTTGATATTTGTGTGTCTGCTTAAACAGAAGTAAAATTCAGAGCATTCCATTAGGAATAACATAAATATAGATATAGGCATATACAGGATATTACTTTTTTCTTGATACTTAAGACAATAAATTAAAAATGAAAAGCATTTTGTAATTAGTGATGTCAGACCAAATTTCTGTTGTCACTCTTCCTCCAGCCCCAGTTCTAATTATTTTTAATGTTTAAATATTGTCTGTTTTATCATAAAGCTAAATTCAGCAATACACCTGGACTCTATTATTCTTTCAGTTTCTTATACTTTATAATTTTTTTTTTTTTTTTTTGAGACGGAGTTTCGCTCTGTCGCCCAGGCTGGAGTGCAGTGGCCGGATCTCAGCTCACTGCAAGCTCCGCCTCCCGGGTTTATGCCATTCTCCTGCCTCAGCCTCCCGAGTAGCTGGGACTACAGGCGCCCACCACCTCACCCGGCTAATTTTCTGTATTTTTTAGTAGAGACGGGGTTTCACCGTGTTAGCCAGGATGGTCTCGATCTCCTGACCTCGTGATCCGCCCGTCTCGGCCTCCCAAAGTGCTGGGATTACAGGCTTGAGCCACCGCGCCCGGCCATTTAAGAGTGTAAGCTTTTGATCAGATGAACTGAGTTAGCTGAACATTTAAAACCACTGGCCAAAAAGGATAAAGACACTTAACTTGAAAGTGATTTCAAATGACCATGATGCTTCTCCAAGGCCACAGAGCCACTATCAACAACACCCCTTGAGCACCCACTTGAACAGAGGTGGAAGAACCTATGCTGACTAGGTTCTGAGATGGTAAGACACACATTTTAAAAAAACTAACATCTGGGTAGGGTGTGGTGGCTCATGCCTATAATCCCAGCACACTGGGAGGCTGTGGTTGGATCACCTGAGGTCAGGAGTTCGAAGTTAGCATGACCAACATGGCAAAACCCCGTCTCTACTAAAAATACAAAAATTAGCTGGATGTGGTGGCAGGCTCTTGTAATCCCAGCTACTGGGGAGGCCAAGACAGGCGAATCGCTTGAACCCAAGAGGCGGAGATTGCAGTGAGCCGAGATTGCACCACTGCACTCCAGCCTGGGTGACAGAGAAGACTCTGTCAAACAAAACAAAACAAAACAAAAATACCAGTGGACCAATGGAAATTAACCTTGGGCTTGATGTGTTAGTGACAGAGACAATGTTTTCCAGAGCTGGATGTCTCTGAGAGAAGAGCCTCCTGAGACCTGCAAGGGGATCTCCATATCGACAGGGCATTGATGGGTGACATGAACTAGGAGGAGGAGCTGGAAATGGGATGGTACTGGAGGGTGGGTCTCTGAGCTTCCATCCAGCCTGTAGACTTGGAGATAGAACCTGAATCTACCCATGTCCTGCAATCACAGAATCCCACTCGACCTCAGGTTACTCAAATATAAATCAGGATGAATTCAGTCTTGGGGTGGGTGAAAGGATTGGAAGAAAGTACATGAAAGCACAGCACACAGTAGGAACTCAATGAACAGTAGCCGGTTTTAATAATAGTAGTATAATTAGATTTGGAATTAGAACAAACAGAAAGACCAGTCCTGGCTAATGAATAGTCTAGAAATTACCCAGAAATCATCCAAGCTGTAATTAATTTAGATAAAATCAAACAAACTGAATAAAAACAAAACAATTGGAAATTTGAACACTGAGAAATTATTTCAAAAATTATTATAATTTTATTATGATAATGATCCCGTAGTTATGTGTTTATCATGAGTGCTTATCTTTTAGCAATACACGATGTAATATTTATAGATGAAATAGTATTATATCTGGGATTTTCTTCAAAATAATAAAGGGGGAGGATAGGAGGTGAGTGTGTCGATGAAATAAAAATGATCATGTGTTTGTAACTGTTGAAGTTAGATAACCAGTGA
Source organism: Rhinopithecus roxellana (assembly GCF_007565055.1). Taxonomy (NCBI): domain Eukaryota; kingdom Metazoa; phylum Chordata; class Mammalia; order Primates; family Cercopithecidae; genus Rhinopithecus; species Rhinopithecus roxellana. Next base: position 15,485,340 of record NC_044562.1, on the reverse strand, counting down.
ATGGGAGTTCTTAAATTCTTCCCTGTCCTACAGCATATGTTTGCCATTTTTCCATAATAAAAAGTAAATAAATGGTATAAGTTGAAAGGAATATAAGTATTAAATGATTTCTGGACAGATTTTTGGCGATATGTAAAGAGTACCCAAATGTACATAGTTTTATTTTTTCACTGAAATTCTGTTATTAAGAAAATAATCAATATATGTGTTTATCATAGCATTATTTACACACAAAATTTTAGATAATGAAAAATTTCAATCAATAAGAAGAGCCAGCATTTAGTGAGACTTTACATGCTGTGGGCATGTGCTTTGTGGAGTGCTCATCGAATGTTAAACACGACTACCTGTGAAAGAGTTCTGCACTTGCCACATCTCATAGATGAGGAAACCAAGGAATCTTGACGTTAAGATACACAACCAGTGTCACACAACGTGGACTGTAGATGAACCAGAACCTGAACTTGGGCAGGGGTGGTGCCAGAGCTCCATGATTTCTCTGTGAGCGGTAATGCTCTGGTAAAAGGATGGACAAGAAAAGGCAGTAGCACCAGATGGAACATATTGCAATCATTAAGGCGAATGCTTACATATACTGATGACTTACATAGAAATGCTTTTGAAAGGAAATACAGAAAATCCAGAATATAAAATGTAATGGGCAAAATTATCTTAGTTATATTAAGTGCAAGGGGAAAAAAACTAGAAGGAAGTACAAGTTCCCTATTAATGAGTATTTCTGAGTATTAGATTGGGTTTTAACTTTTCTAGATTTCTAAATAAATTTTCAAACACATTTTATAAATAATTATCTTACGTTTTAATTAGGAAGAAAAACATTTAAATTAAAACACTATGACAGTCATATCTAGGCTCTTTATTAATGGTGTGTGTGTAGGGGGATTAAGAGAGCTAACGACAAACACACATCAACAAACGGTGCTGAGACAAGGATATATCCAAATGCAAAAGATTAAAGCTGGACCCTCTACCTCACAACAAATACGAAAATTCACTCATAATGCATCAAAGACCTAACTGTGAGAGGTAAAACTATAAAACTCTTAGGAGAAACCATAGGTATAAATCTTCATGATCTTGGATTAAGTAAGGGTTCCTTGGCTATGATCCTAAATATATAAGCAAAAAAGATAGGAGACTAGGGAAAATGAATTTGACCAGAATTTAAAACTTCAGTGTTTCAAAAGATACTATGAAGAAGACAAAATACAACCCATAGAACTGGAGAAAACATTTGCAAATTATGTATCTCATCAGGGAATTATATTCCAAACATACAACAAGTTATTACAACTGACTAGTAAAAAGAAGAAAAAATTTAAAATCTACAAAAGATGTTAGATATTTCTCCAAAAAATTTATGTATACAAATGGACAATAAGCGCAGGAAAAGATATCCAATATCATTAGTCATTAGGGAATGCAAGTCAAAACCACAATGCAATAGCATTTCATATTCATTAGGATGTCTATTATCAAAAAGTCAGACAGTAAAAAGTGTTGGCAAGAAGGTGAAGAAATTGGAGGCGTCATTCACTGCCAGTGAGAATGCAAAATGGAGCAGCCGCTCTGAAAAAGTTTGGCAGTTCCTCCAAAAGATTAAACCTATAGTTACTTACCGTATGACACAACAATCTCACTTCTAGGTATATATCCAAGAGGATAGACAATATGTGTCTGCACAAAAATGTGTACATATTTATAGCAGTGTTATGTATAATAGCCAAATAAATGAAACCATCCCAACATTCATTAACTGATCAATAGATGAACGGATAAACAAACTGTGGTGCTTTCACACTATGGAACACTCTTTGGCAATTAAAAATGAATAAAGTAATGATGAATATTATAACATGGATGAACTGGGAGAATAGTACGTGAAGTAAAAGAAATCAGACACAAAAAGATCACATACTCTATGGTTCTATTTATATGAAAGGCTCAGGATGGGCAAATCTACAGGAAAAGAAAGTAGATTAGTAGTTTCCAGGGATGTGGGAAGAGGTAACTGGGGAGTGACTGCTAATGACATGGAATTTTTTTTTGAGATGATGAAAATATTCTGAAACTGATGGTGGTGATGGTTATACAACTGTGTGACTATCCTAAACATCACTGAATTATACACCTTAAAAGGGTGGGTTTTATGATATATAAATTACATCTCAATAATAGAAAGAGAGAGAAAAAATACACAAAACAAAAGCTGCATATTTGAAGCGATGGAATCCTATTACCATGTTCACATATAGAATGAAATTAGGGTCACAAAGAGAATAAATGAACCGAAGACAAGCTAGATGGACCTCCTGACAGTTAGCAAGTTAGTACACCTTTATGAACCCCTAATAAGTCAAATTTAGATTTTAATACCTGCTCTATTTGTTTGGATGAGGAATATATGTTGCAGTTAATTACTAGTTTAGTTTTTATGATGATTACTTCTTCGTACCATTATGAGAAACCAAAAAATGGCCAATGAAACATAGTTCTGACCTAGGAATTGATAATGAAAAAAAAGTCCCCAATTCTATCCAAGATATATTCAGTATTTACACACCATCTCCTTGAAATATACAGTGCCATAGTAAGTAGCATGGAAGGCTGCACCAATCGCCCAACAGACCACCCTCTGTTCAGAACCATCTCGTAGCTTCCGGCTCCCCATTTCAGTTCTGGCCGCATTTCCCAGAGGTAGTTGGCAGGGCTCAAAGGTGTGACTGAAAAGGCCATCTTACATACATTGTGAGGACTAAATATAGAGGGAATCATTTTCTTAGAAATATCAGAAAGAACGAACAGTTTGGAAATAATACACTACAATGCACATGGAAAGGCTAGGCACACATTTGCCTGTGTAACTTGCAGATCATAATTAAAAGTGGGAGGGAGCACAGAGATGTTGCAGCACATGCAGGGAAAAGATCCAGGGCTGAGGACGGAAGAAAATTAATAGGAATGGTTTTGGAGAAAGGAGACAACAACCACAAAAGAGAAATTAGGCAAATTTAGAACAATATGATCCAAAAGATCTTTGAATAATGTCCCCAGAGAAATGCAGAGAGGTCTCCTGTTCATGTTCTTCTAAACAAAAGTCTTGGGTAGAGATGCTGAGAAGAATGCTTGTGCATTTCAGTGCCTGGGTCTCATGGTATTTATTGTTTGTGCTCCTCCTAGCATGTGGGATGGCTTTAAGCGGAGCAGTCACACTTCTCAGGGGAAGTTGTTCAGACACCTCCCCCAGTGTGAATACCTAATAGCACTTCGCTTGTTTAGCTCATAATATGAGCCTCTGGAATGGAACCTGTTTTATTTTAAGTTTCCATGCAGTTAGCCCTAACATTTTTACCATTAATTTTCTTCCAAGAAGCATAACATGCTCTTTGGCAAGAATAAGTAAGTAATTCACACGAATTGAGGAGAAGGCCCCTGTATGAATGAACGGAGGGCTTAAACTATAGTATCCTTCAAAGAAAACAGTGAGTGCTTTTTTTCCCTTTGTTTCTATGTTCCAACAGTAGTAAGCTGGGCTACATAAACCATTGTTTTGTAAAGGTGCTTCGAAGATGTGCTTTAATTAATTCAGAAAAATTATTTATAATTGCTATGATTGTTTGTTTGTAAATGGTGTCTCAAAGTGATTCAACCATTTTATTTGAATAATTTAAATGCTGCTCTTGAAATATTGTTTACATTGTTTACTAAACACGTTTTTCCATCAATTAAATAAACTTTTAAATATTGCAAAAATTGGGAGTACACCAAGTATTTCTTATGTTTGAAAAATACTACGTATTCATGCTGAATATTGAGATTTTCTAGTTTCTTGAGGTATCTTGAATTTATCTAGAGAATTTACACAATGATCTGCATTCCTTGTGCAAGCTGTATGTCCATGATTATTAATTTGTGTCAATGTAATGAATTCATGAGATTGTGAAGGGGTATACAAAAAGCCCCGGAGTAGAAATTTTGATTTTCATGTGTGTTTCAGTCCCAGCCCACCAATGAACTGAATATGAGCCTTCAGACAGGGCTTTTAAAGCCTCAGACATTCGCTCAAGTCACCTGCAGAATAGAGAGATTTCACCAAATACATGGTGCTGTGTTTACTAATTTACTGATACTCTCTTTGTTGTAAAAATAATTTAAGATGGCTTAAGTATCTCTAAGGCTCCCCCAGGGCTAGATTCTACAATCCTTTGATTACATTTGCAGACAGAGAGATTGGAAGTGGAAATATTAATGTGTTCACTAACAATCTAGCTAGCAACAGAAATGTGAGTCCACCTCTTTCCCTGCTCAGTTGGCTTTTTGGCCACGGGCAGGCAGGGTGTTTTCCTGTAATTATCCATCCAGTTCAGTTGCATTGCCAGTGAACACACGCAATATCAACAAGTATACGCAATTATGTTGAGGAACTATGCAGACTCTTTAAATAGAGGGAGAGTAGATGATAAAGACCGTCTCAGAGTGTGAGTATCACATGGCCTGATCATAGCATGTAGGTGATATACCACTGCACTCAGGAGAAGGGAGCGCCTAAGGTACCTTTTTTGCAAAAGGGCCCTTCATAAGGTGAATTGGTGCAATCGCACAGGTAGCCATTGTGCTTCTCCACACACTTGCCCCCGTTGTGGCAGATGCTGCCGTAGCTGCTGCAGTGACCCGGGCAGCCTGGCCTGACTCCAGATGTGACCTTTGCCCTCTCTTCCAGGTCCAGTTTCTGTCCATTCAAGTGTAAGGAGCGAATGCATCCTAGGAAGCCTTTCTGTCTGGATGACGTTCCCCCTAAGAGATTAAATAAAAGGAAACAAATGTAAGGTATTACAGGGCTCAATACATTTAGGTTTACTGTTGGCATCGGTAGGAGTTAAGTAGTCCTCTGTTGTCATGCAGGGCTAAATTAATTTTTTATTAAAGTTTCCAGTGAGAGTTGGAATTCCAAAGAGCCTCAAAAAAAAAAAAAAAAAAAAAAAAAAAAAAAAAAATGCATGTCCTAGAAACATGGGTGGAGCTAGAGGCCACTATCTTTAGCAAACTAAGGTAGGAACAGAAAACCAAATACCTCATAGTCTCATTTACAAGTGGGAGGTAAATGATGAGAATACTTGGACGCAGAGGGGAGCAACAGACACTGGGTCCTACTTGAGGGTGTCGGGTGGGAGGAGGGAGAAAATCAGAGAAATATAACTATTGGGTACTAAGCTTAGTACCTGGATGACAAAATAATCTATACAACAAATCCCCATTACACAAGTTTACCTATATCATAAACCTGCAAATCTACCCCTGAACCTAAAATAAAAGTTCAGAAAAAAATACACATCCTTCTAGGCTGGGAACCCCATCCCTCAGGCTCTTGCCGTATACACACACAAAAAGTGAAAGATTATAATTCCTGTATTTTACAGGTTTAAGAGTAAAACTTCAGATGGCCATGTTTCTTGTGAAAAAAAAAAAAAAAAAGTTCTTACACAGTCTACAGCACAGTTTCATCTGAAGTGGAAGGCACAGAGTGGGACTGTCCTTTCTGGCAAAGTTAGACAGCAGCTGTTAAGTACACCAACTTAGAAAACTTCAATAGGCTTCCTAATGCTTATGCAGTGCAGTGCAGTGGAGTGGAAGGTGGGTAGACCAGAGCCAGATAGACATGGAGTCAAACTTATGTCACTCACTGATTAGCCATATTGACATTAGAATTACTTAAGTCTCAGCTACTTGATCTATAAAATAAAAATCAATCTATTGTGCGGGTGTATGGTGAGGCTTCATTAAGATCATAGAGTAGGCCAGGCGCGCTGGCGCATGACTGTCATCTCAGCATTTTGGGAGGCCAAGACAGGCTGATCATCTGAGGTCAGGAGTTCAAGACCAGCCTAACCAACATGGTGAAACCCCAATTCTAATAAAAATACAAAAATTAGCCAGGCATGGTGGCAGGCGCCTGTAATTCCAGCTACTTGGGAGGCTGAGGCAGGAGAATCACTTGAACCCAGGAGGCTGAGGCAGAGGAATAGCTTGAACCAGTGAGGCTGAGGCTGCAGTGAGCCGAGATCACACCATTGCACTCCAGCCTGGGCCACAAGGCAAGACTCTGTCTCAAAAAAGAAAGAAAGAGAAAGAAAGAAAGGAAGGAAGGAAGGAAGGAAGGAAGGAAGGAAGGGAGGGAGGGAGGGAGGGAGGGAGGGAGGGAGGGAGGGAGGGAGGGAGAGAAAGAGAGAAAGAAAATTATATAGAGTACAATACTGTTCAATCACTGCTGCTCCTTTATGCCTTCTCTTGCACCTTTACAATGGCTAGAATCAGGTCCTTAATATATATGTGCTGATTAATTCTTGAGCTTTTTCTCACATTATGATTTAGAAGACAGATTTCTTTTTGCAAGCATACGCAATAGGCTTGAAACTTTCTGCTGAGGATATATCTTGTAGGTTTCAGAGAGATTTTATGTTTCTTGAAAATTATTCAAGAATCAGGCAGATTTAATATTTCAGAGTGTTTTGTTCCCATCAGAAATCCAGTATTCCACAAGCCTACCCCTCTGATATCAAAAAAATGTGTGTTGAGAGACAAGCCAGGAAACTAAGCTAAGTCCCATTAGAAGGTATTTATTTGGTGCTGAAACTCGTGCGAGAACCCAGGGGAGGCAGAGGTACAGCCTGGCCTTAAAGAACACAACTTTTGCTTCAAATCCTCAGACTCAAGTCTACACATATGGATGAGTAAAAGCCACACACAGGTCTCTGAGGTCTGCCAGATGTACTAATGGAGAGGAGGAGAAGGTGGAAGGGAAAATACCAAGGTCAGGACCAACTTGTCATTCATTTTCTGTACCCTTAGGATCTCTCATCTGAGCCTCATTCTAGAAATTATTCTACAACCTTATTAAATCTTTGTTTGGCAAATGACCAGAGACAAATGTGTTCTTATCAAAGTGGATTGGATGAGAAATTGAAATGTATAATCTTAGACAGGGAATAGAGATGTTAAGTGAGAAACAAAGCTGTAAGTTAAAGGAATGAATAGATAATTCAAAGAATTCCTGGCATTAGTCAGACTGTCCCAGTGGTGGGTCAAGGGCTTTGAGGAAAGCAAGGAAATGATTAGAAACAGGGAGGACGTGAGGGGGACATGGGGCAGGGGAGAGTGGGGAGAGAAGGGCTGTTTCTCCTAAATCCCACCAGGTCAGCAGACTCATAAATATATGTATGACATTCACTTGTTACCTCCAAAGACATTTATCCTAAGGGATAAATCTTGTCTTGCATAGAATACAATATGTGTTCAATTATTATATTTTCAGTTCCCACAAGTGATACCCAAGCAGGCCAGGAGGCCAAACCCAAATTGCATTCTCCTGTCTGTCTCAATTTTGGTAAGTAAATCTCTTTAACCACAAGATAAATCAATTATAAGCACAAGCAGATCATAGAGGAAGGTTCATTCTTTCCTAGAGAGTGTGTAGAATAAAGAGGAGAGGATTTATGTAGTCAAATGTTTTGTTTGGTTTTGTTTTTCTCATTTTGTGTCACTCCCCATAGTGGATTTGAATAACTCTTCATGTATCTTGTTAGTGTCATTTTTCTTTTAGCAGAAGTGAAGAACGAAAGATCTATTGCATTTTCTTGCATGTGACTTAGTCAACAAGTTTATTAATGGAGAAGAAGATGACTGGGGTGGGTAGTTTCTTGGACAAAAATGCACTCCTTAGGGTTTGAGACTTACAGAGCCTGGTGATAGTGACACAAAACGGGGGGATTATTTCAATTACAGATGCTGACGTAACATAATGACACAGTGAGTTATGAACTCAATTGCACAGTGAACTAAATTTCCATTTTTAACTGGTTGTTTTAGTCTTTACAAAGGAGAAAAGTAGAAGTACGTTTGCTTTTCCCTTTTTTCTTTTTCTTTTCTTTTCTTTTTTTTTTTTTTTTTTTTTTTTTGAGACGGAGTCTCGCTCTGTCGCCCAGGCTGGAGTGCAGTGGCCAGATCTCGGCTCACTGCAAGCTCCGCCTCCCGGGTTCACACCATTCTCCTGCCTCAGCCTCCCGAGTAGCTGGGACTACAGGTGCCCGCCACCACGCCCGGCTAGTTTTATGTATTTTTAGTAGAGACAGGGTTTCACCGTGCCTTTTCTTTATAAAGAGAATAATTTTTTTAAAGCGGCCCTTCTTACCTACTCTGTGTAGAGAGTCACTGGAGGCGTGAATCTTCTGTAAAACTTATTGTACAGAAACAGAAAGGCAACGGTAATCTTCCCTCATCCCCCTGGCTCACCGTCTTCCTCCTCTACCCCAGCCCTGCGGATTTTCTCTCCCTCTCCCAGAAATCTCTATTTCTGAATCCATTTGCTTGTCTCTCTCTCTCTTCTTTCTCTTTCCTTCTTCCTTCCTTTCTCTCTTTCTTTTCTTTTCTCCTTCCTGCAAAAACATGCTACCTTCAGCCCCTGCTCTTCCTTTCTATTAGTCGTTTTGTGGCCAGAATTAATGCAAATTTGAAAATGTGATTCTGCTGTATGTGGTTGACAACCTTTGGAAACTAGTCATTGTCCTAGGGATCAAGCTGAAATTCCTGATCACAACTGACACAGCAAGGGAGATCTGGCCTCCCCTTACCTCACCAGCTTCTTTCTCCCACACTTCCTGCACTGACATCAGTGCACCGAGCATTCCGAACCACTTGTGGTTCTCATGCCACATGACCTATCTAGACTTTGGACCTCTTCACATATGTCGTATTTCCTAGTATATTATCCATCCCCCTGCACTCCACTGCTTGTCCTACACTACCCCTGCAGTCGCAGACACGCACACCTGAACTCATATAAACGTATTAGTCATTTGTCTTTCTACCCACCAAGCATTTGCTTATTTTAATTATTTGTCAATTTTTTAAAAAATACAAAAAATACTTTAAAAATTTCTAGTTAGTTCCTCATTGAAAAATCAGAACATCTCTTAACAATGACCCTGCTTTCTTGCATGGCAGTTCTCAGCTGCACTGGGGTCAGCTCCTTTAAGATAGGGCATGCACTCTCGGCTTGACCACAGACCCCACCAGGAAGACTTCATTCATTCATGTTGCCTTCCTGGCCACTGCAAGTATTTAATTTTTCCCCTGTTGTTCTAGTATACTTTTATTTTTACTTGTTTGTTTCTTGTATACAGTTCACTCTGATTTTAGAAAAACAAAAAACATGTAGCATTATACTTAGAGAAGCTTAAGGGTTTTTCTTTTTCTTTTTCTTTTTCTTTTCTCAGCCTTAATCTGTGAGCTCTTTGAGGACCAGAGCAATGCCTCTGGTTCTAAAAACAATATTAAAAGATACTAGTCATACTAGTTGTAGGCTAGAAACTTTATACTAAACTCATTAAATTGTCAATGGGAAAGAAGGTATTCTTCATATCATTCACATTGCCTAAGAAAACTTAACATCAGAGATTGCTTTGGCCAGAGTCGGGAATTCAACAGATTTTATGTGGCAAAACCTGGAGTCACACTGGACCTGGTGATCTTCAAAGCCTGCAAGTAGCTCCTTGCCCTAAAATTCTAGACGATTTGGGTCAATACCACAACTAAGTGATTCTTCCACTTTCTTCCTCTTGTCTCTTACGTGTTTTCTTTCACTAAATAATATACCAGCATGCATTTATTCTCTCGGCTTCCCTATCAGTCTTTTTGACAACTTAGACCATTAGTTGGCTGGCCTAGCTAGAAGCAATTTTGTATGATACTCTTCAGTTGGCCCTTGGTATCAAGTGGGTTCATTATGATGATGTTTCCTTGGACTGACTATGAATCAACTCTTAAAAACTTCACTACCATCATTCTAAGCCTGTCTTTGAAAACCTCCATGTGTCAGTCGGACAAATGCTCATTGCTTCCAGAGAAGCATCTCAATTCCTTGTGCCCTCCTTGAGCACAAACGCGGAGCCTCTATTTCTCTCATGTGTGTCTGCTCTGTCCTGCACATGCTCCAGCAAAACTCGTTTTCAGAGAAGCCCCTGGAAAAACACAGACTGCATCAGATCAGGCTCTTATTTCACAAAAATTAGTACAGTGCCACCTTTCCATCCTCCCTTCTTCCCTCCCACCCTTTCTTCCTGCCTTAATTTTTTTTCTGCCCTTGAACATGGAGCAGTTTGTTTTCTACTGAAGTTCAGCTGCATTTACCACCTAGATTTCAAAAAGTGGCAAAGGTTTAACATACACATGATGAATAACAACAAGTACACTAACCATCAATTATCTTCTTTTTTAAGCCCTGGTTCTCCAATTGGCAGAAGCTTGGTACCAGGAGGAAATCCTACTGGAGACTTTAATTTAAAAATGTGATTTCCTTAAGGATACAGCATGTGTCTAGTTGAGTTTTGCCAGATAGAGAGATTTCTTGCTCAGGAATCACGAAACACACACTATTTAATAATACTGGCAGTATTAACTGGATGCCCAAAATGTAAAATAATAATAATAGTGATCAGAACTAAGAATTTATTTAATATCAAAACCTTCTACATGCGTCATTGATTTAATCCTCACTACAAATTGTGACACCTCCAATCAAATGCCAAATCCCCTCAAGAAACTGGAAAAGAACTTAGTGATAACTTGAATTTGGTTAACAGATTAAAATAATTTCCTTTTTTGTTTGGTATAAATAAATGTTGTGAAAGACTTGTGAATAATAATTCATCAATGCATGTCAAGAGCCATTACAGCATTGTTATTACTGGCTTTATTGCACTTTTTAAAGAAAATAGCTGAAAATGGAGCTCGGAGGAAGATTACAAGCAGAAATATTAATATTTAATTGATCTTTTGAAATAGTTGTTACAGACTGGGGGAGGGAAGTGTCTGACAAAAGAGAATGAGACATAAGTCATGGTAATTCTATATGGGGAACTACTTATAAAACCATTAAAACTTATGATGATGAGAAAACTCAACGTCAGTGATTGAGGCTGTTTTTAGCACCGTGTTTTATTTTTTCTTGTGTTCAAGAACAAATGCAAAAGTGCACAGGAATATACGACTTGATAATTTTTCACAAACTGAACACACCAAAGTAACTAGCAACCAGATCAAAAGACAGAATTTTACCAGCATGCCAGAAGCTTCCTTCCAGTCACCAACCACTCCCTTCCGAGAATACCGCTAACCTGTTTCTGAAATCAGAGGTTGAATATGATTTAAATGGAATCGTATTGCATGTACTATTTTGACCCTGGCTTCTTTTCCCTAGCATTGCATTGATGCCATTTGTCCATATTAATAACAGAAGCTGTACAGTGTTCTGGTTTGAGAAACATTTCATAAATCATCTTTCTTTCTACTGTCAATGGGCATAGTACAGGTTTTGGTATTATGAATAGTGCTGCCATGAGTAATCTTCTGTATTTATTTTGGTTCATATTTCTGTTAGTGTATACCTAGGAGTAGAACTGTTGGTCACAGGGTATGCGTATGTTTGACTTCAGTAGATAATGCAAAAGAGTTCTCTTAACTGTTTCAATTTATATTCCCACCAACAATAAATTAAATTTTAATTGTTTGCATTCTCAGAATGATGCTTTTTTTAAAAAAAGAAAAAAGTTATTTGGTCAATATGCTAAATGCCAGTGATTATTTTACAAACTACAGATGAAAAAAAAAAAAATGAGAGCAATTGAACTAAAATTCTCCCAGCCCTGGGATACTTATTGGAAATCTGATTTACACTTTCCATTTCTACCTATGGCTTGTGGTTGGTCTGAAGCCTCCCCTATACTGTGTTCAAACTAGATCTTTCCTACTGTTTAAGGTCCACATGACCTTCCAGTACAGAAAAAGGTGTCAATTTCACAATACATAATGATGGGGACAAGTTAGAATAACAATAATAACAAGGATAAAATACTGAAATATCTAGAGGCTTTTAGTCTTTTGTGAACACAAAGCAAGCGGGACACATTATCATCCATATTTTCCTGCTGAGCATGCAGCCACCATCAGAGGTTACATGGCCTTCAGGAATAAATGGAAGGAAGCAAGGTGGCTTTGCAGAAGATAAAAGAGGAGAAAAAATGAGGGTGAATAAACAAAAGGATAAAAAATGATGGAACCAGAGGAAATGCATAACCCGATATGCTTTGACTGAAAGGGGAAAACTGCAGCCTTCAGAAATTCTAAGAGAGTGGAGATATTATAAAAAAGAAATGGACCTCATCTACATATGCACACATATACATATATATGACTGCTCCAGTGCCCTTCATTACTGCTTTTGGAGCACTCTTCTCTGGGCAAGGACTATTTCTTATTAGCGGGTGTGTGGGTGAGAATCTCGTAGCCTGAATCTGCCCTTCAGGGCATCAACCTCATCCTGACAGTGACCCCCACCATGTTTTTGATGAATTAATTTATCTGTGTTAGGATGGGAGATAAAAGGTAGAAAAGGAAGGATCCTTGAGGATAAGAGTTTGTGGGAAAATGGCAGAGAATGAGAAGCAAAAGTGCACCCAACTCTGTCATTGATATAAGCACCATCTCTATTTTAAGACAAACCCGAGCTCAAAGCAGGTCCCAGTGCAATGTAGATGGTGGCGGGGAATGCAGTGTCCATGTTGAGTACCCCAAATAGACAGCAGGGTCCGGAAGGATGGTCTTTCTTAGGCCCTGAGGCATTTGGCCTCCAGGTGTCCTCCCAGATACCTGAATAAGTGCGTGATTGACTTAGCAAGGTAAGAGACCTGCTTCCTACACAGTGAGTGGGCACACAAGTCTCAGGCTGCCTTCGAAGGGCTAATTTCCTCAGACACTGTATTCACTGCAAATTAATCTTATTTCCCCAATATAAGAAAGAGAGAGGCAGGAAATAAATAGTTACACAACGTAAGGGAAACAGAGTCTGGGGCCTGCCTCTGCATGGAGTTGGGAGCTGCATCCAGTTTACCCTGCTCATACCACCTTGAATACATACCACATACCACAGTATGAAGGACTTACCACTAGAAAATCCAACTCACCTCTTCCCTGAGCCTGTACCTCCCAAAGAGCGAATGGATCTTATTTATCTCCATGACCCCATTGCCTAGCCCAGGGCTGATTGAGCATGCACTCAGAAAATAGTTGCTTAGTTAATTACGGAAGGAAAAGAATGTGAGTGGGGAAAAAAAGGATAAAGGACAAAGAAGAGCAAGTAGAAGTGCAGAATCAGAACCCTGCCCCGCACTCCCCATCCCGCAAAATGCTCCAAACTCCACCGAAGCACCCATGGGCTTTTAAAGACTCTTTTGGGTAAAATAGTAGGAAAGGAGGAGGTTGATCCCTGGGAGAATGAAGAATAAATTCTGATTAAAGAAAAGCATTTCAATTTAAAACAATCATATAGTCTGGCTTTTTGCTGTGCTTTATTCTCAGTCCAGACCAAGAGAAGGTCAGTGGCTGAGGCAAAATCCTGACTGCCCAGAAGGCATTGCAAATGTGTGAGGAGTGTGGTCAGCGTTCAGTGTATTTCTGGTATCCTCGAATCACAAGTAAAGGTCCAATTTCTGGTCTGGGCATATCCTCTCACTGCCAGATCAGACACAATTCTCTGATTTGGAGAAACAACCCAAAAAAGACTGTCTTACTGAACAGATCAGGGTGAAGTAACAGCAGTGAGAATGCAATTTAGCAATAACCATTCCGAAGCAGGCGTATGTGAACCATATAGTAATCTGAAAATGTGGTTTTGAAATCCCTTTATCTTTCAAGTTGATGGCTAAGAAAATGGCAAGAAACTTTCCCCTTTATAAGGACTGGCCTTCAGCTTTTGAGGCACTCACACTCCAACTACAGCAGTGTGTGGGGACATTTCTGTTGATTTGTGAGAAGAGGTAAAATCCAGCATAGGGAGGGATCCTTCCCTGTGGAGCCATTACACTAATTGAGTGTGCCATTTAAATGTCAAAACCCCTCAGTTTCCAAAAGGAGTGTCTCATTATTCCACTGGGGTGAGGGCACAAATCATTTCCCATTTGAAACAGTCTTTTGCTTGCCATTCTTATTTAAGCACCCTTAAAAGAAAATCCCAAGTGGAACAGGGACATCTATTGCTGCATTCAGTGTTTGAAACTGATTTGCAAGGTATTGATTATTATTAAGCCCAGTGGGCAGATGGAATAACTGAGGCTCAGAGAAAGTAAGTGGCTTGCCTAATACCATAAAGCCACTAGTGGAATGGACCGAACTGGGAGCTCTGCCTTCATTCACTTTCATTAATTCATTAGATTTTTTTTTTTTTTTTGAGACAGAGTCTCGCTCTGTCGCCCAGGCTGGAGTGCAGTGGCCAGATCTCAGCTCACTGCAAGCTCTGCCTCCCGGGTTTATGTCATTCTCCTGCCTCAGCCTCCCAAGTAGCTGGGACTACAGGCGCCCGCCACCACACCCGGCTAGTTTTTTTTGTATTTTTTAGTAGAGACGGGGTTTCACCGTGTTAGCCAGGATGGTCTCGATCTCCTGACCTCGTGATCTGCCCGTCTCGGCCTCCCAAAGTGCTGGGATTACAGGCGTGAGCCACCGCGCCTGGCCAATTCATTAGATTTTTATTGAACGCTAAATATATTAGAAAACCTTTACTGGTCCCAGAGATATGAAGGTCAATTAGACACTACGTCTTCCCACAAAGAAACTCCTAGGTCAGTATAATTCAGTAAATTCAGGCAGTATAATCAGGCATATTGTGTGTGTTCACAGAGATGTGGGTGTGTTCACAGAGATGTGGGGGTGTAGATTTCTGACTCATCAAAATCTACATTATCAATGAAGAGGAGTCTGTCAGGTAGATTGGGGTGGGGGCAGGCCCATTTTAGTTTGAGTACCAGGACCTTCGAAAGGTAATGAAGCAAAACCATGCAAACTTGGTCTTAATAACCTATTAGCATTAAACAGTGTTTTGGAAAAAGAAAGTAGGAGGGGAAGAGGCATTATTTGATAGCTAATTCTCAAGAGAAATGAAAAATAAATTTCACTTAAGAAAATTAATTCGATTTAAAAGAAGCGTGTGTGTGTGTGTGTGTATGAGCATGCACACATGTGTGTAAATTGCATGAAAAATGTATCTAATTCTGTCTCACGTTAAGTTCACCAGAAAGCAAGTTCTGTGATGGAGTTAAGGGTACAGGATACTTTTAGGGGAAACCTTGGAAACCAGACTTATGGTTGGACAGAAGAAAAAGAAAGTATGAATGGGCAGAGAAGTGAGCTATGGTGGCGGCCCAACATCAGCCCAGCACAGTCCCACCGGGAGTGCTGGGGCCAGAACAAATAACCAGAGATGTTCCTTCTTGGGCCCAGTGGTTGTGCCTTTGCACTCTGGCTCAGTCACTGGATGTGAATCCCCCTGGAAAGGACATGACCTTGGTCAAGGTTTTCTCTGCAGCTGAGGCAGCTTCTGAAGGCGCAGACAGATGAGGACTGTCCACCAACAGCACTCCCAGCCGCAGGGCAAGTCCTTCTTTGAAGGGAGATCTGGACAGCAGATTACGAGGTCTACCACAAGTCCCTAAGCCCCTCTGCGCACGGAAGATGAGCCTGAGACCTGATTCTTTTGACCTTGAGACATGAAGGATAACACTGGACACCGAATTGGAGCATGGCACTTCTTACCACCTCTTCTACAAAATCACCTTCCCTACTGAAGCACCTTTGAATCCATGTCTGTTTCTTCCAGGTTCAGAAGAAATTCTTTCGTTTTCTCCTTTTTAAGTTGTCTCTATTTGTCACAATCTTTTTAAGAAGAATGTAACTTGGACACTACATTTCTATTCAGAATCCTCTCTCTGAATTATTTTTGAATGGCTTTACAACATGCCTAGGTAGGCTTATCATTTTCCTCCTCTGAACTATACTTTTCTTTGGAAAACAAACCCCTTTTGGAGAGTTTCTTCCATTAAGTTGCTTCTTGGTTTATGAAACTGGGTTCCTGTCTTCTGGCTTCAGTGTGGAAGATCCCCAGACACATGCTAACTGGATTGACAGGATGATCAGACTCGGTCTGGGCATTGATGAAGCTGATGATGCCAGCGCTGCGGAAACTGAAGCAAGGCCACCCTCAAAGGAGATGGAGACACATTGTGCATGGAAGAGGTAGACTAAGCTTTGGCTGAGGCACCACTTGTGCACGTGTTCAGAAGAAACTTAATAACAAAACGAGAAGAATATGTCTGCCAGTAGGACTTACTGGAGGTTTTTGACATATCTTCCCATCCACTGCTCTGCCCAAGGGCCTTCCCAGCTCCTCCTCTGAGCCATCTGCTTTGTCTCTGCAGACTGTCTTGGAGAAATGGAAACCAGCTCACTAAGCTCCAGGCAGTGTTGCAGCCTCAGCCACCTCTCTGGTTTGCTCTTTTCCAACTGGGAGCTTCCCTTGTGGCTACTCGGCATGTGGCAGTCACATTAGCTCCAGGGCAGCCTGATTTCTCTCCTGCAATCGCCCCTCAGATTGGGTCCTTGAATGTCCAGGGAGAACTATTTTATTGTCCAGAAAGATCTGCCTTATGTTTCTTTTTACAATTAGAATGCCAGTTTCACATAAATGATGCTCTTCTAATGATTTCTTTCTTTACTGAGTTATAAATGTTGACAAGTGGAGGTGCCAAGAGAATCAATTTACTGCTTCTAACTTTGAGTTTTTGTGAGGTCTGAAGCTCGAGACCTCTCTTTCTGGGCTGCATGAGAAGACGATACCATGCTGCAGAAGATACACCTAATGTAAATGATGAGTTAATGGGTGCAGCGCACCAGCGTGGCACATGTATACATATGTACCAAACCGGAACGTTGTGCACATGTACCCTAGAACTTAAAGTAAAAAAATAAAAATAAAAATAAAAAAAAGACAGTATGAGTCCTGACACACTCACACACACACACACACTCCTCTCCATTCTGTTTCAATCGTCCATTGCCAATCCAACGGAGACCACAAGATGACAAAATGAGTTCAATGAAAGCAGAAGAAGTTGTAGATAAGTGTTTCAAAAATGTGTCTTGAATAGTAGGGAGCAATCTGGGCAGCCGAGGTGGGCAGATTGCTCGAGCCCAGCAGTTGGAGACCAGCCTGGGCAACAAGGTGAAACCCTGTCTCTGTTAAAAATACAAAAATTAGCCAGATGTGGCAGCGTGAACCTGTAACCCCAGCTACCCGGGAGGCTGAGGAAAGAGAATTGCTGGAACCCAGGAAGCAGGGATTTCAGTGAGCTGAGATCTGGAGATAGTGCCACTGCACTCCAGCCTGGGCGACAGAGAGAGACCCTGTTTCAAAAAAATATATAGTAGCGGGTAGAACACACTAAAATGGGTGTTGGGATGGGTTAAATGTTTTCAATTCTCAACACCTTCAAGAAGAGACAAAATTTTGCTGAAAGAGTGATTTAATTGTTCACTTTTCCTGAATATAAAAACAGAATCAATGTTTTTTCAAACATTTTCAAGCTACAAGAACCTGATTTTGTGGAGCACTGGTGTTAGGGACAAACCCAGATGTTCTTCACCTTTTTTTTTTTTTTTTAATCCACTACACAAGCATTTTTGAGTGGCCACTGGGTGCTCTTCTAGTGTTTCTTATGCAGCTACTGAGGCAGTCCCAGGACCTGCCTGCTAGCGCTTAGAGGTCTCTTATCATCTTCTTAAACCAACCAGAACAATTTCCCTTATGTAATTGTTAAGGGGACATCAAAAGTCGTATCTTAATTTTTCCTAAAAAAATTTAAGTATACTTAATATATTATTTGACTTTGAAAAAATATACTTTTATGGGGAATAGGTAGACGTAATCAGAGATTTATATAATGTTAAAAAGACAATTGTTTCTTCAACTTTTTGTTTTACCATTGACATAATGATAATTATTATTCTCCATGCACAATAGCCTTATGTAAAAATATGCTAACAGTTACTTTTCCAATTATTTCTCAATGTGAAGAGCATATAGATCTCTTTCTATACTGTGAGACACATGACATCATGCCTAATGGAAAGCACTACAGGCGTGCTTCAGGACGGCTATCTTCATGAGGCACTCACAAGGGTAAAATATAAGTCCCTATTCCAAGAGAAGACTGGGGCCAGTTCTGTATGTGTTGCATTATGCCACAAATCGAGAGTTTAGGAAGTGCCAGAGCACGAAATTAACATGTGCACACCAAGACTGTCTGGCTTCACCCTTGACCCTACTGAGTTTGACACGCTTCACTTGAAAATAGGAATAGTAATTCCCTACCAGCCTGGAAGCAAGAACAGCAATTTTGGGGGATCTCTCCAAATGTTATGATTTATCAAGTCAGGGTAGTATTTTCCCTAGGGGATTGTAAGTTTGGAGTCACTTCAGTTTATTTTGACACAAATAGAGCAGTTGGGCCAAGAAACAAAAAATAAGCCCATGGGAAAAATAAAAAGCAGAAGGAAATAAAGTCATAAAATGAGACTCACAGGCCCCCATCTTCACACAGTTTCCACTCTATAATTGCAGCATATTTTGAAAGATCTTGTGTTAGGTTTGGAGGGAATGAGACATTTTCTTTGTTGTTACATACACATGGGCACGATGATAGGTGTGACAGTTGTTCCTAATTTATCCATGCAGATAGCAGATCTTCACGCCTTAGAAGATCAGTTACAGTCTCTTCATTTTCATTCAGCAGATAAAGACAATAGTATGCTCACGCTAGTTACTTTTCTACCCAGGGCCTATGGCTTTTGGCATGTGACCAGGAATGCATACTCAGATCTCTCCACTGGATCTTGGATTTGTCTTGCCTCATCCTCATATTGATGGACACGTTAGTGGGGAATAACAAAGCAGAAGGAGTGGTACTATGGACCGTTCCAAAGGTGAGAATGCCACACGCTTGCCGTTTACATTTCAGAAGCTGCATGTTATGAAGAGTCTCCTGCTCTGTTAAAGAAATGTGACTGGTGAAATGGCATGGTTGCAAATGTCCCTAACCATCATGGTGATAGAACAGCCTGAAGTTAAAATATTGATTCTGGAAATCCAGTATGCACTGACTCATGTATCAGCACTTCAACCTGTCACATTCCAATGACAGGGGCAGTGCTGAGAGGAACATCCTATTCTAAAAATGCAGCCTGTTTCTGGTACTCAGGAAACACTCATGAACACAGCAGCTGTGCCAGTGATTACAGTGCTGAAGGATGCTCCATGTTGATTGAAAGATCCTTCAGTGGCCAAAGATATCTAGACAGACATATCCAAATTAATATTTAAGTAATGCTACACTCAATCTATTCCAGTAAAGAAAGTATCTTTTCCTGCCTAGCAAATATAAATATCCAGGGCCTCTCAATTTCTGAATAATAGAGAACGCAATTGTTCATTTTGGTGACTATAACTAAGCAGACCTCATTTATTTATCTATATATTTGTTGAACAATTGAATTGTGCAAGATGGAAATGTTGAGACTTCAGCTTTGTTGGCTACCTGACATTTCTAAATGGGTATATCACTGAACTCTAAATAGGAAAATGCAAACTGAAAGACCATTAAAGTGACCTCCAACAGCATTTTTTTCTTCTTCAAGTACATTAAGACAAATTCAATAAAGCAGAGTAACATCTGAGATGGGATTTATTGGAGAGAAACACAGCAGAAGCAGGTGCTCTTGCCACAGCTGACCTTGGCTCCAGCTCCAGCAAGATATCTCCTCCAGACTCATCGACATGCTCTTACAGCTCATTGCATTTGTGATCAATTTAACCAAAACGTCTGCAGATAGAAATCTGCCATGATATACAGCTGTCGCCTTTCCCTTTTGACTTGCACAAACTTTATCACATATTCAGTCCATATGATAATTTCATAGCCACATAAAATTTGCATGAAAGGGTAAAAAAATTATTCCATCTTTATATATACCTTTCAGCCAGAAAGATTGATAAATACTGCCTGAAGATAAACTTTGGCATGGAATATAATTTATGAAAATTGTGAAACACCTGACTTGATTCCACCAAAAAATATATTAGCTTTTGGTGATGAGCAACCTTCCTCAGAAGTCACCCATCAAAATGTGATGTTTGAATAAAATTAAAACAGAAATATAAATTTTAAAAATATTTTAATAGTGAATCATATCACGTATATGGGTTATTAATTAAGCAAATGACTTGAAATCACAAAACTGTTTTAATCATTTATATCTTAGCTTCTGCTGGATCTGGGGAACATGACAGATGAAGAAAGAAATATGGTTCCTGTTGAGAAGAGAGAATATTACATCCTCACATTCTATTACTTATTTTCTTTTAGCTGGTGTTATTTTAGTGACTGCTTTCCTCAGAGTTAAAATTTGCACAAACCTCAATTTAAAGGAAGCAAATAAGAAACTTCCATTGAGTGCTGATGGCATTTCATCACTA